>NW_024609876.1:3659707-4178495 GCF_016920785.2 Ixodes scapularis
AAGGACCCGCCACAGACTCAGGTGTCACAGAAACCCATGTTGCACGCAGATTGCAAAAAACAACAAAAACACGGGTACGATTTAGGAATTTTCAAGTCACGGGAACGAATACACCGCAAATTCACGTGTCAAGGTAACGGTAAACACAACGAGGGAACCTGCGGCAATCATGCTTGTCACATACATCGTGCAGTTGATGGGATGAAAGAGGGAGCGGGCGTTCCTACAGGACTTTTGTGAATACGCAATTTAATGCGTGCGGTACAGTGAATACATGCGGCCATGCTCAACGCCTGTTACAGGTTTGCTGATATTAATAGCTTAAACAGGAACAAGTGCCGACCAAAGGATAGGTCCACGCCTCGGTGGAGTCTTGCCAATGAAAGGGAGACCCACAGGTTTTCAACAAAACAAGTTTAATACAACTAAAAGTAAAAAACAAAACACCGCTAAAAAAAAAAAGGATAACAACTGCCGAGTTGCGAAGACCAACAGGACTCATACACACTTCACCCGGCCTGCACGGGCGGCGAAGATAAAAAGGAACACACAATGAATTAGTAAAAAACTCAAGTATACAGCTTACTACAATGCATTAAACATCTCTTACGTGGGAGCTTCCCCGAACTTCCAAAAAAAAAAAACAACTTAGGAGCTTAAATGTTATCAAAAATAATACAATCGGACACCTGTGAGAATAAAAATCAACTACGGAAATACCGCTACCTTAATTACTATATAAAAGTAAATTCGAGGGAACGGGAAATCTCGTCTCAGTGGCCGGGAGTGACGGTCTTGCGAGGCGCCGCTCGATGGGGGAAGGAATGGTCCGGTGGTACCACGGTGGGTTGAGCGGCTTGAAGTGGCCACACAATCACACACACACACACACACACACACTTCGTCGTCAAAGTCTTCCTTGGTCCAGACTTGGCCCACTACTGTTGTGCTCCACAGACTTGAGGCTAGGATTCTCCCTCTGTTGAGTTTCCCACTCGCACCACTCATCTTTTCTGCAAAAAGTCCCCCTCAACGGGCCCGCATTCTAGCACACAAACAAAAATCAAACCCCAGGACGCTGGCCTGCTAGTCCCCCCATCCTCCCCCAAAGACAACGTCGCTTCGTTTTTGGGGCAGCTGGGTCCCAGTCCCCACACACCGCGAATTTCGTGGAAGGATGCATCAGGCCAGGACAATGGATAGTGTAACACAGCCAGGTTTTGTGACACTGCCCCTCACTTAAGAAGGTTCACAGGTGAATGCTTAAAACTAAACTCTTCACAAAAACTCGGCAAACAAGCACACACACATGAAAAATCAAGAATACTTTACTAAGCAAACCAACTTAAAACTAAACTCTTCACAAAAACTCGGCAAACAAGCACACACACATGAAAAATCAAGAATACTTTACTAAGCAAACCAACCTGCGATATGTATGAGATATAGTCCTGCACACTCCAGCAAAGGGAAGTTTCCATATTTGGAGGATACAAACGAAGTATGGAGTACACACAACTTACATATATCAGCTTAAGAAAAAAAAAACAGTGCCTCATTAGTGAGGTGGACTTACAAGCGGCTTAGGAAATCAGCACCCACATTTTCGCTGCCTTTTATATGTTTGATTGTGAAAGGAAATTTCTGCAACAGGAGGCTCCACCTCAGCACTCTACTGTTCAGATGCTTCGCGTGATTTATGTACTTCAGCAGCTGGTGGTCGGTTTGTATGAAGAATTTTCTACCGTAAAGGTACGGACTGAATTTCTGCACTCCCCAGACCAATGCCAAGCACTCCCTTTCGATGGTGCTGTATGTGGCCTCACGAGCAAGCAGCCTCCGGCTCGCGTAAGCCACAGGATGTAAGCTGCTATCATACTGCTGCAGTAACTCAGCTCAGAGACTTGTGTCGGAAGCATCGGTCCCGAGGACAAACTCTTTCCCAAAATCTGGGAAATTCAGGATCGGCAGGTTAGCGATCAGTTCTTTCAGCTCATCGAACGCCAACTGATGAGCGGTCCTCCACTCAACCCGATTCCTTTCCTTTTTCTTTGTAAGGTCCTTTAGTGGCCCACTGACCTTTGCATAAAGTCGGGAATAAAAAATTCCGGTAGTACCCCGTCAGTTCGATGAACGATCGCACGTGCCACTTGGTGGTCGGCACACTTGCCTTCTTGATTTTGTCGCGTCTTTTAAAGGAGGGAGAGCTGTCCCTGTCCAATGCAGTGACCCAGGAAGTCAACCTGTACCATCCCAAACTCTCACTTGGTTGGGCGAATGGTCAGTCCCACTGCTTGGATATGGCTGAACAGAGTCTGCAGTGCAGTGAGGTGTTGTTCTCAGCTGTCTGTGGTCACCAACACATTGTCCTAGTAACGAGCCATGCCTGGGTTTCCATCCACCACCTTCCGCATCAGTTTAGCAAATATTGCCGGAGCGGTCTTGACTCCAAACGGCATGTACCGAAAATGGTACAGAAGTCGTTGAAAATGCGGTCTTGGGCTGAGAAGCATCGCTGAGTGGGATCTACCAGTAGCCCTTGACAAAATCCATCTTTGAGAAATTGCGCTTGTTTCCGACGGCGGCAAAAACTGTGTCGACTCATGGCACGGGTTCGAAGTCTGGGACCAAGGTGCCGTTTAGAAGTCTGAAGTCAATGCACAGCCGATTTGTCTCGTCTGGCTTCTTGGCGAGCAGAACGGGTGCGTTTTATGCAGAGCGGGATTTTTTTATTATCGCGAGCCTCATCATTTCCTGCCTCTTCCTCAACCTTCGTCTGGGTCGCGAATGGCAGTGGGTATTGTCGCACGTAGATATTGGTATTGTATTGTCAGTACAATACAATACCAATAGTCAATGGGTATTATCAGTAGTCTATTTCAGCTCCCACTGTATCCATGTGGTTTTTCCTGGAACGTATGAAAAAATGACCTCGTGACTGCGCATTACGCGGTCGAGCTGCGATTTATGCTCAGAACTGATCCTCAACGAAACCCTCACGTCTCCGAGACCTTTCTCTGGAATGCTGGAAGAGGAATCGGCTGGTCATCTTCGGTTTCCGTCAGCGAGATAACCGTGCAGGCCTGTTGCTCGTCTTCCTTCTTAATTCTCTGCTCCTTGTTTTTCTTTAGTAGGTTAGCGTGGAATAACTTTAGGCCGGTCGCTGTCTAGACCTTGTAGTCGCATCCTTGTAGTCGAATAACTTTAGGCCGGTCGCTGTCTAGACCTTGTAGTCGACCGCTCCTGTTTCTTTCGTCATGAGGAAGGGCCCCTTCCACTGCAGAAGCTTCTTGTCCTTGGGGAGCAGTAGGAGCACCTTCTCTCCCGGATGCAAACTCCGCTTCTTGGTTTTCCAATTGTAGTACCGACCGCAACGAGCTCCCAGCCTCACGAGTTTCTCGTGGGCGATCTTGCACGTCGCCTCGAGGCGGTTTGAGGTCAAGCAAGTGCTCATACGTGGTCCGGAGCTCTGCGTAGAGCTCGGCATTGGTCCACAACTCCCTCAGATTGGCTAGCGAACCCTGGACATGGCGACCGTACAACACAAAAGGCAAAAAGCCGAGGCTCGTCTGCGGCGCTTCCCGGTAGGCGTACAGCAATGCGGCCAAGTATTGGTCCCAATCCTTGGGCCTTTTGGAGCACATTCGCTTGCGCACGAGTTTTAAGTGTTTTGTTGAACTTCTCCACCAGTCCATTTGCTGTGGGTTGGTAGGGGGAGGTGTGCAACTGCCTTATCGACGGAAGCCGGCTGATCTTTTTCATTAGCTCCGAGGTAAAATTTGAGCCCTGGTCGCATAAAATTTATCGCGGCATTCTGACCCACGCGAACATCTCGACTAGGGCCTCTGCCACTGTCTCAATGCTGGACAAAGCCACAACGTCTGGGTAGCGAGTCGCATAGTTTGCCATTGGCAGTACGCACCGGTTCCCTCGGCCCGAAGCCAGGGCAATCTGTCCCAGGATGCCGATCACAACCCTCCAGAATAGGATATCTAATAAGAGGCTCCCACTCAGGAGGACGCGAGGGACCTTTCACTTCGGTGTCGTTCGCTGGCACACGTCACACGATAGCCCGAACCGCCATATGTCCGAGCCCAGTCCCGACCTAAACTCTTCGAGGATACGGCTCTTCGTTTTCGCCTGCCCCAGGTGTCCCGCCATAATGCTTTCATGGGCAACTTGGATCACAATTTTTCGGTGGGCCTGATGCATCACGAGCTGCCACGTCTCTCTCCCCAACAGTTCCCGGTATAGTCGATAAAGAAGCCCCCGCACCTCTCCTGTTGTATTAAGTGAGTGTGGTTGTCCTTCCCCTGGCCTTCTCCCCAACCTGCTTGAAGCAGGGGCACAGTGTGTCATCCTCATTTTGCTGCTTTGCAAACTCCAGCATGTCAATGGCCAGCCCTTAGATTTGAGGCCCACGTGTAGCTTTTTAAATCCAGTTTGTTGTGTCTTTCTCTGGGTCCTGGTATCCACGGTGCACGCCGGAATTCAGGGATCATCCACTTCCCCATGGGTTTCGTGTCCCGGCTCATCTTGGCTTTCTGCGTCACGCTCCGCTGCATCCTCCCGCACTCGCTATGTCGGTATTGGATCGTCCCTCACCTCTAGCTCAATCGAAGGGCCGTCTGGCTCTCTAGCGCCGGGTAAATTCCCGAGTAGTACAGGGACAGGTCCGTGCGAAGGGCTTCGAGTTCTCCGTCGAATAAGGGCATTTTAACATGGACATGGGCCTCGGGAAGCATTTACACAGTCCCGTCGACGAGATACACCGGCTTCTTTGTTCCCGTGAGTCGGCCGTCGTCAACCAATCCTCTTCTGACAATGACCGTGCTACTCCCCGTGTTGCCCCAACGACTGGCATTCCCTCGACCAGAAACTTAAGGTGTGGTTCCATCACCGCGTTGATGACCAAAATCTTTGTACCATCCTTCAGCTCTACGAAACCATCTATGATGTTTTCATCCTTTCTGTTTTATCGGGACATATAAGGAGTATTCACTGGGCGCCATATTTGTGGGTGCTGTCTAGAGCGCATGCTCAGAACGAGCCCACATTAATAGGCTGCTAAGACCGGCAATCTTGAGGGTGCGGAATGCACGTTACAAAAGAACTGGGGAAGCTCGCCATCAGCACGCGCTCAGCAGTCGCGCACATCGCTATGGCCGCCAGTGAATACTTCCTATAGATGCCTGATGGCCGAGGTTTTGTCTGGCCCTGGCAGACCTTAGTCTTACGTCCTTTCCTGCCACACCTTCGACATGTGGGCACCTGTCTGATGTTGTACGGATTGCGACATTGCGCAGCTTTTTGTTCTATCTTGTTACAGAAGTAGCACCTCATTGCAAGCTGCAGAGGCCTGCTTCCTTTGCTGCTTTTCTTCGCTGAGAATTTTGCTTTGTCTTTCCCAGCTTTCTTTAAGTTACCATGACCGTGCACGTCCAAAAATTGGTCCGCCGTCTCCAACAGACCATCCAGATGTGGCTGTTTCCTTTCCTTCAAGTAGATGGCCAGTGCTGGATGACAGCCCTTTAAGAATTGCTCTGTGATGACTAGCTCCTGGAGACCTTCAAAATCTGGTCACCGCGGTGGCGTCTTGAGTGGCCGTCTCTCCATCGACTCGCTTCCCATTCCGGAATTTATCGGCAGCATCTGCGGGCGGCAATCACCGGAGGGCTTAAACCGTGAGGCATGTGCTAAGGGAGGTGGCCCATTGCCTTTCTGGCCACTTTTGGCTTAATGCGACTCCCTCGAACCTTCTTGTAGAAGTGCCGAGGCCGTCCTTCCTTATATCGAGCGCGAGTAAGAGCTTGTTAAAACCCAACTTCAAAACGCCCTGACCCTCACCGTCAGTTCTGGCTCCGGATGAGCGGTTCCCCTCCCTCTTGTTCTTGAGCTCTAGCCTCAGCCTAAGTATCTCGAGCTCCCTCTCGGCGGCTGCTTTCGCCACCTCTTGTTCCCACTTGGTAGCTTCCTTGGTAGCTTCTCGCTCTAGGGCTCTCTCCCCACTTTGTTTTGCAGTTTCTTCCTCTATCCACCTTTTTAGTTTGGTCCCAGGACCACGAGTTTTTCTATCTCCATTTTTAGCCTACCCACACTCACAGCCAAGCGAACTGCTGAACTACATTTCCTTCAGACCACACAGTTCCTACTCTCAACCCTTCACGTGCCACACCTCTCGGCTGTACCCCTCCAAAGGCAAGTCTCCACCATGGTCAGCCAGGCCCTGTTGCGGACGCCAGTTCCGTCACAGGCTTTCCGATATTCTCAGCTTAAACACAGGAGTGCTGACCAGAGGATAGGTCCACGCCTCGGTGGAGTCTTGCCAATGAAGGGGAGACCCACAGCTTTGCAACAAAACGAGTTTAATACAACTACAACTAAGAGAAAAAAAACAACAACAACAATACTACGAAAGAAAAAAAAAGAAAACGGTTAACAAATGCCGACTTGCAAAAACAACAGTACTTGAACACATTTCAATCGGCAAGTGCACAGGCGGCGAAGAAAAAAACTATGAATTAGTAAAAAAACTATGAATTGCTAAAAAACTAAAGTGTACAGCTTAGTACATTATAAACATCTCTTATGTGACAGCTTCCCGAACATAAAAAAAATAACTTGGGAGCCTAAATGTTATCAAAAATAATAAAATCAGACACCCGTGAGAATAAAAATCGATTACAGAAATACTGCTACCTTATTTACTATATAAAAGAAAATTTGAGTGGAGGGGAAATCTCATCTCACAGTGTCCGGGAGTGACGGTCTTGCGAGGCGCTGTCCGAAGGGGGAAGGAATGGTCCCGGTGGTACCACGGTGGGTTGGGCGGCTTGGAGTGGCCACACAATCACACACACACACTCTGTCGCCGAATTCTTCCCCAGTGCAGACCTGGCCCACTACTGTTGCGCTCCACAGACTTGAGGCTATGATTCTCCCTCTGTTGAGTTTCCCCGCTCGCACTGAAACCCCAGAACTGGCCCGCTCTTCCCTCCATCCTCCCCCAAAGACAACATTGCTTCATTTCAGCGGAAGCTGGGTCTCAGTCCCCATACCCCGCGAATTTCGTGGAAGGCCGCCTCAGGCCGGGACAATGTAACACAGCCAAAGTTAATAACGCCACTACAAAAAAAAAAAAAAAAAAAAAGATGAAAGGAAGAAAGAAAAAAAAAAAAGATGAGAGGAAGAAAGAAAAAAAAAGCTTGAGGTACATGTAAGCATCTTTCATGAGTTGTGAATGCGAATGCATGCAAGCCGCTCGTCCGTTTTCTTTTTTTGTCGTCTGTTTGTCCGCTCCTTTTGTCGTCTGCTGCGTACTATAGTCGGTTACAGGTTAAGAAGGTAGCGGCAAATGCCCCTCAAAGGGAATGCCATATCCCTCCGCCACCTCCGCATCCAATAGCGTCCCACCGTTTCCGTGACGTCGCGGCCAACGCGCGAGGAGGGTCTTGCCTTTCTGTACATATTTGCTTTATCTTTCGACTTCGACTTAGCATTGTGGAAGCCACGAGAGGGAGATTAGAGTTTTCTCCCACCGACGGAAACAAATACGACTTTCGGGGATTAGCTTCCCCCCCCCCCCCCCCCCCCCGATGGACACAAAGGCTGCTTTCAGGGGCTCGGTTCCTTCCCCGATGAATACAAGGTCGCTTTCTTAAAAAGTGGGATCGGAGACAAGTTGGAATCCATTGAAGCGGAACAAGGAGCGTTTCCAGCGAACTCTTCTTTCGACTGCGGAGAAATTTGAAACGGGCGCATCACGCTTGTGGGAGGAGCTTCTCCTACCTTCTTGACTTGTAACCGACTATAGCGCGCGCGCGCGCTTCGGATCTCGAAGGCCATGACGCAGCGGCCGACGGGAGCCCCGTCGACGCGCGCCAGCCAATGGAACCGAAGGCGCGCGGAAACTATCTGCCGTTTTCGCGCTTCCAACTGATGACGTCAGCTCGTTCCATGAGACCAGTTAATGCTTTCGCATTAAAAAAAAACCGCGAAAGGGTACGAGTTAGAAATTGGCAGGTCACGGGAACGAATAACCCGCAGATTGTGCACGCTGCAGATTCGCGTGTCAGGGTGCGGTAAGCACGAGGGAACTCGCGGCGAGCACGCTTCTCATATCGCGCGGTTGATGCGATTAAAAAAACGGGATCGGGGGCCTACGGGACTTTACTGCGTACGTGATTCCATGCGTGCGGTACCTTGAAGACACGCGGCCGTGCTCAACGCCGCTGCCGAAAGAAAAAAGAAAAAAAGTAAACGACAAACTGATGCGAGCGTAGTTTTAGTTTACGCACACGAAAAATCTACGAAATCTACGAAATGTGTAAAATATCCGCGGCATCCTGTGCCCCAGGTTCCGCAATCTCACGGCAGCGTCCCTAAAAAGCGAGTCTCCGTCTGCGAAACGACGGCGCAGATTGCCTAGCAGAGGTTTTTCTTTTTAACAAGAAAAATTCACAGCCTAACTTTTTTTTACAAAAAAAAAAAAAAAAAAAAAACAACAACAACGGAACTCCACCTTTTGTTTGCATCTCTGTACTAAACTGCAGCGCGATACGTTAACCTCACGGTAGAGTTAAGCCTTTTTCAAGCACAAGCAAAATAAACGATCTTGAGGGCCACTTGGACATATCAATAAACGAAGTAGGGATCGATAGCAGGCCAGGACTAATTATGTTCATAATGTGATTTTAAATAAAACGTCTGTGTGACCCCCCCCCCCCCCCCCTTTCTCTTTTTTCCAGAGCAACAAAAAGCTTTGATATGAAAAAGGCTTAACTTTCTCTCGAGACATTGGATTGTTTTTTTTTTGTAACTTGTGATTGAAGTATAATTGGATAAAGTTACAACACATGTCCACCTTTTAGACTCACTACTACTACTACTAATAATATTAGTAGTAGTAGTAATAATAAGAAAAACGGACGAGGAAGAGACGCGTACTGGCGCTATGTTGTATACGTCTCTTCCTCGTCCGTGTTTTTTGCGCTTTTGCGTTGGTCCAACTAGCCCATTTCAGTTTTAGTACATTAGCGCCTGGTATATCATCTTTAAGTTACTAAATGGCACTCACCAGTGGCGATCCTTAGACGAGCGCAGCGGAGAGTTGTCAAGAATGCCGAACGCTGACCTCGGTGTTTAGCAGACGATGTAGCAATTTGCACTTCCAACGGCTGATTTTCGGATTGGCTTCATCCAACGACCTTGCTTCGTCATAAAACCGACGAAATAACATTATGGCGGTGTTCCAAAATTTACTCGATCTTACTCCAGGGTAAGGGTTTTGTACCCTTGGCGTTCTAAAACCTACCCGCGTCCAGTTTTTCAATCTGTGCTGTCACGTGACACGATCCGCCGGAGTAACTCGAATCTATTTAGGTAGGATTTGGAACACAGTCAATTGAGGTACCTATTATCGAATTTATTTGTTTGAGGAATGTTAATTTAATCATTACAAAAATATATAAATATTTTACAGTCTTTCGATTTATGGAAGTTTTTGAGAAAATATATAGATATAAAAAAAATGTATTCCGAAGTAATGTGTTAATTACTTCGGAATAAATAGTGTATGTACTGTGTTAAGAAAAGAAACAATAAAATATTTATTACTTATTTATTGAGGAACCGAAAGAAAATGAGGCGCGACGGTGCAGAAGCTTTCGGTGAGAAGCAAACATATATTTCCCGCCCTTTTAGGAGGTGTCGTCTGTTAGCAGCTCAACCCGCCATATCCAAACAGCCGTCCCCGTTGGCGAGTCGTCCACTACCCGCGTTTTCAGCTTCACTTTTCGTCGTTGAGCACTGCGACTGGATCAGCGCCCAACTGCCAAATTCCGACGCTATGGATCGCGGGGTTCCCTCGAACCGGGAAAGGAATCGAAAGAGGCGGCAACGACGCAGGGCGAGGAAGCTTGCGTCCGAGCAAATAGCGAGCGTTCGGATGCAACAGGTTACCGACCACTCCACATCAGTCGAAGAGCCTATGGAAGAAGACCAAGGGATCATCAACCCTCCCTCCCAGCGCTCTCCCGGCCACGGCGAGTCGCCCAAAGCCACCACGTCGGGGAGCGGAAAAGCTGCCTGCTCTGGCGCCTCCTGGATTCCACAGGAGCCAGGAGAGCCTGTGGGAGACTCTTCATCAGCAGCTCCGCCGGACGGGCACGTCGAGATGACCCCCGCCACTTCAACCTCCGCCAGTTCAACCTCCGCCGCATCGACACCCGCCGCCGGTTCAACCTCCGCCGCATCGACACCCGCCGCCGGTTCAACCTCCGCCGCATCGACACCCGCCAGTTCAACCTTCGCCGCATCGATACCCACCGCTTCAACCTCCGCGCAGGGCGCACTGCCAAGCGACGGAGGCCCGAGCACAGAGCCATCTGATCGGGAGCGCCTGAGACTATGGGCAGTCAACCATGCGATCAAACACGTCACCCTGAACGACCTCCTCGTGCTTTTGGCGCCCAAACTTCCAGGGCTACCCACTGACGCCCGGACACTTCTGCACACTCCCAGAGCCACAGAAATCCACCAGTGTGGCTCGGGTGAGTACATCCACATCGGATGCACAGAAGGGATCCAGAGATGCCTGCGCTCTGGATTTGCTGACGGCAAAGACTCGTCTGTTATGCACCTCAGCATCAACATCGACGGGCTGCCTCTCTTCTCTGGCTCATCCATGCACGTTTGGCCAATTCTCTGCATGTCATTGGACACAAATGACACAGCGCCATTCCCGATCGGCATTTACTGCCGCCTCAACAAGCCTGATGATATCAATGCCTTTCTTCAGAATGCAATTTCTGAACTGAAGGAACTGCTCCAAGCAGGTGTACAATGCAGCGGGGCAACCATTTCTGTTCTCCTGCATTCAGTGGTGTGCGATACGCCGGCAAGGAGCTTTACGAAGAATGTGAAGGCCCACAACGGCTATTTCGGGTGCGATAAGTGCACTCAGAGAGGCTCCTGGAGAGGGAGGATGATCTACCCCAAAGTCGACGCTCCACTTCGGACTGATGCCTCCTTTCGAGATGTGGAACAGCCAGAACATCACAACGGTGCTTCACCCTTCATGGAACTGGAGGGCCTCGGGATGGTGTCCCAGTTCCCTGTGGACCCCATGCACTGCGTCTATCTGGGCGTAGTGAGGAAGCTGCTGTGCTATTGGACACAGAAGGGTCCCAGGTGTGTCCGCCTGCCCTCTGCCAAGGTTGCGGAACTCTCAGACAACCTCAACGCCGTGAAGTCTTCCATGCCAAGGGAGTTTTCCAGGCATCCTCGCGTCATGCGGGAGCGCGGGCATTGGAAAGCCACCGAATGCAGGTACTTTCTCCTGTATGCAGCACCTGTTGTGCTAAAGTCTGTGCTGCCTGCGCACATTTATGTGCACTACATGTGCTTGCATGTCGCCATTCGGATCCTCACTTGTGACAGCAGCCCTGCACAAATGATCACGTATGCCGAGTCACTGTTGGAGTATTTTGTCAAGGAAACAGGGCGTCTGAATGGTGAGGAAGCTTTAGTGTGCAAAGTTCATGCACTAACACACCTTGCCAACGACGTCCGAAGGCTGGGAGCACTGGAGTCCTTCAGTAGCTTTCCCTTTGAGAACCACCTCGGCATGCTAAAACGCATGCTGAGGTCAGGTAACAGACTCTTGCACAGCTCTGGAGGAGGCTGTGCGAGAAAGCCAATGCAGCAGAACATGCACGCGAACCTGTAAAAGTGGAGCTCCACGGCGCCCACGAGAATGGGCCACTTGTGCAGGGCTGTGCAGGTTGTGCGCAGTATTCGAAAGTACAATGTAAACTTGGAATCGTCACGGTGTCCCGACCCGACGACTGTGTCCTGGGGCATAACCGGGACGTGTACAAAGTTGACAACATTCTTTCTTTTGGCGGTGACATCTACCTCGTTGCGAGGGAGTATCGTGATTCAGCGAGGGAGCTTTACGATGAGCCATGCTCCTCTTCACTCATCCAAGTGTCGTACGTCACAAGCCTCTCGTCACGCTTGCTCCTCATCCCGCTCAGCGCTCTCGCAGCGAAGTGTGTTTTGTTGCCACATCGGAGAGGGTTCGCTTGCATGCCTATTTTACATACATTGCAGTAAATGCAGGCATCATGGGATTTGTGAGATTTTTAGTACACGAAGAAGACAATTCACAGCCTATGTAAGCGAGCTTTCTTTTGACGGTTACGGCACTCTACACTGTGCGACACTGCTAGCACTAACATGACTTTCAATACTTTTTTGCATTTTACTCTGTATTTTCGGGCATGAAATTTCACCACGTTGGTTGGTTTTCCAAATCAGCACTTTCCTTCACTCTAGTGAATGAATGGATGGATGTTAATGGCTATACCCTTTATAATGGGCAGTAGCTTGCATCACCTAGCCTAGTCGTTTGATTCCAAAAGAAAGAGAAAACCCTTGATCCCTTGTTCGCACTCACCATGTCTAGCAGTGTAAAGCCTGTTTATTTTTCCTAGACTTGTGGACAGACATACACTTTTTAGCAAGAAATAAGATATGCGAAAACCAAGTTAAATTGATAACACCCAGTAACTACCATTTAGGTGGGATGTGATGTCAACTCCATTGTAATGAGATGGGAGCCTCCACTTTTACTTGCATACAGAAGGTACAGCTGCAACGGAAAAAGAGTAGCACGAGCGACTGACGACTGGAGTGGCAAAATTGCGACACGCAGCGCTATTGCTCCCGAGCGCGTCGATTGCAAGAGTGACAGCCACATTCCATGCCACACCGCGGGGGTGGCCGGCAGAAAACTGTGGGGTAAGACAGCTTTCGAAATGCCTTTTTGAGGATGGGCTGCTTTCTGCTGGCCACCCCCGCGTTGAGGCATGCAACATGGCTGTCACTCTCGCTATCGCCGCGCTTGCGAACAATAGTGTCAACTGTCACGATTTTGCCGCTCCGGTCGTTGGTAACTTGTGCTACTTTTTCCGTTGCAGCAGTACATATCTTGTCTTGATGGTTCGACCGTTGTGTGAAAGGTCAGTTTTTCTTTCATATTTATGTTTACTATAACATAGCTGGGAAGTTACCAGAAACAAACCTCGGTCTCGCATGATTTTTGTTCGGGTTATTCTATCAGATTGCAGCGAGATTGATTTGTGTGTGTCTATCAAATAAACTATGTCATATGGATGTTGCCTGCTGGACGTTATTACCATGCATGGTACTTCTACCATGCACCTTGAATAACAAGATAATACCCTACAGGGAAAAAGTAAAATGGTAGTACATACAACTGACACATTTTAAATCAACAATTACTTTTAACATTTTTCCATGTATCATTTCATTGTAATTACAATTTCAGTTCGTGTCCCACTTCATTATATCGGAAATTTCAGTCACACTGCTTGACTAATATATTGAAAAAAATTATAATTATCAGGATGTTATTTACTATGAGCTCCAAAAGCAGTCAAATTCAAAATTATAAATTTCATTACAAGTTCTATTTGAATATATGTTTCACATACATAACCTGTTAGCAACAGTACTTGCAAGAGGCTCAAAAAAACAAACAAAAAAAAACCAGCAACTCTTACTATTAACTTACTATACTTCAGCTGCAAGACCACATCAAAAGGAAGCATGATGTAGTCCAAGTTTGAGCGTGCAGTACTTTTGCGAAATGATGGGGATAACGACTCAGTGAAAAAATATATGTTGTTTCATAATCACATATGACGTCTTCCAAGAAATGTTGCATGTCCACATAGATGATTTATGCTTCCGACTTAGCAACATCTTGTTTTTAAGGCTCTATTTTTAATTTTAACCGAGATCCTGATGGCTTCCGCAACCAGTTTGCACGTGTGTCAACTTGCCCTTTACTACACTAAAAAGATATTTGTTACTCCAGTGCATTAGGGAAAGAGATTTCAAACGTCTTGCTTCAACCGATTTGTTCATGTCGGGCAGGTTTTCCCGTAAGTAATGAGAGGGTACTCCCTGCAAGGAAGGGCAGTGGCTATTCTGCATTAGGATAATGCCAGAATATAGAATGAAAAGCAGCTATTTTTACTCTAATTTCAGTAGTAGTGTTTGCAGCATGGGTGATATACGGCATTTATGACGTTTGTGATACCAAATGTGGTGCTTTAGTCGTCTAATTATTGTCTTTCCAACCTTCTCGTAGCATCGTTACCGAAAATCCTGCAGATACAGCATGCCTTACTTATGGCAAGGCATGTGAGCATGCTTTGCAAATCTTTCCTTTTCTATCCACAACTGCAGCTCCATAATTTTCTGAGTATTCACATAATTTACCATCGTGACCTAACTTTTTTTTTTTCATTTAGAGCATCCCGCAACCTCCTTTTGTTTCCGGGCCAGTATGCAGGTCGGTATTACAAATGGGTTGTTAAGAAATTATATACGAATGCATTACACTAGCTTGGAGGCCTATGAGGTACAACCTTGTGAACTACTAATAGTAAAAAATAAATGTGTCTGGTACGTCGTGCCACAAATTAAGCCAGGCGAGCCGGCAGTCCAGCTGCCAGCTCGATCGACAATGGTTGGGGGATCAACGGCCTGTCTGCCTGATGCACTGCATGGCTGTCTCCTTTCCATTAATACGGTACCCCTTTGTCTCATCGGCAACTGCAATGCAAGGGGGGAAAAAACTGGTCACTAAAACTAAGACCAACGAAAAAGTCTACGCCTCCCCACAAGAACCAGAGGAGCCACAGAAATCCATCAGTGTGGCACGGACGAGTACATTCATATCAGGTGCAAAGATGGGATACCACAAATGCCTGCGCTCTATAGATTTGCCGACGGAAAAGATTCTTCTGGTATGCTCCTCACTATCAACATCGACGGACTGTCTCTGTTCGCTGGCTCATCCATGCACGTTTGGCCAATTCTGTGCAAGTCATTGGACACAAAGGGCACAGCGCCGTTCCCCATCGGCATTTACTGCGGCCTCAACAAGCCTGATGACATCAATGTCTTCCTTCAGAAAAGCAATTCCTGAACTCAAGGGACTGCTCCAAGTAGGCGTACAGAGCTGTGGGGGCAACCGTTTCTGTTCTACATTCAGTGATGTGCGACATGTCGAAAAGAAGCCCCACCAAGAATGTGAAGGCCCACAACGGCTATTTCGGGCACGATAAGTGCACCCTGAGAGGCTGCTGGAGAGGGAGGATGACGTACCTGAAAGTTGACGCTCCACTCCGGACTGACGAACATCCCAACGGAGCGTCACCCTTCATGGAACTGGAGGGCCAGGGGATGGTGTCCCAGCTCCCTGTGGACCCCATGCACTGCGTCTATCTGGGCGCAGTGACAAAGCTGCTGCGCTATTGGGCACAAAAGGGTCCCAGGTGTGTCCGCCTGTCCTCTGCGCCAAGATTGCGGAACACTCTCAAAACCTCAATGCCATGAGGTCTCCCCTGCCAAGGGAGTTCCCCAGGCAACCTCGTGCCATGCGGGAGCGCGAGCATTGGAAAGCCACCGAATGCCGGTACTTTCTCCTCGCGTCATGCGTGAGCGCCTGACGCGAGGATGCAGGGACTCCCTCCCGTACGCAGCACCTGTTGTGCTGCAATCTGTGCTGCCTGTGCACACTTACGTGCACCCCATGTGCTCGCATGTCGCCATTCGGATTGTCACTTGTGTCGGCAGCTCTGCACAAATGATTACATATGCCGAGTCACTCTTGGAGTATTTTGTCTAGGAAACACGGCGTCTGTATGGCGAGGAAGTTGTAGTGTACAATGTTCATGCACTTACACACCTTGCCAACGACGTCCGAAGGCTAGGAGCACTGGAGTCCTTTAGTATGCATTCCCTTGGGGAACCGCCTCGGCATGCTAAATCGCATGCCGAGGTCAGCGGAGACACCTTGGTGCGCCAGGTACCGAGGTTTTGGTCACAGTGCCGACGCCTGCGTCCCCACATACGCGAGCATGACACGGGTAACCGGGGCTGTGGCTCGGAACACCAGTGAGTTGGGCGCCGTTATGGATGAAATGGAGATGTCCGAGACCGGCCCGTCCAGGCAACTGCCTCCTAAAAAAGGACCTCGGATAGAGCTGGAGGTGGATACTGCAACAACACCGGCGGAAATCCCGTGTGCGATGCCCGGTCCACTCGCGTCGAGCAGTGTGGAGACGGGAACGCTGGACGGCCGCTCCATGGACGAAGAGCACCAGAAGACGGAGAAACCAGTTTCGGGGGAAGCGAGCGGCGCCGAGGGGACTGGGGACCTTGATGGGGACGATCGGGACGAAGACGCGGAGGTCGGCGGTTTGCCCCCCTGGCGGCGGCAGGGCAGATTGAGGAGGACTCGGAGCTCGGATGTTCCTCGGCTCCCACTCCCAACGCCTGCTTTCGCCGGTCTGTCGGGACGACCTTGACAAGCCCCCTTGGTGGAAGCTCCCCCTGCTACCGACGTTTGACCTTCCTTCCCCCGTATGTATGTGCCGTAGAGAGGTGGCAGAATTTTCGCGAATGGACTGAGTATTGTTCATGGGTTTCGTAACTCGCAAATATTTATTTCTATATTGTGACAATGGCTACTAACGCTTCTTTCTTGTTTGGTGATGTTGACGGTACTTTTCGTTCCCAGTCAAAATGCAGTTATTATGATTCGGATTCTTTTAAACACTTCAATCAACTCCGCGATAAAAGACAATTTTCTTTGTTTCATTTGAATGCGCGAAGTTTAAGAAATAAACACGAAGGTGTTGACATGCTACTCGATCAGTTAAACCATAATTTTGATATTTTAGCTTTTACTGAAACCTGGTTTTCAAACGACTACGATGTCGTTCACTTCGCGGGATATGGGTGCACGTCAATATCCCGGGACAATATGAAGGGAGGGGGTGTGGCGCTCTACGTAAAGGAACACCTAGATATACATGTCGTGTCAGAATTCTCTATAATTAACCCCCATTATGAGTCTCTCATGGTAAAGTGTGCAGGTACCATAGTTGTCGTTGTGTATAGACCCCCTTCGGGTACAGTAGCCACGTTTTTAGAATTCGGGGAAAATATGCTGGAATGGTGCGCCCAAATCGGTGAACATGCTATTATTTGTGGTGACTTTAATATAGATGTATTATCAGCAGATCCAGCCAAACAAAGGCTTCTTGATGTTTTTCATTCTTTTGGTCATGAAAATGTAATTCATGATCCAACCAGAGTGACGGAAATGTCTCAGACCTTGCTTGACCTGTGCTTTACAAACTATCATGTGAATGAGCTAGTGGCGGGTGTTCTGCTATCGGATCTCAGTGACCATTTACCTATTTTTATTTTTTTGCCCCCTTCTTCAACACAACGTAAAGAACCCACAAGTCATGAAGCCATTATGTATAGGGTCATTAACGATAAAAATATTACGTTGTTTCAAAGTTTAGTCGAGGAGGAAAACTGGAGCTTCGTTGTTCGGTTGGATAATCCCATTGCAGCCTACGACTCCTTTTCTACAAGAATTAAGATACTATATGATCAAGCGTTTCCAATGGTTCCATTTAAAAGGAACAGGAAGTCTAGAAAGCCTTGGATAGATGCCGCACTTCTTAGGAGAATAAAAGAACGAGATAAGCTCTTCGCCCTTTTTATAAAAACAAAACATCCGGATTATCTAGCAGAATTTAAAAAGAGCAGAAATAAACTAGGCGCTGATATTAAACGAGCACAAAATGTGTATCATGAAAATAAGTTCGCAGATATATATAATAACCCCAGAAAAGTGTGGAAGAATGTAAACGACCTACTTTCTAAAAACGAAAGAAAAAATATTTCTGAGCTTATATTTGAAGGCATGTCCTGTACAGGGGCTAAGCTTGCTGATAAATTTAATACCCACTTTTTGATGTCCGGTGCTTCCCCTGGAAATGTCATTAGTAGTTGTGATTACGAATCTTACATCTCACCGGGTAGTGAGAGTTCAATATTTTTGTTTCCTACTACTGAAACCGAAGTATACAGCCTAATACACAAACTTAAGAATAACAGTGCTTGTGGTGAAGATGGTATAAAATCCCAGCCTATAAAATCAAAGTCAAATTTGGGGGTTTTACGTGCCAAACCTACGACGGGCATCTGGCGCGCCCCAGCGGAGCACTGAGGATTAATTTCGACCACCTGGGGATCTTTTGACGTGCAACCGAAAGCTCGGTTACACGGCGCCTTCTTCGCTATAAGCCTCCGTCATATTGCGGGCACCTCGGTCGGGATTCGAACCCGCCACTTGGGGATCCGTAGGCTGGCGCTCTCGCCTCAGAGCCACCGAGGCGCAGCCTATAAAATCAGTTGCTCACTTAATTAGTGGGTCAATCTCACATATATGTAATCTAATTCTGAGTACCGGCATTATTCCCGATAAATTAAAGATAGCAAGAGTGTCGGTGATTCACAAAGGAGGTGATAAAAATGACCTAAATAACTACAGACCAATCTCCGTTCTTCCCATTTTTTTCCAAACTCATAGAAGGAGCTATTAATGCACGACTAATAAATTTTTTTAAACAAAATAATGTTATAGCTGAGCAACAGTACGGCTTTCAGAAGCAAAAAGCGTCTGAATTGGCGCTGCTAAACATCAAAAATAAAATAATTGACAATTTCGAGCAGAAGTTATATACAGTAGGAGTGTTTCTTGACTTCAAAAAAGCGTTTGATTCAATCAAGCATCATATTCTTTTCGGAAAATTGTCCAAATATGGAATTAGGGGAATCTCACTTAGTTTAATAAAAAGCTATTTATCGAATCGTTCACAATATACAGACATAAATCACGCGAGGTCAAATATATGGGTCAAATAGAATACGGTGTCCCACAAGGGTCCATTCTTGGCCCTCTCTTATTTTTAATCTACATAAATGACATTATAAGAATACCTCAAACACCAGATATAATTTTATATGCTGATGACACAAACATATTTTTTTCTGGAAGAAGCCTAGAAGTACTTGAGCACGAAACAAACACATGGCTTGAAAATTTATCATCGTGGCTTAGAGTAAACCAAATTCAATTAAACACGAAAAAAACAAAGTATATTATGGTTCGACCACGAAATAAATGCATTCAGCAGGAGATTCAAATTCAATTTCAAAGCGAAATCATCGAACGTGTTATATCACATAGGTTCTTAGGTGTTCTGTTTCATGAAACTCTAAATTGGTCCTTCCATGTGCAGAGAATAAGAACGGAAATCTCACGCTCTATCGGGATTATCTATAGACTTAAAAATGTGCTGCCTCACTGGGTATGAAAACAACTATATTATACCTTAGTTCATTCACGTCTTCACTACTGTCTCCTTGTATGGGGGACCACAGTAAAAATCAATATAAAAACCCTAGACATATTACAGAAAAAGGCCCTGCGCTTGGTTGAAAATGCCCCGTACCGAAGTCACTCTGCTCCGCTCTTTAGAAAGCACCGAATATTAACTATTCAAAATGTTATAAATAAAAAATTATCTTTATTAATCTATACTCAGATCAAATTAGAATCAACTCTTTTTCAGTACGTATCTTTGGACAGATCATCACTACAATATTCGGCACACCAGCTACAGAAGGCAAAAAGTACGCACAAACTATGGCATACAAAAATTAGATTATCAAATACCTGTACTTCTGAATGACCACCCTGTGCTCATGACCATTATTGTAGGAGGTATTCTATACAAGCTTTAAAGAAAACCATAAATGTATATCTATTGTCCCTTCAAAAGTAACATGTTTTTTCAGTATATTATTTTTTTGTGCGCTTATCTTGTTTTTTGTGCAGCATCTCTGCGGGCTTAAAGAAATATCTTTGTAGAGATGGCTGGCTGGCTGCACTATGTTGTTGTTTGTGGCCCCTTTGTTTGTCATGTTTGTGCAGGCAAAAAAATTGATGTGCCTCGCTGTTTGTCTTAAGTGGTGGAGAGTCTGGTTTTAGTTCATTGTTTTTCTCTTTGAATACAGTATTCTGTGCCGCTTATGGGATTTTATGTTTGATCTTTCAGGATCAAGTAGTTTTCGTCATCTATGTCTTTCATTTTGTCTGGCCGTGGAGAGGGCGGGGGGCTGTTGCCTTGTCAGGCATGTCGATGCCTTTTGTGGCGGCCCCCCAGACAGCTGTATTCCTCGACGGTTGTCTAAATAAATTTTGACTTGATTTGAGGTCGCAGACCTCTTGCACAGCTCTGGAAGCTGCTCTGCGAGAAAGCCAATGCGGCAAAATATGCACGTAAACCCGTAAAGGTGGAGCTGCATGGCAGCCAGGAGAATGGGCCACTTGTGCAGGGCTGTGCACACTACTCGAAAGCACACTGCAAACTTGGAATCTTTGGGGCGTCCCGTCCTGGGGCATAACCGGGGAGGTGTACAAAGTTTGCAACATTCTTTCTTTTGGAGGTGACATCTACCCCATTGTGAGGGAGTTTTGTGATTCTGCGAGAAAGCCGTGCAATGGGCCGCACTAAGGCTACGTTGATGGAAACAACGTAATGGGATGTTCCTCGACATGCTTTACAACCTCAGTATTGCAGGGTTCACGCACAAATCAGACAGACAAATCAATAAGTAAAATAGATGGGTTATGGACAGATAGACAAATCAATAAATAAAATAGAAGGGATCACATCAACAAGTAAAATAGGAGGGTTATAAATGGTAGGCACGAAACTACCTAAAGTCCATCTGAAAACTTATCAAAATCAAGTGGACGTGTTGCATCATCGATACTGTTTTAGTTTGTAATAGTTATAGGAAAGAAAGAATTAACAACAATTAAGGTGACATTGATATGGTACAATGTTTAATGGATCAGAAGCATGAGTGCGTGCATGATTGAGTAGTAAAATCAATATAACTGTTACGATCAAGTACACCATTATTATTAACTATTTTATGTAGGAGCGTAAGAAGTTCAACTTTGCGCCTAGAAGCCAGGTACTCTGGTCACTAAAACTAAGACCAACGAAAAAGTCTACGCCTCCCCACAAGAACCAGAGGAGCCACAGATATCCATCAGTGTGGCACGGGCGAGTACATTCATATCAGATGCAAAGATGGGATACCAGAGATGCCTGCGCTCTATAGATTTGCCGACGGCAAAGATTCTTCTGGTATGCGCCTCACTATCAACATCGACGGACTGTCTCTGTTCGCTGGCTCATCCATGCACGTTTGGCCAATTCTGTGCAAGTCATTGGACACAAAGGGCACAGCGCCGTTCCCCATCGGCATTTACTGCGGCCTCAACAAGCCTCATGACATCAATGTCTTCCTTCAGAAAAGCAATTCCTGACCTCAAGGGACTGCTCCAAGTAGGCGTACAGAGCTGTGGGGGCAACCGTTTCTGTTCTACATTCAGTGATGTGCGACATGTCGAAAAGAAGCCCCACCAAGAATGTGAAGGCCCACAACGGCTATTTCGGGCACGATAAGTGCACCCTGAGAGGCTGCTGGAGAGGGAGGATGACGTACCTGAAAGTTGACGCTCCACTCCGGACTGACGAACATCCCAACGGAGCGTCACCCTTCATGGAACTGGAGGGCCTGGGGATGGTGTCCCAGCTCCCTGTGGACCCCATGCACTGCGTCTATCTGGGCGCAGTGACAAAGCTGCTGCGCTATTGGGCACGAAAGGGTCCCAGGTGTGTCCGCCTGTCCTCTGCGCCAAGATTGCGGAACACTCGGAAAACCTCAATGCCATGAGGTCTCCCCTGCCAAGGGAGTTCCCCAGGCAACCTCGTGCCATGCGGGAGCGCGAGCATTGGAAAGCCACCGAATGCCGGTACTTTCTCCTCGCGTCATGCGTGAGCGCCTGACGCGAGGATGCAGGAACTCCCTCCCGTACGCAGCACCTGTTGTGCTGCAGTCTGTACTGCCTGTGCACACTTACGTGCACCCCATGTGCTCGCATGTCGCCATTCGGATCGTCACTTGTGTCGGCAGCTCTGCACAAATGATTACATATGCCGAGTCACTCTTGGAGTATTTTGTCTAGGAAACACGGCGTCTGTATGGCGAGGAAGTTGTAGTGTACAATGTTCATGCACTTACACACCTTGCCAACGACGTCCGAAGGCTAGGAGCACTGGAGTCCTTCAGTCTGCATTCCCTTGGGGAACCGCCTCGGCATGCTACATCGCATTCCGAGGTCGGGTCGCAGACCTCTTGCACAGCTCTGGAAGCTGCTCTGCGAGAAAGCCAATGCGGCAAAATATGCACGTAAAACCGTAAAGGTGGAGCTGCATGGCAGCCAGGACTGCCGACAATTGTTTTCCCGGGTTTTGCACGCTGCCGGCAGAATATCCACTTCCTAACAACATCATACATCGCAATGTTCAGGCACATGAGGGGGAAGTCCTCGTTCGTAGTAATGCAGCCCAGCCGGTCAAATGTAGGTCGAAAAGTTGGTTGCCAATTTCCCTGCAGCAAAGACACTCGCCAGACTCTAGTCGGGCAGCACCACGGATTGGCCACATTTGCACCTATTAAAGAAATCATACACATGTATATTCAAACATACTATTGAAGTTGCAACAAACGAATTGGGCTAGGCTCACGCTTAAAAACCCTGTCAGGCTTGGGCTGTTTTTACGTGGCCGGGTTTAGAAAACTTGGTCTATATAGTGTTCTAAAGAAATATTGGTCACAAATATCACACGCTGTTTTAGTAGAGTTATAAAAAAAAGTTATTTTTTTATCACACATTATAGATGGGCTGGATTCGAATACAATACCTGATCTTGTCCCATGCAAGTTGGTCACTCTCCTTAAAGTGTGGCCACCGTCCAAGAACAATTTCTTTGTCGTATCGGGCACTGTGGCGTCTAGAAGTTGGTATGAGATGTTCCTGCAGAAATAATACTGTACATTTTCTTTGTGTTTTTGCAACTCCCATACCTTTCAACAGAGCACATAAAGTTGCTTTGTGTGACTATAATGTCAGCCACTAAGGAACCTTTAGAATAAAACTAAATTGATGTGAATGTAAAATATATTTCAAATCATTGCTGCTGAACAGATATATCTGCCCATAGGAGCTCTGAACACTGCATATGAGGGAATCCATATTTAGAGTGTGGGGCAGACATACATGCTCCAAATTGTGGCCAGCACTGCCATTTTGGCATGGCCTCTCACTTACACTTGTTATAATCATGAGGAACTAATCATAATTCATTCATTCTTAGTTCAGTGCTGACATGATGGACCAGAATAACACCACCTAGAATGCGAGCTGTAGTGACGAATTTGGTACATCACCTACCGAAGGCCAGCTCGGGGCAAGTATAGAAGGCAAATGCATTGTCAGCGCTCCAATGGAAAGCCCATTCAATCAGTCAGAACATCAGTCCTAGACAGACGCTGGCTGACACAGTAGTCTGCGACAGATGCAACCACTTGCCATCCAATGTCGTAGACAGTGCCGCTAGCACCATACAATATATAGAGAGTTTGTCTTCGAGAATAAACAAGAGAAACATCGAGCAGGAATGTGTGCATTCGCTTCCCACAAGAACGTGCTAAGGTATTACACACTTGTCAACACAACAGCCATCTAGGTGGTGTCAGCAAAAAGGGGTGATATGGCATTTCCTTGCTCCTCCCACAGAATGAGTCGTCCCACATTTCCTGCCTCAGTTTCACCATCAGCATGTTATCATCTCAAAGCGGACAACAGTGCCAGAACAGCCCCTGTGCTATATGTGCGAAACCAGCTACTCTTACCCTTCTACCATCACCGACTCAGTGAAGGTAGGAAGAGAATGTCTGCAACAGCTCTCTTCTGGCCCTAAGACTAAGGTTGCACTACTTCCCTTTATGGGCTTGAATCACAGGACCGTTCTCACTCACATGACAAATTAGGCACCTCTTTGTAGGCTTGAACTGCAGTACCGCCTCACCCACACGAACGCCACATCTCCCCTTTCATCTCACCAAAGCACTGTCATCTGACCCCCTCTGGCAGTGGGAGTTCCGATACCTTAACATTTCATATAGAATACTAAATAAATAATCACTTGGAATATCACAAGGTTTATGACTATTTCCACCACAAAATCGTTGTTTCCAGGTTCTCAGTTCGCATCACTGCTGTCCCACCCCACGTATCACATAATGCTGAACGCATCTCAGAATGGTGCTAAGTAAAACTTCCATTATCACATGGCTGGCTTACCATTGTAAGCTAGTTGTGTGATGCTTGTCAAGCTGGTCATGTCTGTACACATCAGTGTTGGGTAAAGTACAAATGAAAAGGACTTGATGTAAAACACAAAGTAAATTAGAGGTGATGTACTTCAAGGAATGCAATAAGTATACCAGGTGCAATGTACTTAAAGTAAATTACTATAAACATGTCCTTTTAAAGTACAAGTACATTTTAACACTATCTTTCATGATGCGCTTTCATTCCCCAATAGTGATTTTTTAACTGGCGTGCATTACACCAAGGGTAATGGGGGCACATCACTCATTTTCCAAAATGGTGGCGAATATTGGATAGAGTCAAGCGCCCACAGAGTAGTTATTTTCAGAAATGACAATAAATTCAGAAGTCCCGCAGACTTCTGAATTTGGCACCGCCTGAAAATGCAGCACCATACCAGGCACATCTATCTCTTGCTGAAAAAGGCACGAAAAGAAATTTTAAGACGAATTAAATGAGTAGCAAAGAGAATCTGGTGGATGTTGACAACGCCTTGTTTGTAATGCCCGTCTAGGAACCGTGACAGGTAGTGACGACAACTGTCACCTCCGGCCACCACGAGAGAAGGGCAAGGAGGAACTCCCCTCTCCCTGAGACTCTTCTTTGTGTGTCCCAGAAGTTGCTATAGAACAATAACCAGTCACTCAAAATTTGTACAAAAAGCAGCTTTGGGGTTAGTTGCAGTGGCCCGATCACTAGTGTACTTCAGCCGCTTCGGTGGCTGGAACGACTAGGACACCCTCTCGACGTCAGCCTCGCCGCAGCTTAGCTCCTTCAGACACAGACTATGTCACGATTGTGCCGGATGTGACGTGCGCTCCGCTGGCTGCTCTCCGAGCGCTTGCCAGAGTGGGCCGTTTGTGACGATAAATACCGCCATCAGGCTCAAAACAAACGTGCGATTGTCATTTATGGATCACGTAGATCATATTCACCCTATTTCTCCACACGACGGGGATATTTCAAATTTCGCTGAAATATCCCTTTGAGTGTACTCCTGTAATTTTTATTTGGATGTTTATATGTGCTTTCTCCTTCCTTGAAGAATTTTTGGTTGGCGGATTATCTTATCTCTTCCTTGAAGAATGTTGCTTAGCAGCTAAGAAATACACATAAACAGGCAAAGAATACTTCATTAGTGTTTCGGCATAGTCAGATATATTCCGCTTTCACTGTGATGGACACTACGACCTGCACGAGCCAATCCATAGTTCATAGCTTGTATCGCGACTTCATACCCCATGCGTCGCTCCGCCCAACCAGAGGGACACGCGACACCTTCAGAGCTTGGTTCCGGTGGCTCGTAGCATATCCTTTGTATTCCAAATTTTAAGGTGAAACATAGAACTGTATGCCTCCTCGCATACCTAGACATAAATATATGTTTGTTTAATTATCACTGAGCTGTCTCCATGTCGTCACTGCCATTTTGTTTAGTAAACACTGAGGTGCTGATGCCACCATTGCGAATACTTAATTGGCCTCTCACAGTCACCAGCAAGAAGGCCTGGCTCACATTTTGTTATGCCAAATTGTTTCCAATGAACGGGTAATCGCCACATGAAATTACGGTTCCGTTTGGGGTTTGATATCAAATTCCTAATGTAACTTACATTTTTGTTCCGGTTCAGTTCAAAATAAAAGTATTGCTCCGGTTTTCGGTTCGGGTTCGGTTCTTCACCCTGGTTATTAGCTACACGTTAATGGGCATCGTGCATAATCACAACAGCCGCTTTGTCACGTCTCACGGCACCAAGAACGACATTTTGTCTGTCTACAATTATTCAGTTCTGGTTGCTTTACTGATAGGGTGACCAGGCTGGTTTTGGCAGGGACAGTCCCGTTTTAGAGGTTCATTTCTACTGTCATTCTATCTGAACATAGACAAATGTCTTGTTTTTGTGGACAACTTGCTCGTGAAGTCAGTACATCGAGTCATGACAGTATTTGAATAAGCACATATAGAATAAAAATGTTATCTCCAATAGAGTATGATTTTTAGCGTCTTGTGTGGCTCCACTTAGTAAGAAGTTTTGTTTGCACAGATGTGTATACGGGGCAGCTTTTGATAGTACTACATTTGGCTTGCGTAGGTTTTGCAGAACGTGTAAGAAAAGTGTGTGTGTACTCAACTATTCAGCTAAAGCCCCAGAAAAGTGTGTTTTCGCTTTATAGTAATAGGTTTTTTCTTTCTGTCTTGCTTTGCCCTCCCTTCACTCTCCCCTCCCCTTGTTGTCCCGCTTTCGACTTTGAGGAGTATGGTCACCATACACATAGGTCTCACTGACATCTCAGTCGGGGCTTATGGGATATCTCAGCGCCATTACCAGGTACTGACATAGTTTCGGGATCGGCGCCAGCAGCGTTGGCCGCGTCGCTACAGCGTTTGCGATGCCAACAGTGCACGTTTCTTCTGCTGTGCGGTCACGGTTGCAGTGGTGCAGTCATGCCCATGTGTGCTATATTCGGCTCCCGAAGCAGATGCAAGTCCTCTGCACAGCACAGTAACACAGAGCGAAATGTAGGGCAGCACCATTCACTAAAGGTGATAATGCGATAGTGTGAGCATACAAAGCTGCTGTCCGAGAAACGCCAAAGCCTCTGGCTGAAACTTGTAGTATTTGAGCGTGTTAGTGATTTTTAAACATTTAGAAAGTGGGCACATAAGGGACTATACAGACAGGCTCACATACATTGGAAGTACCCATGTCTGCGGTCGTCACTTCGTTACCGGTAAAAAGTACGTTGCTCAACTGTATGTGGATTGCTAGATGCTTCTGTTCGCACCCTGTGCGAAGTGCTATAGTGGCCAAGGCAGCGTTTGATGTCTGGTAGCATCACGCTGCAGGTCGTGCGTTTACCTTTCTCGCTGCGTTTCTGTAATTGTGCAGCATTTGTAGCACACCAGTGTTGATGATTTTGAGGTGGCGGTGCCGAGTTTACACAGCTAAGCTGCTGCAAATTCTAATGCAGTAAGTACAAGCACATTTCTTAGTCCCCGGGCGAAAATATCTAACTGGGACCAGTTGTAATCTCAAGTGGTTTCAACTGGGACTACCGTAAAATTCCGAGCAAGCCAGCCCGACCCCCCCCCCCCTCCCCTTTCTAAATTCACATTTCTGCACCGTTCCGTGAAAGCAACCCCCTCCCCCCCCCCCTCGCTGCTCTGCACCCTTATCACGGATCACTCCCAGGCAACACTAATCTGCCAAACTCAGCCCAAGGATCCAGTTCTACTTTGCAGCCCGATCGATACACAACATTGTCGCTTCTTTTGACGGTGTCAGGTGGGCTAATGCATTCCTACACAGTGGCAAAGAAAATCTAGAACGTCCAATGGCATCGTGAAAACGGAAAAAAAGTACACCAGATGTCTCGACGCTTCCGAGCTCGACCGGATACGGGAATGGGACAAGAATTTTGACATTTCGCTACAGCAAAACAACAGGAAAGCCGAACTTCGACGAAAGCTAAGTAATGGCACGCCGGTGTTCAGTAAATCGCTGACGACCCACTCTTTAAAGGAGCTGTGCAACAATTTCAGGGCTTTGCCTAAATAATTGTGCAAGTTGAGGCCTGACACTTCTGAAGTGAACTACAAAAAACAGATTTTGTCTGGATACCCTAGTTTTTATTTAAAAAATATGAAAAAGATCCAGGTTTTTTGCCACCTCATAACTTGTACGTCGTCTTCTGGGTCACATGCACAGTGACGTTGATCGGGTAGGTGCGGGGTTCCGGTGAAAATCTCTCTTTAGAGCCATCAGTGAGCAGCGAGAACTCATCCGCTCGCAACCGCGCGACCACGTGCTGGCGGGCGCGGTGCGAACATGGTGAAAGGAGGAAAGTCTCATCCAGGTCCGGCCATACCCGTACGGCCCTGTCCCCCTCCTCCTCCGGCGGCTGTTGGCGGAAGCAGATAGAGCTGACGGTTTTGAGGGCGGGAGAGTTTGTTTCGAATTTTACGGTAGCTGGTGTCAATTGGGAAGAACCAGCTAAAGGGTCAACTGGTTTGAACCATTTCCAATTGGGAGTAAACTGGTTTGACCATGCGCAGTTGGGGAACGAGTGGGAGTAAACTGGGACCAGTTAGGGATTTAATTAACTGGTTGAAGCAATGCGCAGTCGGAGCTCAAATGGTTTTCCATTCCCAGTTCACATGGGGCACCAATTTTGACAAGTTGGGGGTGTATTGACCTTTGCTAATGAAGAAAACTAAAAAGACTTGCATTTTTAGATTTATACAAATAGGGAAATTTTTAATTACCAGGTACCTTTATGTATAAAAAAAGCAATAAAATTTGTAATTAACTACATTTTTTTTAATCGGAAAATATAATTAGGTTACTAGGTACCTTCATGCATTTATAAAAAAAAAGTAATTAAATTGTAAGTAACTCCATTTTTTTAATCGGAAAATATAATTAGTGGCATAAAACGTGTTTACCTAAATGAACATTTAGTGCATATATAAAAATGTATTAAAACATTTATTTAAATACCTAGAGTATTTTTTTTCCTTTTTCATAAATAAATTGATCTTTTGGGCAATCACAGCTCGCCGGCCGCTGTGGCCTGCCGGTGCGGATTAGTGGTACGCGCTGTTGACACATAGCGCTGCATATGCGAGGTACGTCGAACCAACGTCGGACGGACGCGGTAGAGAAGGGACGCCATTGCCGAAGTTGGCGTACTGATAGACACGAAAATGTCAAAACCATATCTGCGCTCCTTTGGACCCAACTGCACACACGCCATGGTGGCAGCGATGAACTTCGAGGATAGAATGATGCAGTTCAGCGATCGGTGGGCACCCAGGAAAAACCAGACAGAAGAGAAAACCGCCGCCTGGAGCACAATGGCGAAAATGGCGGGAAGTCTACCTCGAAAATGCTCGACTACGACACAAGCAATTGGAAATGTTGGATTGCAACGTGGGAGCGCTACAGCATCTTATCGGGACCTCACCTGCGCAACGCGGGAACACGGGTGAGCGCCTTTCTTTACGCCGTTGGAAGAGAAGCTGAGGTCGTCCTTACTTAATGCCAGCAGACGCCAGCGGCCGATCTTTCTTCACCTCGCACGAACACTACCTCTGAAAAGGCAATTCAACCGGAAGCGTGTACGTCACCGAACCTAGTATTTAGTTTAGTCCTCCGAGTTTTTGACAATAAAGACTCGTCAACCCTCCATTATGTGCCTGCCGCGTATCGTTGTTTGCCGGAGTTGGCACTCTCATAAAGACTTGTTTTATTGCCTGTCAACTCGCCTCGCTCAGCACGACGATACGCTTCGATGGGGGCCGCATCGCTGTCAGGCTCTTCACCCACCCACTCGTGAAATAGTTAGGGGCATCCAGTGCCACTATGTTCACGTGCGTCGCGCCTGGCTGCACGTCCGCATGGCGTCCGCGCCGACGCGTAGCGCGTACGGATCGACGCCGTCGCACATCCTCACTTTAGACTCATACCGAGCCCTTCTGGGGCCCACAAGCTCACCGAAATAGAAAGGCAGAACTCATGGCGAGTGGCTTTCGCCATCGCGCTGTGCGGGCGGTACAGTATCCGTAGCGATAATTCCGTGCGGCGCACGTGCGGCGGCGGCGGCAGCGTCCACCTCTCAGTACCTCATGGCGGCCGGGAGTAGAGGAAGTGACGCCACGAGGACGGGCCACATCCATCGTCGGCGGATAAGCCAGTGAAGGTGAAGGTTCCGCAGCCCTCTGCCTCGTTAGGAATAGGAGACAATCAAGCCGTCAGTCAGCTCCAGTGCAATGATGCTGTTTCGAAAGTCGCTTACCATGCCCAAGCGAATTGCGTCATCGGCCCGTAGGCCCTAAATGATAATCGACACAGCTTGCATAAGAACCAAGCCCATACCTTCCAGCGCTGCCGCCACTCCATTCCCGTTTCATTCTGAGGCCGCGAAAATGCGGATTGATTCCGGAATCATTAGAGAGCGGCGACTCCGCAGCACTATAAAGAGGTACTATGTAATACTTACCACATATGCGGCAAGGAAGCACGTGCTGTCATTGTTCCGGGCCCCACGGTGCGACTTATTCAAAGGAAGAGCGACACCTGAAACGCCGTTTGACTCCGAAGAGAAACAAAACTGCCGCTGCTGCCGCTACGCAACAGCTCTAACCACTTTACCAACTTTAACCACGCTGGCTGGCGTGAGAGGTAGCACGTGGCGCATTAAGTCTCGCTCGGCCTGGCCCCGTGTGGCCACACTCGCGCTGCTCGCGCCCTCGCGCACTCACGTTGGGGGGGGGGGGGGGGGGGCATGACGTCATCCACGTAACTTTCCCAAACCTCCGACGCAATGCATGACTCTCTGGCGTAAGCAGGGGTGGAACGAATTTGCCATTTTGCACCAGATGACGCGAAACTACGCCAGATTCAATTACTTGTTTTATTAGAGGCCAAAACGTACGCCCCTAAAATTGTATTTATTTTGGTTTCGGTTTCTGCTGGCTCGCAATCCGTTTCTTAGCTTGGTTTTGGCTTGGCTACAGTCGTTGCTACTGTTGTTCGTCTGTAGCTTTTATTTTGTCCTATGAAGAGTTTTTTTTTTTTTCTTTCTTTTTTTCACTTTGTTCGCATCCCGGGCATCCCGGGTAGGAAACGCGCGAAGGAACTCGGGGATCGGGTCCACTGATCTCTCGGGTCCCACGACCACCATCTGCGATCGGATTCTTTAATCGATTCGGCCGCGAGTCATCGCCTGTCAGCGATGACCCGGGTTTTGGTCGTCAGCGAGTCGACAAGAAATGATCAAAAGTAAGTCGTTTTTTTAGTACTTTATTGTTAAAGTTGGAATTACATTACCGCGAGATAAATGACGATTTGATGAAGCAAATGCGGCTCCGGCAGAGTATCGGAGCAGTCATGGGCACGTTACCAGCAAGAAGTAACAGTGTTACAGATACCTAGGGGGAAAAAGTAACTCTCTTACAGTTGCGGTTCCCGTCTTCCAAAAGTAACGTCTTACGGTTACTGCAAAAACAGTAACGCCGTTACTTTCTCGTTACAGTACAAAAATGGACTCCAGAAATCACAAACCAAAACAATATTTTGGTCAACTGAGATTAGAAAAATTTAAACCCAAAGGGTGTTTCTTTCATTCATTCAATCAATCATTCATTTATTAATACTGTCAGCCCATTATGCTATTACAGCTGTGGGTATACAAAAATAAAAGATGAAAGTAACCACTATACAAAGAGTAATTAAACAAGACAATGGATTGCACAAGACCGCTTCATACACTTAAACGCGCACAAGAAAAAGTTACAAAACTGAAAGCAGCACAGGTATTAACATTTCACAAGAAAGCTGAAACTTGGTCAGTATTTGTACGAATACGGCTTTTCACGACTGTCACATTCGACAATATTATGTATACTTTCTAAAAAGGCATTAAGGGATGTTGACGAGACAGCAGAATCGGGCAGCATATTCCACTCTTTGATGGTTCTAGGGAAAAAACTGAATTTAAAACAATCATTTCGTACAGATGGATTCGTTAGTGCTGATTTCGAAGTAATCCGATTTGTTGATCTTTATAAAGTTATGTATAATTTGGAAAAGGAATTTCAATCTTTCGTACTTGGTCCTCGATTTCAAAGTTGGGAGATTTGCGAGTTCACATAGTTTTGTAGGAGAAAATGCTTGGCCGAATTTGTTAAACATGAACCTGGAAGCAAGTCGCTGAATTTTTTCCAATTTATGGCAGTTTGTTACAGTATGTGGATCCCACACAATTTTCGCGTACTCAATAATCGGTCTTACCAGAGCTGTATAAGTCAGGCTTCTTATTTCCGGAGTTGCACTAGTAAGGTTTCGCCTGAGGCACCATAGTGCTTTGTTGGCCTTAAGAAAGACTTTATCAATGTGGGTATTCCAACGTAGGTCTGGTGTAAATACTAAACCTAGGTACTTATGCTCTTTTACTCTTTTAATTCCGACGCCATCAATGTGATAGTTGTATGCTAAAATATTTTTTTTTCTAGATACTGACATGAAGACTGATTTTCCAAGATTTAACACCATCTGCCAATCATCACACCATTGTTGAATTTTTTGTAGATTACGATTTAGTTTGTCCTGGTCATCTGGAGTTTCTATTTTATGGTATATCACACAGTCATCTGCAAATAGTCTGATTGGAACGGTTATGTCTTTATGCAGATCATTTATGAATATTAAAAACAAAAGGGGACCCAAAACACTCCCCTGGGGAACCCCTGAAGATACAGGTGAAAGGCTAGACTTATCCCTTAACTTCTACAGACTGTTCTCTAGAAGAAAGATACGATGAAAACCACTGTGTGACGGCTGAATTTTTAAAAATGACGTAAATTTTCAGTAATAGCTTAGAGTGCGACACTTTATCAAACGCTTTCGCGAAGTCCAAAAACACTACGTCAGTTTGACCGCGACAATTAATCGTATAAGAAAGGTCATGTACAGTTTCGATAAGTTGGGTTGTGGTGGAAAGTCCCTTCCAAAAGCCATGCTGGGATCGGAACAATAATTTATAATCTTCGAGATAATCCATTAAATGTTTAGATACGATATGTTCAAGCAGCTTCGAACATGTACTAACAAGCGAAATGGGCCGATAGGTGCTTACGTCAGACACACTGCCACCCTTGTGGATAGGAACCACTTTCGCGCATTTGCAAGCACTAGGAAAAGAACAATTATTGATGGATGACTTGATAATCATGGATAGATATTTGGAGACCCAAACTGCGTACCTTTTCAAAAACTCATTTGGAATTCCGTGGGGCCCGGGGCTGTTTTTTGTATTGATATTAAGTAAAAGGTTCAAAACTCCTTCCTCGTTTATTTCTATATCTTTAATAGGAGGGCTATCTGAAAAGTCAACAAATCTAGGCAAGTTTCCATCGTCATCAATAAACACAGACGAAAAGAAAGTGTTAAATTGTTCCGTGCACTCTTCATCATTGGTTTCATCGCTAGTGCTACGCGATTTGACCGAGGGATTAACGCACCGCCAAACTTGTGTGGTGCCTCCCTGAGAAATTTTTTAAGTGTTACATTGTGAAATTTCTCTTTAGATTTCCTTACTTGCCGTTTTAATTCCTGACTCATGCGGTGAATGCATGGTTTATCCTTGATATTCGAATAATGTGAACGCGCTCTCTTCCGTTTGAGTTTTCTTTTTGCATGTATTATTTCCCTATTAATCCAGGGGTTTTGGTTCCTAATTTTTTTATTATACTTTGGAATAAACCGCTCGAGGCATTGCTTAGTCATGTTCGTAAAGAAGTTCCATAGCGTGTCAGTACTGGCATTGTATTGGAAAAGAAACGTGAGGTCATCCAATGACTCTTCAAGATAATCGAGCATGCTGACATCATCGGCAGCCCCGAAATTTAGAAACGTCTTTTGTGAGTATTTATGCGTGATATTTGGGGTCATTTCAAAAGACGCAAGTACCATTTTATGATCCGAAGGGCCCTCAATAGTTTCACAGCCGGAAAGAAACGATTTCAAGCGTGCCGATATAAAAACTAGGTCCAAAATTGATGATCTTGTTGAAGTCACTCTTGTGTGATCAGTTACAACCTGGGTTTGATTGTAGCAAAACGCAGGCTCTATTAATTGGTCACAGCTAGCTACTTCCGTCGATCCAGGAGAAAGTGATAACCAATCTACCCCGGGTAAGTTAATATCCCCCAAAAGTAATATGTTGTCCTCGTGACGTAGATTCAAATCCATATAAGTTTGAAGCTTTATCATCACATCAGCCGGCGAATTCGGAGGCCTATACATTCCACCAATGAAGACGGTACTATTATTGAGCTTAGTTTTAATCCACAATGCTTCAACGTCACATACTTCATCAAGAGCAGAAAACTGAATGTTATTTTGAATCATGATAGCAACTCCACCGCCTCTTCCTTCTCTATCCTTTCTTACTATTGTGTAGTTCGGGGGAGTTACTTCAGAGTCGAGGACATCTTTATGCAACCACGTTTCTGTAATTACGACGATATCAGGGTCATGTTCCAAGATTATGCTTTCAATTACATCGACTTTATTCAAAATACTTCTGGCATTCCTGTTCATGATCTTGAAGCACACAGGTTCTTTGAATTTTCGTCACTTATTTTCATCTCCCGGGGTGGTTTCTATGCGAGTCTCGAGGGGACCCTCATGGCACTTAAACCTCTTATTAATGGCTTCATTTCAGGCATAAAGGGCATCGTCCACTCTTAGCTTATCGAATACTAATTTCACTTTGGAACCCCTTCCTCTCTCTTCTGCCGTAGAATTCCACAGGTTTTTGCGGATCTCAACAACCCTTTTAGAGAAATCTTCACTGATGCTGATTGGGGTGGGTACCTTTGAGCTTGAAGCAGTTCTTCAAAATAGCCAGTTTATCTCGGAAGTCTGAAACCTTGAGCATAATCGGACGGTCTCTACCTGAAACCTACCTGAAACCAAGCCTATGTATACGCTCAATAGAGATTAGTTTATTATTTAGAATCTTATCAAAAAACGTCATCATTCACCCTTTTTAGTAAAATTTCTTCGGTTTCTTTGCTAACTTCTTTACTACCTCTAACAATAAGATTGTTTCGTCGGGAACGATTTTCTAACTCGTCAATTTGCCTGGCAAGTGTTTCAATTTCGGCGTCGCAACCGCCGACAGAGTGTTCGAGCTTTTCAAGTCTAGCCTCAGTTTCATCAACCCTTTGTAGCTTTTTTTCTATTGTCAGTAGTCTGTTCTGCATTTGGAGCATCGTTGCTTCGGACGATGCCTGTTTTGTTTGTATCTCTGAAATCTTAGACAGGATTTCTTTCTGAGTTTGAATCATTTCATTGAACATTTCTTGCGTAATCGGTCCGGGGTTTTCCTCAACATATCCGGATAGCTTTAGTAAAAGCACCGCTGTTGAGAAACACTCACGTAAACAATCAAGGACTACATGTGAACACGGCAACACTAACAAGCAAAGGTGATCAATATGAAAACCAAACTTACGAGCACCAACCTGCACAAAAAGTGGCACGCTTGGTGACATTGTCACGGCGGTGTTGCCGTGTCCACTGAGGCCTGAAGACGCTGGTATTCCTTTTATATCCATCGGTGGCGCTGATTCCTCAAGAAGCGATGACGTCACCATGCCCATCGGAGATGCGCTCAAGACGCTGGCCACGTGCAGCCCTTGCGATGCGTTGATGACAAGGCGATGAACGGAGTTTCCATCCGCAGATAAAGTCGGTGTTGCGTCCAAGGCTGCGGATAAGCATCCAACGATGATCTGCACAAAAAATGGCACGCTTGGTGACATTGTCTTGGCGGTGTTGCCGTGTCCACTCAGTCATTCGCCTTGTTTAGTCATTCGCCGTTTGAGCATTTTGATGTGCATAATTTATTTGCAATAATTGTTATAACTTAGAATCAACTGTTTCTCAAAATAGTCATTGGCCCATCATTGGCCCACGTTAGTGAACATTTTCGTTTATTTTTCACTCCGAAACGAACAGGGACACAGATGATCACATAATTTCCTTATGGCATATACTCGGAAGAAGGCCTAAACATAGCAGGTCAAAAGACTTCGAAAGCAAATAGGGGAAAATCTGAAAAGAAGACAAAGTGAGGCCTTCTGGTGCTCCACGAATGTCCGACGACCACCGCGGCGTCTTCGTCCGAAATGCCAAACGTGGAAGACCAGTCCACACACACGCATCATCGCTTCATCTGGAGCACTCCATAGGTTTCACAACAAAGTGTCCTTCCATTGGGGTGTTTCTTGAGCCTACCAACAAAAAAAGGCAATTGCACTTGAACCTGGCTTCGTGCTTACTCGAGAAGCCCCTAAGGGAATGAATAAGTTAAACAAGCGCCGGCTTTCTGCACAATATGGGGACGAATTCCTCGAAAACGAATAGGGAAGAGGAAACGGCGACCAGCTGGGTACAAAAACGACAGCACGGACATATCCGACAAAGGGGAAGGGAGAGTGGGGGTGCAGACACAGTCCAGACGGAATACTCGGAGACATGTCGCTCGACCACCGACACCCGCAGATGGTCCCCACTAGAGAAGAGTGAGCCAAAGTCGGTGAAACAGACATTGTTTGCCGCCCCTACCACCACGGGTGCTGCTTCCTTCATCTACTGGTTTCGTGCTGAATCATCCGTCCATTCTCGGTCATGGACTAAACCAGGCAATTTTTTGTTTGTTAAATGCATAATCACGTTTTTTTTTTTTTTGTCGTTGAAGAGTTTTGAGATAAATACTTCAAGGTGGCAATTTCAGCATGTCCGCAGCAGTAGGTTCTAATTTATATAGTAAAAAAAACTAACTGTAAGGGCATAAACAGTTACAGTTACCCAGTAAAAAAGTAAGTGTTACAGTTACAAGTTACCAGTATTAAAGAGTACTGCGTTACAGGTAAAAGTTACCGAAAAAAAAGCAACTATAGTCTGTTGCAACCTAAGAACAAAGGGATGGGACTGCTGCGCCAATTGCACCATAGTGCACCTAATGATGTTTCGTGTACCACACTGATACAAAAGTATAAATAAGAACTAAATTGCGGTAAGGTGCGCCAAAACTGAAATTATAAACGAGCCTCGTCGAAATCAGCCGTCTCGCAGTTTTTGTTGGCAACACTGACATCGGACATCCCGGCCCAAAGGGAACGTTAATGAATCCGAAGCTCTGTATCCGAAGGTCGCTGCCATGGTTATACTTTGTTTCAGCTTAAAACAGTTGTTACAGCATTCTCATTGCGATGCTTCTGCTGCCAGACCTCTTTGAAGCCATTCGCTGTCGCCCTGCTTCATTAAGTCCACACGCAGATGATGCTACAAGGGAGAACTCCGGAATTCAGCGTCCCTGCCAAGAGTGCACGCTCGCGCAGTGCAAGCACTGTTCAAGGCCACATGCTGGCGCTTGTAGCATCGGCTGTGTCTGCTGCCGTTACTGTGTGCTTTTCTGGAGTGCGAGAGTCACTTCATCGGAATAGCGGAGCAAACAGCATCGCCATATTGCGCTACACTCAAATCTATTTAAGTTTGCGCACCTCCCTCTTGGCTGTACCTGCGTGACTATAGATGTTTCCACCGTTTTACGAAAGTCACAGTCCACACGTGCAAAATCGCAGTCCAGCCAGCACTTGATTGCAATTGCAGCCAGCCAGAAACTGCGTGTGAATAACACACACACAGCAATGGACGCACTCTAATACATTTTTATGGAAAGGTGTATTGCAAGCCCACAGCCCATGTTGGCCTGCCCCCGAGGCCCCGCGCAGAAAACTTGGGAACGTAACAAAGGCAAGCGAGCAATGACGGAACAAGGTACGAGCTGAAGGCAGTGATGTGATTGCTGCGCCAATTGCACCAAGGGGCTAACCCTGCTACATCCTGCTACATTTTGCCAAAATATGAGTAATCTGCGCCAAGCCTTCGCCAAAGGGCCAATTTTGGACGCCTTTCAAAACCGAATTTAAACTAAGTACCGTAACTGAGCATGCATGAGCTAGGTGGCACAAACGGCCGCCCGACACAAGAGCCGTGTATTGGGAGAGTTTGGCCAATAGGCCAAGCAAAGGCCGCCGCCAGCGCTGAATATTCTCCCCACGCTTAGAGCGTAAACTAAATTTGTGACACAGCGTCGACCAATCAGGAGACCGCAACGTCACAATATTGCAAACGACATTTAAAGCGTGAAACTGAAGCGTTCAATCTCGACCTCTCTATTCCATCTCACAAATGTCGGCAGTGAAGACAAAGGCACAGGCGCGTAAGCATGGCTCAGCAAAATGCTTTTGTTTGTACAAGAACTCCTGCATAGGAGGCACTTTCCAAAGCCACGCGCTCGTGCCCATGCCTTTGTCTGCTCTGCTGATGTTTGTTTGCTCTGGGCCGGCTTGGTAGAACAGCGTCCTGAGACTGGCTGAAAGAAAACAGTTCAAAGGGTGGGGCGCGCGAGCGTCTTGAGACGCGGAGTCCCGCTCTGCTCGTGCGCTGGCTTTGGCACTGCTTTCTTTCCCCGTCTCAGCTGAGACGCTGTTTCTAGCAAGTCGGTCCTGGTTTGGAGTGCACGTTCGTTTATTCTACACTTGAATATTGGCGTGACTGAAACCTCACATGCACAAAGTTTTCAGTAACCGAGAGCTAAACCTTTTCACTCTAGCGATGCTAAAACGGCTCAAATTAGTCGCATCACATATATAGAGCACACGACCACCGCTAGGGGCTGTTTCGCGGCCTGTGGATGGCCCTGAGATGCTCGCCTATTCAAACCAATGTATGGCCAACCTCTCAATAAACGGCTCTGCCCGACACAAAATACCCTACATCAATCGTCCATTGGTTTTTCCATGGTTTTTTCCGCCATGCCGTCTCTTCTGTCACGCTCTCGTCGTCTCGTAAGCGTAAGTCTCGTCCCGAGTTTTTTTTTTTTTTTTTTTTTTTTTTTTTTTAACGATAGATGTTAGCGTGTGTGTGTGCTGCGACCCTAGCGTACTGGGTACCAGCCATGACGTGACGCTGTGAAACGAAACTATGTTTCGGCGCGGCGGGAGTAACTTTTTGAGCTGAAGCTCTTGCTCCTGAAATCAGCGGCCACACGACGTTGCAGATATGGAGCTTCCTAAACTGAAACATGAGGACCGCCGCATGTTCATCAACATTCATATTCTTGTTTAAAACATACGCTGCCAGAAAAATCCCTCTCTAACTCAAAGACTGCTGTGTCGAATTATTGATTACCTAGGTTTCTCTTGGTGGGCTTTCTTTCGAGAGGGACCCCGGTACGTGAAAAATGTGTCGCGAAGAAAAGTTGAAGTGAGCTGAAGCAAAGAAGGGAATGTCTGCACGCTGAACCCGTAGAGCGCGCTTGTTTGTCTCGAGTTCAGTCGTTGCACAAAGGGACCCTGGCTCGCGACGTCTTGCATCGATGCGCTCAGGTTCTTTTTTTCTGTGTTTAGCTCGTACCTCGCCTGCCGGCCTGGGAAGCGCGCGGCGCTGGACTCTTTTTTTTGTCGCATGCTGGGCAGTTAAATTTTGCATAGACTTTTGGCTACCAGTTGGCAACGGAACAGAGAGGCATGGTTTCGGTGGTGGTGGTGGTGGAAAACCTCTTTATTGGGCTTCGATCGAACAGCCGTTTCGCTCGCGCGACGACGCACGTGACCTGCAAGCCTGCCGGAGTTGCCCTCACGTGCTTGCTAACCAACGATGCGAACATAATTGCACGACAGAGGCACCAGCCGGGACGCTTGCAATTCATTGTTTTACATTTGATTACTTTTGACGAAAATCTGGCACGTCGGCAATCAGTAAAACGGTGGCAAGCGGTTTTTCGGAATTGCTTGGCGACGCCTACAGCACTGTACACTTCTGGGATGTCGCAATGTCTCTTTGGAGACATTGAAAGTGGACATTCATTACTACCCTAAGCTAAAGCAAAGCTTGCTCCAGCCTTGCAGAATGTTCCGAAAAGCAAAAAGAAATGTGTCATGTCATTGGCATTTCAGTTACACCATGAAAGACTCCCAGGTGGCCGAACTTGACCATAATTGGTTTATTTCGGCGAGCAAGGTTCCCTTTGCGTGTCCAGCATTTCAAACAAATATTTTTATTTTTGTTAGAATATCTGCTTTAAAAGCCACTTATGCTGCTCCAAAACACTGTTTTGGCTACTCCAAAGGCCACTTTTTCTACTCCAAAGCACTGTTTTGGCTGCTCCGAAAGGTAACCCAAAGCGGCTTAGGCCAATCACATCACTGTGAAGGCTATTTCTACCTGTTTCTTTACATTCACCTCTTTGTAAGTCGGTTCCATCATGTGTGACACTGTTGTGCAGTTTTGCCTTATATGATTTGTCTAATTTTCATGTATTTTTGTGAAAAATGTTGTTAAAATAATATGGTAATTGAAAGTACTGTTTAGTTCACATTGAGTTATCGACATGCCATATTTCCTTGAGCTTTGAAAACCAGGTGACATTTAGCCTCTATTTCAACATTCTAGGAACTAATATGCTGCTCCCAACTTGCTCCAGGACCTCGTTTTTGCTGCCCCCAGCCTGCTCCAAACTGTAGTTTTTCTGCTCCCAAGATTGCTCCAAAGCTGCTTTGCCCAGTTCCATCCCTGCTATAGTAATGTTAGGTTCAAACTATGTGTACCAAATATATTCAAATCCATACATCATCTAAAGCACACATTAAATATAAAAAAAGGAGAAAACTTTCCGATTTTCCATTGTGGTGAACAAGGAAAAGCAGCGGAGCTGTAGTATGTGCCGCCATCTGTGAGCAACGGCGGCAACCAGACAATCGGCAAGCAGGTTGTCTGGTTGCCCGTCATCGCACATTGATGGCAGTAGCTGTCCAGAGGGTTGTGTCGAGATTTGTTTGTCCATGGACACGAAACTGGGGATACTAGGGCTCAACAGCTCTGCTGTAATATGAGCTGGATTTTTGTGGCCTCCAGAAAGCTGCAAAAACGTTGAACGAAAAAAAAAATGCTTCACAGATTACAGGAGGGAAATGTACACACCATTTTCAATATAGCAACGTACCGTGGGCTGGACGATGCGATGGCAGCGCAGAACGGACCAACATTGCGACGGATGTGAGGCCGCTACTTTGGAACTGTTGTTCGTGGAACCGGTCAATTGAACATCAAGCGGAAGGGTTATAAGTGCAAAACAATCGCAGGACAAATGGTTATTTCGGGCCATGAGCTTCCAGTGATGTGATTGCTGTGCCATTTGCGCCAAACTGTGCCAGAGCTCTTACCCTGCTACACTCTGCTATATTTGACCCAAATGTGAGGAATTTGCACCAACATTGCACCATAACTTAAGTTCACTTAAATAATACTAAAAATCAGGGTGTCGAACCGGAACCGAACCGAACCGAAAACCGGAACCGAACCGGTATTTTTCTGGAACTGAACCCGAAGCCGAACCGTTATATTGTTATCGCGATGAACGCGAACCGGAACTGAACCGGAAAAAAAATAACGTTTACCGGCTCATGTCAAAACGGTTCGGCCACGCGCTGTTGACAATGAATGTGCTATCAATGCCATTTGTTTTTTAAGTGCCGTCAACTGACACACACCTCGCTTACATATTTTTCTTCTCCACTCAGTCTTAGGAATATAAACGCTGCATCCATGAATCTTGACAAACGCTGCATCCATGAATCTTGACATAGGAACCAGTATTGCGCTGGTCGCGGCTTGCACGGAAGAAAGAAAATTGGAATGTTGTGCAAAAAAAAAAAAAAAATCGCGTCACGGGATTTTATTTTCCTACAATCTCGTAAATCGTAAATGCTGCTGTGTGCTCATTTCATAACACGTTTCTAGAACGCGCGAGTTCTTGAAGCTTGCTTCCATCGGAATGAGAAAAGAAAAGGCTGTGGAGTTTGATAATAATGCATCCCGTTTCGTATAGGCACTTAGAAGCTAACATATTTGTGAGACAGCGAACTCTTCTATTTTAATATTTATCCTATTACGTCCTTCTGGCGTTGCGTTCGGTGAGGTGTTTTTCATATTCCGTATCTTGTTTAATGAAAACTTCTTTAAGGGTCTAATTTGAGTTACCGAAGGCTAGTTCAAATAAAGAAAGTTGTATTTTCTCCCCACTGTTCCTTCAATTGCTTACACGCCGAGGTGGCGGGATAGTTAGCGAGTTCTACTCGTAAGTGGGTTTGTAAGGAGGTCGCGGATTTTACAGCTACTGCGTCGGACCCAATTAGATGAAGTCCGAATGCGTAAATGTCGGTGAGGTAACCTTTGAGTGCACATAAAGAAACCATTCCTGATAGAAATCCCTGAGCCTTACACTACGATGTATCCCGTTTCGTATGTGCTGATTTCTGATGTTTTATTTGTAATTTATTTTGATGTTGCAATTTGTCATTTATAATTTCCGAACCGGTTCGCGAACCGGTTCACGGATCGAAATAATCGAACCGGAACTGAACCGGAACAAAATAAATTTACCTGAACCTGAACCGTAACCGAACCCGTATTTTTTTCGGTTCGACACACTGCTAAAAATATAACAGCTGTAGGCCTTGCTACTGGGCCAGATCGTTTAGGGTAGGCTCATGCGGGCTTTCAGGACTTTCGATAATCGTTGAAGTAACATTCTATTCGATTTGATTTCGCACCAACCACTGACAGCACTCGGAAGTTTCGCAATAAGTCTTGTGGATTTTAACATTTGTTCAGTGGGATTTCATACCTAAAATAATCATTTACGGCAGTTTGCGCTGTCCTTCATCGGTCGTCGTCTTGTTACCGTGTCTGGTGCTTCCACACACAACTAAACAGCTAGTGTTTGTTCTCCTCCTACTATTTGCCACTCTCCTCCTTACGTTTGTAGTGCACGGTTATGCTCCACAAGCTCTTTTTGCTTCTCCAAAATGAACTTTTCGCTGCTCCAATAGCTGCTCCAAATTGACTACAACCAATCACATCACTGAGCCTCCGTGCTTGTTTTTTGGTTTCAAGCAGTTGAGTTTTTTAACTCTATTGAAAATATATGTGGCTCTGTGGCAAAATATTTAATGAGCAGTCTGCTGACACCATATTGAATTGTCTGGCAAAAAATTAAAAATAAACATTTTTGGCGGGTGATAGTGTTCCTTTAACGAACAAAAAAAACGAGGGTGCAAGCTGGCTCAGGTTAAACAAGGTGAATTTACCCTATACTAGGAATTTTTGAAGGAAGATGCAAACAAAACACACAAGTCTCAAACACAGTTGAGTTGTAATGGACTGAAAAATGAATAGGCAACCCAAAAGAGGGAGACATGAAGACAGTCTTTCCAAAAAGTTGTTGTTCCGCTTACAACCACTCTCCAAAGGGAATTAATTCCCAGACCTTGCAGCCTTCTACTATACACAACTCCCAAGATCCTCAAAGACTGCAAACAAAAAGAAGCAACCTACAAACCTCTGAGTAAATGTGATTAAAGAAACAATAGCTTGAGCTTTGAACCTAGGAAATACAAAAACATCACACACAACGTGAAGTTTCCAAAAACAGATGGACATTGAACTTGTTTCTAATGAAAAAATATGTCAAAAAACCTGTTCCACTCGGAGTCGAAACACAGGAAGGGCCTAGTCAAGAGAGGGCATGAAAGCAGTCACGCGATGCACATTGTCAACATTTTTCTTCTAACTCTGCAGTTTTTTAGCGGGACGGCCTTCGATCTCCGGCCTGGCTTCATGGGAGCCAACCTGCCTGGAACAAAGGATCCTATCAACCTGGATGTCATCTCTCCTTCCATCGACGTTTCCAGTACCAAAAACGAAGACAAGCACCAGGCAACCGAGGCAATCACCTTTTCCGTCGTCAACCAGCTTCACCTCGGTCATTCCGGAACAGCCACATCGACGCCCACATCATCGCATTGGTCCAGAAGGCTGGCCTTTTCACCGTGGATCGTCAGAGGGCATGGAATCACGCACACGATGCACATGGTCAAATGTTTTCATCGAACCCTGCAGGTTAGTAATCCTGACGGTTTTCATTCTTCTAAGTCTAATGCAGTGATAGAAGTGCTGTGCCATTTGCGCGAAATTGCGCCATGACCGAAAATCAGCTACATCTTTTGCCAAAATGGCACTTTTGCTAAGAATTGCGCCAAACTTGCGCCAATAGCGGCTTACGGCGAAGGAATAAATGGTTTATTATTGGTCGACCCTAATATTCATAAAAGTAGAAGGAAAGAAAAATTTTAGAAATATGATTTTTATAGCGTCTCTGCTTACCGTATGGTTTGTTTCGTCTTCGGTCGGAGCACCAGTTGAAGACTCGAACACCTACATACACAAACACTCATGCTACAAGCACAAGTCACGGGACATTCGCTGCCCTTGGTTGGTTTAGCCGATTAAGAACACATTCAAGGAGATGACAACTGCCATGATGTCTGACTTTGATGCTGCGAATCAACCGGTCAGAGCCGTTGATGAACTGGCTGCTTGTTCACTGACATTATCTAAATTTCCAGTCGATGTCGGGAACTAAGGGTCCTGAGAAAACTTTGCAAAATAGTAGGATTTCGAATTGCTGCTACTGTCATAAAGTAGAACCAAGGTCTTGTACTCCCGATCAGATCGCTTGATTATCATGTCTGCCTCATGCCTGTGCTGTTTGACTAAAGAGTACCGTGCCACTTGGGCTGTTCGGGTCAACCTTCGCCGCCTCTTATCAGCGTGTGCGCGTCGAGCTTCACCTCTTTGTACCGGGGTGCTAGGAGCGGCGACTGTCCTGGGGGAGCGCCTTCCTTAGTGCGATAGGCTCGCAAATTATGCTCAGGATTAGTACAGGTTCAACTTCTTTTTTCTAATTGTAAAATAATCTAATCTAAAAAAAAAAACAAAAAAAAAAAAGAGATGGAAAAAAACACGCGTCTGTATATATTTGTATAAATATGGTAGTCACGGTAGTTTCCTTGCAGCAGTCGTCCATTAAAAGAGCAGCAAACTTTGATGTAACTCTGGTTCCTATGCCGCTAAAAAGCAGTGTCACCATTAAAGGGCAACTCCGCTCAATTCCGAAAAATTTAGGCTTCCTGTGATTCACATTCACAAAGCACTACTAAACAACTCTACGTCTTCGGAATCGCGAAATGTGGAATATTATTTGTGTAATCCTAATTTAAACATCAGCAGATACCGAAACCGAAACTTCGGTTGCGTCAGGCAACATCGATCTCGGGTCGTCAGAGTCATGGCCACACCCCGTCGAACCACGTGGTCTTGTGATGTTCGGGAGGGAGCGAGAAACAGGACACGCGACGCAAGAAGGTGTTCTTTTTTTTTTTTTTTATTGGACGCGGGCAGGTTGCTTTGCGTGGCGTGGACGGTGATGGCCCTGGGGAGAGGGGGAAGGGGAGAAGACGAAAGAGAAGGGGAGCGGAGAAACAGACCGATAAGCGCGCAGGGAAGCGCAAACTAGCGCATCCGTGTTACGGTGATCACGTAGACGCCCGGTCAGCCAACACCGGGAGGAGAAACTCATGACGTCACCGTTCAATTTCGCTCTGAGAAGTAAAAACAAGCAAAACGTGAGAATGACGTACACATGCCTCTGACGTAGTGGTTCAACGTTGGCCTCGCGCCGCACGCTAGAGTTGGCAGATTTCGGCAACTTGGCTCGCTTGAAGGTTTGCTGGCCAGTTTATTAAATATATAAACGGAATTAGATCATAATATTTGACGTGGGGTCTTCCTATATGATACTGAAGAGGGCTACATAGTTTTCTAGATATCAAAAATGAAGCGGAGTTGCCCTTTAAAGCACAAGTGTAGGCTTTTATAATATTTCGGGTGGTGGCTTTTGCAGTTTATAATATTGGAGACTGGAGTTTGGTAAGTTCATTAAACTGACGGGAAACATTTTTATTGGTGGACGTGTTACTGGATATTCTGGTTCTTGCTGACATTTTACAGAAATTATATTTACAGGCTAAACCAACTACGGAGTGTAAAATGGAGATACGAGAGAGGAGTTATCGCGACAAAGTGTCGCACTATGATTAACTTTTTAACCATATTTTAATACCCATCGTAAATGAAACCTACTCTGACTAGAGCCTTTTTTAAGAAGTCGGTGTTCCTTTTATGCTCTATCTATTCTTATCCCAAATGGTAATAAGCAATGTGCTCGAGTATCAAAGAGGAAACTCTGATGATTACCATAAAGAAACTCATTTAGAGATGCAGTCACTTTTTCATTGTCAAGTGCCATGTGCTAACAGATGTTGGCATCTGCTCCAAAATCATCAATGGCTGCTCCAAACCAATATTTTGACTGCTAAATAACCTGCTGCAAAAGGTGAAATGGCACTTTTATCACTGCTAAAGACGTCTGTATAATAGTGCTTCTATGCCGAGAAGCTTTGTTGAAATCATTCAGTGTGTTGTTGCTGCTGCTGCTTGGATGCGATGTTGAGACTAACCCCGGAGCAACTAATATTGAACTATCTGAGCAGCTTGCTGAAATGATGCGGGTGTTGCAGGATACAAATGCGCAAACTCAGAGTGTTGTGGAAGGGCAAAGCAGTATAGTGAGCTCGATTAGCAAACTAAGAACAAACCAACAACAGCTACAAGTCACGGTAACAAATATCGGTCGAAGGGTTGCTGCGATTGAATTGAAGTCGTCTTCAATCAATGAATTACACCGCGAGTTGGCTCGTGCCAGCCAATCTGTTCAGCGCATTCAAAACGAAAATCATGCTTTGCGCAGTAGACTTGATGAGATTAGACTTATCATGTTAACAGTAATGCCCTCGCCTCTGTGTCTGTTTAGAAATAGTATCTTGGTGTTCATGTAACTTGTAACCTTTCTTGGAAGATTCATATTGATTACATAATTAATAGTGCTAACCATATTTTAGCATACTTAAAGGGAAGGTGGGGCAGTTTTGTATTTGAGCAAAAAACACTTGATTTGCATTCATTTGGCCTTTAGAATGACAGATATCACAATTATGCCTCAGTGCGACGCATCGGAGAGCCAGAAGAGCAATTTCAAAATAGGGCTGAAGCCCCACCTCCCTAGCCTTGTGCAGTCAAAAGATCCGTCGATGATGTCACGTACAGCGACTGTCTTTCGTGTTTTCTAGTGTTTAAAGGGAAGCTACGGAGCTTCTTGGAAAAAATGAGTTAGAAGTGAATCCTAGTGCATTTTTACCCCGTGAACCCGAATACCCAAACCATTTGCTGCGTAAGTATTGTTAAACGCGAGAAAAACGCGAAAGACAGTCGCTGTCCGTGACGTCATCGACGGCTCTTTTGGCTGCCCAAGGCTAGGGGGGCGGGGCTTCAGCCCTATTTTGAAATTGCTCTTGTGGCTCTCCGGCGCGTCGCATTGAAATATAATTTTGATATCTGTTATTCTAAAGGCCAAATGAACGCAATTTAAGCGTTTTTTCTCAAATGTAGAAGTGCCCCATCTTCCCTTTAACAATACTTGCGCAGCAAAGGACTTGGGTATTCGGGTTTACGGGATAAAAACACAGTATAATTCGCTTCTAACTCATTTTTTCAAGAACCTCCGTAGCTTCCATTTAAAAAGAAATCTCTTTCTCACTACGTCTTCGTTAAAACTGAACATGTACAAAACCCTAATCCATCCAAAATTAGAATATGCTGCCACTGTGTGGGACCCCACTCACTCGTCACTAATTGCTCATGTTGAATCCAATCAAAACCGCTCAGCTCGTTTTATATTGACAGACTATAATAGCGCTGCCAGCGCTACTACCAGGAAAAATACTTTAGGTCTGCCGTTACTAGTACACCTTCTTTATTTCAATATTCTTTTATGCTACAAACATCTATAGACTAGAACCACCTTCCTGCCTCCATTGCTAACATCACTGATATTGTTTTGTTTATAAATGCTGTTATTAATATGTGCACTTTATAGTAATATTTTACAGCTCTCTCCCCTCTTCGATGTACTTACTTTGAGGGTATTTGAAATAAATAAACACATTTCTATCTATGCTTTATTAATATTATTGATTCTTTTAGTATATGCTTGTAGCCATTCCCTTCAGTCAAAACTATTTCAGTAGGATCCCATAAGGGCACACAACTATTACATTTATTCATGTTTTTTTTGTTTTTGCAGAATTATAATTGTGAGGCATGGATCTGCTCTGAAATAGTTTTGACCCAAGAGAATGTCCACAAGTTGATGCTGAAAGAATCAGTAACAAAATTGAAGCTTGTAATTGCGGTGAATAAGTCTTCCCTATGTTTCGACTGTGAGTGGAAGAACTTCCTTAGTCTATATTTTTTCCTTAGAACCAGGTTTGATGTCCCTCTCTTTTAGGAAGTTAATGTTGTATATGGTGCTTTTCCATTCTCTAGGATATAAGCTCGAGGGTATTCCCCGTTTCTTTGGTCACATTTACATAGAGGTTAGTAGGTTGCTTCTTTGTATCTCTGTCCTTGAGTATTTTGGGGGTCGTGCTGAGTCGTGGACAGTGCAAGCTGAAATGTTAGTGCAACAGCAGAAATCCATTGCTTGCTGTTCCTCTACAAGAGACACTGAACTACTAATGAGAGGCAGTATGAGGACAAGAGTGCCATGGCCACTGCTATGCGACTCTGCCTGTTTCTCATTGTTTAGGAGCACCTCGATTTGAGTCACCTTTACGTTTTGCTATCGCCTAGCCGTGCTTGTTGGCGCCTCCTTTATCTGTGCCGGTGGTCTTTGTCCCAGCCAAATAACTTTGTCCAATGACTCAGCAGGCAAACATGATGGTAACTATCAACAATCCCAGAAGCAGCACATCTGCAGCAAGGTGTGCGGTTCTCAACCATGATCAGGCCGAGTCAGGTATCATGCCACTGCAATCTCTTTTGCGCGTTATCTTTCATCACTAGTTCAAGTTTTCTTGTCGGGGCAGTGCCACTGGTGTCAGTAATTTCAGCCTCTGTCAACCATGACTGTACAGTAGGGCTGAGCATCGATTATATAATGAAACCTCATTATTTGCCACCCTTTAACCGATTATTAATGGCTTAATGATTCTCATTCCTTTTTGTGCATACTGAAAATTGCATATATTCTTGTTTGCCTTTGCTGAATGTTTATAAACGGTATACAAAATTGATTATGAATCAACTTCGGTACATAGTTGAGAACCGTTCAAGGGCACACCCGAAGATTAGTACTTCAGTTGCACGAGGCAAAGAGGTTTGTTGATATTCATCGGCAAGAGCGGCTTCCTTTGATTGACAGACACTCAAAATATGTTAAAATGGCCAGTGTTCATGTAACCCTCTGCACCTTGTCTGGAGTTACAAATCTTGGCCGTACAGTTTATTTTAGCTTCAATTTTCACCGAAAGTTTGCCTTTCATGTAGGTGTACTGGGCGATTTCTGCATGGTAAAAGCATTTAATTTTTCTTTTTCGTCAAAGTATTATCAATTAACCGGATAAACAAAATAATCCAGATTAAAGCTATAATTGATTAATTGGTCGGTTATTCTATCGATTGCCCAGCTGTACTGTTCACTAGAAGGCACTAAGGTCCAGTAAAATATTTTCTGTTAGAAAGGGTTGTAAGTGGAAGTGTACCCGTGGAAAGGGTTTCTTAAAGTCTCCCTCTGTATGTTCTGTTGTGTGTCGCTTAGTTAAGAATCCTTTCTGTCCATTGGAATTTAGCTGTGCCCCCAGTCTTCGGTACACTCATCATAAGAAATTTTTTTTTTATGGTGAAACTTCAAGGCAATGTCAAAATTATTGCAAGTTGAGGCAAACCAAAATCACAGAATGAAGTGACAGTTTGCTCTTTTGTGTAGAGAGAAGTGATGTTTATCAATATTTTATTTGAAAGTGCTCCTATGACAAAACGACTCGCCAACCTCTGCTCAAGACCATGTGGCTTGTGGCTTTAAAACCTGTCATATTCAAGCGTTATTTAAATTTTTATCTTCATCATGTACATTTTCTTGAACCACGACATTATTTAGTGCACCACAGTTTTACAAAGAAACTTCATTGCCAGAGACTCATACTCTTATTAATTGTGCAATGACAGTGCAGCCACCAACTGCCATTTCTGCTGAAATAGCAGTCTGTGGTGTAACAAATCTAACAATGAACAGTGTGGAATAATGAAAAACAGTCCACAGCTGTTTCCCCAAGGTCCAGTGACTTGCTTCTGCAGGCATTTATGGTTTTCCAAAGCAGTGTAAATAGGGAGTTTTAGCAGGTCGTTTCCACACGAACGGTTCGCCCTCGAATGCATCCGCGACGCCACTGCGCATGCGCATGCGAGTCGTTTGGGGAGTTGGGAGGCTCTTCTCGTTCGTTTCTCCCATTCCGGCTGCTGGAGTCGTCACCGCAACTTAGCCAGCACCGTTCACGACTCGGGTAAGAAAAAGATGGCGGTCAGTTCGGCGACCGCCTTCGCCGACCCAGCCGAGCGTTAGGTTTAGGACAGCGGGAGGCGAATTGCCGTCCTGTTAGTCTGCTTCATTTGAGAGGTTGAACGAAATCATTTCGAGGACTGCTCACAATGGTAAGCGATCGTGAATGCTGTAAACTGCGCATGCTAGTAAATTTTTGCGATCTGCGGGCAGACGAGCTGCTGTGGCGACTGCGAGCAGACGAAATGATTTGGTTCAACGGCACACAACCTGAACGATCGTTCAAGTTCAAGATGACGGAGACGCACCATATACCTTTGCGGTCGTTCAGACACTTTTTACTCTATCTAGCTTCGCAGTTCTTGAACTTCCGACCTGAAAATGTTACGTCGGCCGTCTTGTTTACATCAGGCGTACGACGGAAACACGAACCGCCACCACGGTGTCCGCCTCCATCGCCACTGATTTACACGTTGCAGAATGCCTCACATGTTTACTAGAAGATGGCGCCACCGTTAAGCACGATCATCATTATTGTTTACTCGGTCACGCCACTTTCACGGTTCGCTAAAGTATGTCAAATTTGACGTACGGTTTCACGGAACGGACAAGCTATACCATTTGTGATTTTGGAACCGTATGCTTGAAAAACGACTCGCTAAAACTTTCTAATGTGATCGAACCGAAACAGAAGATAGAGATGTGCTGCGTTAATGGTCCCTACACCTTCCCAGTGGTGATGCTCCTCCTCACCTTTTCCCAGGCAACGAGCGAGAGGACTCTTCACTAACGTAATCCGTCTTGGGCTTCTGGTATAACGAAGGCCACTGGGAGGGGCTTGAGGGCAGTCTGCCTCGAGGGGAAGTTGACTTCTTGATTGCTGCTACTTGGGGACTCCAAGATAGATGGACGAGGCTTTTCAGCAGACCTAGGCTATCCTGGAGTTTGGGGTGGGCATGTCCCTCTATGTAATGGACGTTTGCGAGTTGTGTTGCTTTCCTACATGGCGACAGCCGCCTCCTGTGCATAAGTGAACTGGTGCTCATCGTTTGTGTAAGGTTGCTATTCGTGCCACTGAAAGAAGCTTTACACTTCTGGTGTGGCATGTCATTTATTTGGCAGCTAGAAAAGCTGTTGCTTGAAGTCAATGTTCAGGTTCTTGGTTTTTGGAGGACCGGAAATATTTTCTAATACACTCGACTCTCAGTAACTCAAACTCCTGAAAGCCACAGACTTTAATTTGAAATGTGAGAAGTTTGAATTATCGGAAATTTATGGAAAAGTGATATGAGGCAAAGTATGAAATCGCTATAGGAATAACTACATATACCAAGCAGTTTTTTATACTATCCTCTGCACAGGCCTATTTAAAAAAGGGCACACGTAAAACATTGCTGAGGCTTAAAGCAAATATTAATATTGGCCGAATATTTTCTAATTAAATATAGAATAGTTTCTCAAAGCCTTTTACTACTGTTGTGCCGTGCTTAAACAACAATTCAGCTTAACTTGTGAAGGTTGTTCCCAACCTTCCCCTTGTCCACTTCTAAGCTCAGTTAGTTTTAATATAACTACATCTATGAACTGTGGCCTCTGTAAGTCCAATGCCCACATTGGGGTGGCATGTAAATGACAGATTTCACATAAAATTAAACCTGAAGAAACGCCCAGCTATCCTAATCGAAGGAATTTATAAATCTGCTTGCTATATGCAAATATTCTTTCTTTCATCTGGAATTTAATCCCCCTTAGAACAATCAAAGAAGCACAAATAAATAAAGCAGATTGTCAGGACAGTGCTCCTTGCATAATCGGGATGGGTTAGTCCCATCGAGTATGCTTCTCACCTAGCACCCGTATACTGCGGCAAAGCAATGACCACGAGCTTTGCGTGTATTGCTTTTCCGGAGTACGCAGGTGCTCGATGAGAAGCGCACTCAACGGGACTAACCCTCCGCAATGGACAAATAGTGTGAACGGAGCGAAAACATTGTTTGAAATAAACAGCTTATTGATGCATTTAGATTTAGCAAAAAAACTAAATTTTTAAATTTGTTTGAAATAACTGGCAGTACGAAATATCAGACTTTGATTTATTGCGAGTCCACTGTCCTTTTTTAATTCAGACAAAACAGTATATAGTGGCAGCTGTCAATGCAAATAGTAGTGGTTGTATACTTCATATACTTTTTTTCAGGTGCCGTAGTTTTACAGTTTTAGAGGATTTTAAACGATCACATGAAAGTGGTAATACAGCACATCATTATGCTGTAACTCGCCTCTGGCAAGCACAGTCCAGTGTTACAAGCAGATTATACTTTTTCATGCAGCCATATGAGTGGCAATTCTTCGGTTTTCTGCTTGTCTAGTTTGGTAGAAACATTGTTCCGAAATGGTGACATAAAAAGAAGCTATTAGTCTAAATTAAATTTTGTTTGTCTTGATCCTATAAGTGAATTGCTCTCATATCATTTTGCAGGCATTGCGCTAAGGCTTGGGCCATGTGGAACTGGAGGCAGCCACCAAAGAAGATAGGACTTTGGCTCATTCAGAAACCATGTGAACTACGGCACAAGAGGCCCAGGGCACCGGGACAGCTGGCTGAATAAACAGCTAAGCCTTTCAAACATTGAAGTGTGTGCTATCCCAAGGAGAGTAGTTTGAAGGGGATTAGAGTTTTAGACCTCAAGGCAAATAAATGTATTTTTTCCTGCCAAAGGTTGGATACAGCCCTGATTCAAAAATATGAAAGAGTTATACAAGGAAGGCGGACAGGACAAACACCTTTCGAATTTCAACACATTGGTGTCTTCTTTTGCTGGTATAAATTGACTAACCTGGGGACATGCACTTTTAATCTGACATTGAATCGAACTGATGACCCTTTCTTACAGTGTCCATTGAATTCATGATCAGTTAACCAACAGCCTGGCCACCAACACCTTTGAAATTTTTGGACTAGGCAATATATATATCCTTCGGAGACTATATTCTTGTGAAATCGGTAAACTGTTTCTTTGTTGTATGTTTGCCTATAGTCAGTTACAGGTTAAGAAGGTAGCGGCAAATGCCCCTCAAAGGGAATCGGATATCCCTCCGCCACCTCCGCATCCAATAGCGTCCCACCGTTTCCGTGACGTCGCGGCCAACGCGCGAGGAGGGTCTTGCCTTTCTGTACATATTTGCTTTACCTTTTGACTTTGACTTAGCATTGTGGAAGCCACGAGAGGGAGATTAGAGTTCTCCTCCACCGACGGAAACAAATACGACTTTCGGGGATTAGCTTCCCCCCGATGGATACAAAGGCTGCTTTCAGGGGCTCGGTTCCCTCTCCGATGAATACAAAGGTCGCTTTCTTAAAAAGTGGGATCGGAGACAAGTGGGAATTCATAGAAGCGGAACAAGGAGCGTTTCCAGCGAACTCTTCTTTCGACTGCGGAGAGATTTGAAACGGGCGCATCACACTTCTGGGAGGAGCTTCTCCTACCTTCTTGACTTGTAACCGACTATAGTAGATAACATACACTGTAAATGACACCAATTTTTTTCTTACGGGGTGACAAGAAACATTGCACATCATTTGTGCCAGACTTCGGAGGTGGTTGTTGGAAACCTAATGCAACTGCAATTTAGCCTAGAATTTGATTATCATGAGCAATTGCAACTAGGTAGGTTTTGTCAATCTTTTTTCTTTTTGCACAGCGAAGCAGCAGGTGCATTAACATGAAGGTTCAATAACACTGGGTGCGTCATATGATGTTCAGATCACAAAGACCTCAATCTAAATGCCTCCTAGCTGATCTACCCCAGTGCCTTGAGTGTATTACAGTGATGCCTAGAGCTTGAGTATTGTTGCCTGCAACATGATGAACCTACAAACACAAACATCTGTTCTCGCATGTTATTTTGCCTTTAGATTGAGGACAAAACTGCCGTCTGCTATACCTTTAGTGGCAATGAAAATGCCACAGCTAGCATTATTTGCCCCATGGCCGAGGTGAAAATGACCTTCGGCTATGCCTTTGTGGCCAGGCAAATGTCACATTGTTTTTTGCTCGATGGCCGAGGTGAAAACAAAGCCAGGCTAATGTCGCGTCGGTATTTGCTCCATGGCCAGGCTGAAAACGACCCTCGGATATACCTTCGTGGCCTAGCAGATGCCGGCCCTCGTTCTTTGCTCAATAGCCGAGATGAAATCAAGGCCTCGGTGGCCTAGCAAATGCCGGCCCTCGGTCTTTGCTTAATGGCCGAGGTGAAATCAAGGCCTCGGTGGCCTAGCAAATGCCGGCCCTTGTGTTTTGCCCAATGGCCGAGGTGAAAACGAGACCTCGGTTATACATCTGTGGCCAGTCTAATGCCGCGTCGGTATTTGCTCCATGGCCAGGCTGAAAACGACCCTCGGATATACCTTTGTGGCCTAGCAGATGCCGGCCCTCGTTCTTTGCTCAATGGCCGAGATGAAATCAAGGCCTCGGTGGCCTAGCAAATGCCGGCCCTCGGTCTTTGCTTAATGGCCGAGGTGAAATCAAGGCCTCGGTGGTCTAGCACATGCCGGCCCTTGTGTTTTGCCCAATGGCCGAGGTGAAAACGAGACCTCGGTTATACATCTGTGGCCAGGCTAATGCCGCGTCGGTATTTGCTCCATGGCCAGGCTGAAAACGACCCTCGGATATACCTTTGTGGCCTAGCAGATGCCGGCCCTCGTTCTTTGCTCAATGGCCGAGATGAAATCAAGGCCTCGGTGGCCTAGCAAATGCCGGCCCTCGGTCTTTGCTTAATGGCCGAGGTGAAATCAAGGCCTCGGTGGCCTAGCAAATGCCGGTCCTTGTTTTTTGCCCAATGGCCGAGGTGAAAACGAGACCTCGGTGGCCTGGCAAATGCCGGCCCTCGTGTTTTTGCCCTGTGGCCGAGGTGAAAACAAGGCCTTGGCAACTGGGCAAATGCCGGGCTAGGCCCTTCCTTGGTGGCCAACATGTAAAAAAATACCTTGGATGGCCCGAGAGTTTGCCGAGCACTGCCCTTTGCCAATGGCCGAGCTGAATTCGAGGCATCGGTGGCCTGGCTTTTGCCGACCATGGTTTTTGGTTGTCCACCGAGGATTTGCCGGTGGCCGACCAAATTGATCGTTGGCCTAGCAATGGCCGAGGCATGGCCGATGATTTTAGAAAATTCTGTGCTACTTGGGTTGTTTCCTGTCAACGCTTACTTTTATCAACATGATCCTACACAAATGTTTAACATCGAAAATAATCCCTGGAGAAGGGGAACAAGAAGGAAAAAGGACAAACACAAACTGTCTGTCCTTTATCCCTCTTGTTCCCCTCGTCCAGGGATTATTTTCGTCATTCTTGTCTAGCACTCTTGCACCTTTTCATTCAATTGCATTATAAAGTTTAACTTTATGTTTTTAGACCGTTGTGGGTTGCATGCTTCTTGCCTTGTGTTTTCATAAAAAAAAGAAAAGAATCCACAGCAATTTTTTTTTTGCATTTACAGCTGTTTTGAAATATTTACAAGATTATATATTTTAACTATTGGCGAGCAAATTTTCTTGGAATATTTTGCCACCAAGGGGTGAGGCTTAACGGATCATTCGCGTCGGTTCACCTGCAAGAATGACGGTCGCTTCCCACAATTCTTGGATAGAAAATGTCGTATCCTTACTGAAAAAGCCATTTGTATGAGAAATGTCTTGTGTCTAGTAAGCACATAGGAATCATAAAAGATATATAAGAACATATAAGAACCATATAAGAAACTTTTAAGTAACTTCTCACAAGTTAATATACGGTTCTTATATGTTCTTATATAGTTATTATATAGCACTTATATGGTTCTAATATGTTCTAATAGATCTTGTATTATACATATATCTTTATTGGACACAAAAATTTCGTACAAATGAGATTTTTCAATAGCGACTATAGCGATTCACACGATTACCAGCGACCTCTGCGCTTCCCCGTGCCCCGTTGTTCGGCAGCACCATGAGTAGCAGAGTGAAATTTACGACAGTATAAAATGCAGGACATTTTGAAGATTTTGGAATTTCCCGCGGGACGCGGGACACTAGCCCTCAATACGGAAAAGTCCCGCGAGTCGCGGGACGGGTGGTCACCCTAGCCGCTTCTGCCGGTTACCTTGTCGCCTTTCCTAGTCTGTCAGCGTTCGCCTTCCATTGTGGGCCTCAGAAAGATAATCTCCTTTCTTGAGAGCGAAATGGAAGGGGTGCTTATGTCTTGCGGGCTTGTCGCCATCCGCTCCCGACTCGCTCGCAGTGGCCTCCCATGGCTGTCGTGCCGGCGAAATTAGGAGCGCAGCTGGGACATTTTCTCCCGTGAATGACGATCGGGTGCTGAGAATCCGAAGCAGCTCTTTCGGCGTCCATTTGATGTTCTCGGAGTCGGTCGTTGAGGCATCGCCCCGTTTGCCCGACGTACCTGGCCCTGCAGGACAGGGTGATCGCGTACACTTCCTTCGCTTCCTCTCCTTCCCCCAAGATTTTTCTTTCCCGTACTTCAACGGAGCGGGCGGGCTTTGAGCTTGAAGCCGAAAATAAATGTTGTTGAAGTTGAAAGATTGTCCTGTCTGTATCGTCCCTTTTGTGTCTCCACTTTCTTAATGTTTAAAAAGTACCAACACGCTAAAATAGTACAAGTTCCGGGGTTTCATTTTAATTCCCCAAGTGTGATGCAGGAGCCGCGCCACGGAGCTTCGGTCGTTTCCGCTCTTTGTTATCGCTAGGATTCGAAAGTGCTCAATCACAATGCAAGACACGCACAGAGCAACGCTCGCTTTTGCAATGCACCGTTAGCACGATGACAGCACTTTCTGTAAAGGCGCAGTCACACCGGGTTTTGCAGTCGCGCAATGCGACTAAATCGCATCGGAAAAAAAAGAAAAGAAAAGTAATTAGATGGTTACTCTGGCGTGCGCGATGAGCGAGTCCAACGCCTTCGTTTGGTGAGTCGCTTCTCAAAAACTCTTGCTTCGAACGCCATTGATTGGCTCAGCCTCTCCGCGACTAGATTGCATCGCAAAAAGTCGGCTCAGCAAGCGACTGCTCAAATCGCGTCGCTTTTTGCCCGCGATGGTCGCTTTTGCGATGAAAGTTATCGCGCGACTAGATCGCATCGCCGGTGTGAACGCGCGCGTCCCGATATTTGTGTACCTACGCGCGAGTACAACATCCGGCACAATTTGCGTTTGCAAAGCCTGATCCAGCCACGTCAAAACATTCAGCCAACCTTTGTACTGGAGAAATCAAGAGACACCCAAAATAAGATAAACTGGCCAGCCGAATAAAACTCGATTTCTATTTAATTAAGATGAAGACCCCCCGCGATACCGCTCTCGCAGATGACTCATCGTGCTTGCTTCTCTACCGTGCAGAACTTTACTATGAGCGTCCATCACGACCAGCCTCACAAAGCTATATCCGTTAGGAAGTATGATTGGATGCTTCACATCGAAACTTTCGGTAGACCTCTGGAGTCGTCCTCCAACTCGAAGGATTTCGTTATCATCAAAAAAAGGATGGAACTGAGCGAGTGTCAAATTCACTTCCATTGTGCCATTTTTTTTTTAACAGAATGTCAGTCTCAAAGCTTTCCTTTTGTACTTGCTTAACCCAATACCGCTCTGCGGTGTCCAATTCCGCTGCACTTAGTCCTCCTCGGAACTTGTCATTTTTTTTGTTCGCGTTGTTAGCGAACCTAATGACCCAGGCAGTTATCCGGAGAACCTTTCGGCAATTATTATAAGCTCCGGCATCGAACAATGTTGGCACCGCTCCATCATTCTCCAACAGCACCTGTGTCTCTTTTTCGACTTCCGGTTGTGACGTGATTTGCAACGGAGCTGCGTTTCTAGGCTATTTTGAAGGCTCTTTGCACAACCATTTGGGTCCTTTCCACCAAATGACGCTGTCTCGAAGCTCATAAATAGTCAATCCTCTTGTCAAGAGGTCAGCCGGATTGTCTTGACCGGGGCAGTGTCTCCAACGGTCCGGTGACGTCACTGCTAGTATTTCCGTTACCCTGTTTTTCACAAACGGCTTCCATTTCTCCGGCCCTGCTCTCACCCAACTGAGGGCAACTGTCGAATCCGTCCACATGATGTAGTCCAGGTCCACGTCATAATAGGAGTCTTTTATGTATTGTAAGAGCTTGGATCCCATATTGGCTCCCGTGAGCTCAAGCCTTGGCAGTGTTAAAGGTTTTATCGGTGCGACCCTGGTCTTCGCGACAACCAACATGGTGGCTACATTCCCTTGGTAATCCTCAGTTCTCAAGTATGCACACGAGCCGTAGGCTTTCATATTTGCATCTACAAAGACGTGTAATTGCATTTTTCTCGCTCCCGCCAGGACACCACGCCTTATGTATCTCGGTACTTTCAAAGAGTGCAGCTGCACAAGATCCGTCGTCCAGGCGTGCCATTCGTTGACCAACTCTGGGGGTAAAACTTCATCCCAGTTCATCCCAATTAGCCATAGCTTTTGGAAGAGCAACTTGGCCATTAGGACGAATGGTGCGATCAGTCCGAGAGGATCAAATACTCTTGAAGCTGCCTTGAGGATGGACCGCTTGTTGTCCAGATTTGCAGTGAGGAATTCCAGAAGAGACTCTACTTTGTACATAAAACAATCGTTTTGCTTGTCCCAGATCATTCCAAGTGCTTTGGTGATTTTCGAAGGTGTGAGACTCTTTCCTTCTGATATAATTTCAGGTTCATCATTGTTGAATTGCTGCTGTAATTCTTCGTTGTTAGCTGTCCATTTCCTCAAGGTCATTCCAGCGCTTTTCATAACGTCAATAGACTTTTTGTAAAGTCTCGCAGCCTCCTCGACACTCTCAGCTCGAAGAAGTAGGTCATCGACATAGAATGCGGCTCTTAGTTTGTCTGCTAACACTGGCTGTTGCTCGCAGCCCAGTTTCAGGTGGTGATGGATAGTGGCCGTGATCATGAATGGACTTGATGCAGATCCGAAAGGTACTCTGGTCATCCTCCATTCTTGTATGTTTTCCTCCTTCAAAGGGAAACTTGGCTCTTCCGCAAACCAAAGAAATCGGAAGGCATCACGATCCTCTTCACGAATACCAATCTGTAAAAATGCCTTCTCAATGTCGGCAGTCATGGTGATCGGGTAATATATGAACCGGAGTAGGACTTGTAGAAGCTCGGGGTTCAAGTTGGGCCCTGTTTCCAGGCACTCATTCAAAGACTTGCACCCTTTGGCGTGAGAAGATGCATCAAAAACTATCCTTAGCTTTGTTTTCGTTGAATCTTCTCGTATTACTTCTTTGTGCGGCATGTAGTAGATGGCCTTCGCTCTGTCACTTTCTTTTCTGTCTGGGACCACTTCCGCGTGTCCATTAAGTAGGTACTGCTTAATTACCTCATCATAGCGCTGTAACAATCCATGTTTTGTTGAAAGTCTCCTCGACAGACTTTCCAGACATGAAATCGCGATTTTGCGATTGTTTGGCAGCAGATCAGTAGCTCCTTCCTTCCATAGTAAAGCCACTTCGTATCGTTCGTTCTTCCTGACGATCGTCTGTTCAAAACGACTGATGGTTTCTGCATCCGTATCGCCCAATTAGCGTTCGGCAATACCCATTCTGTCTAGCTCCCAGAAGGCCTTCAGCGTCTCTTCTACCTTGGCGTCAGTTGTCTGCGCTCCAAGGACACATATCATAAGACAGGAATCTACTATAAGCTTTCCGACTTGTGCTGAAGGACCTTGCAGCGTCCAGCCCAGCTTCGTATTGATCGCCACCAAACGATCTACGCCTTTGCATCTCATTACCTCTCCTGTGCAGAACTTCCACAATTGGTCAGAACCGACCAGCAGACTTATCCCAGGAACTAATTCTATACCTGGAAAGATTACATCGTCCGCCAGGTTCTTCTTGTCCTGCCGAAGCTGTCGCACAAATGCGGTGTCGATTGACGGTGTAGAGACGTCCTGACAGATGACTGGGATGGTTATAGCCTCAACCGTTATTTCAATGTTGTTAAATTGGCTTTTGAGCTTTACCTCCACGACGGAGTTGTTCTCTATAACTTTTGTACTACGACTCGCGAACGTGTTCAGAGCGATCCTAGTTGTCCGAAGGACCCTCAATCCAAGACGTTGTGCAAGGTCTTCTTTAATGAATGAGCGTTGGCTACCTCCGTCGAAGATTCCTTTGACATAGCTGGTACCTTCGTTAGTGACCGCCCACGCCTTGAACGTTTGTAGGTATATTCCATCACTTTTCTTTCTTTCGGAGCGTGTGGCCGCGTGGGATGCAGAAACACAAATTGTCTCGTTTCCTGCAGATGAACCTTCCCTTTTCTGTTTGACGAACGCTGGATCGCACATTGTGGTTGCGTGCCTACCTCCACATATCGCACATCTCAGTTTTCTTCGGCAATTTTTTGCCCGGTGACCCTTGAGTGTGCATCGAAAACACCTGAAGTCCAATGACAGCAGGTTCGTTTTTTCAGCTAGCTGTTTGTCGCAATCACAAGATGCTGTGTCGTGCTTCTTGGAATGACAAAAGTAGCACTCACCCGCCTTTACATTGGTGGTGCTGTACAGAGCGGATGCATATGGAAGCAACTTCATCTTTGTCTCATTCTTGGTTCTTGGGTACTTGAGCCCGCCTCTTTCTCGGCTTTCCACTTCCACGCGCAAAAAGCGGAGCATTCCATTCAGCTCTGAAACTGAATCCGACGGAATAGTTGGTGACCTTAAAGTTGAAGCTGTAGGAGTGTTCTCTTGGTCTAGAGCTGAAGAGTTACCGAAAGTCATGTTGCTGAGTTGTCTGTGATATTCAAGTGTAATATCGTAGGGTAACGCCCTGACAAGGATGTCACACAGCATGGCTGAGAAACTTGATGTGGGTACCTTCAGAGAGGTGAGGCATCGAATGTTGAGCTGGGTGGTGCCATACAGGTTTCTCAGGCCTTTAACATCGCTGGCCGACGCAACTTGCGGTAGATTCCTAAGGGCATTCAGATGCTGTCTTTCTATTCGTCTCTCGTCTCCAAACCGCTGCTGTAAAATCGTAATTGCGTCAGTATAGCATGCTTCCGTCGTTGGTAGAGCGGCTATTACTGCTGCCGCATCTCCAGTAAGACACCGACGAAAGTCGTGAAACTTATCTGTGGATGCCAATGTTGGATTCCTGTGAATTGCACCATCAAACTGCTCCCAGAACGCTAGCCAGTTGCTTAGCCCTCCCTCAAAAGTGGACAGTTCAAGCTTTGGGAGCATTGGTCCTCGACTGGCTGAGTTGTCTTGAATGACGGCATGCGCTGCCATATTCGCCACTGAATTTTCTATGCTCCGAGGTTCCAGGGCTTCAATTTTGCTTTCCAGTTCGCTGAGTATCATGACTGCATCGTCTTGATACTCAGCAGTAGCGATACACTCCTGTTCCAACTGCTCTACCGGAATGAGTGGCTCTAGCTCACCGTCAATTTGCAGAAGCTCAGCGTTATTGGTAATGAGCCTTTCCTTGATCGAACGGACTTTAGCAATGTCCGGGCTGGGATCCTGTAGAACTCGATGTCCGTCGTTTATAATCTTGGTCTTCTGTGCCCGTCGAGCCGAGCGCCTAGCCTTCAACCTCTCTATTGCCAATCAGTATAGTTACAATGCAATGTAGTGTCTTTCCGAGGTTCCGTTTCTTTTTTTGCCCAGTGGTCTGCTTCTGCCTATGATTCGTCGAAGTCCGTCGCAGCTGTAGGCTTGGTATTTCTTTGGCGTGTAGCTGACGGCCTTGTGATGCAGAAGCGTCCCGGGTTTCGGCACCAAATGTTACGGAACTAATAAAAACAGAGGCAGAAAGATAGACAATTCTGTCAGGATGACCTTACTCTATTACTGTTCGGCTCCATCTCGTTCACGAAGACTCGCGCCCTCGATCCCCCCTGGTCTTCTTCATCTTCCATTTGTAACACACGGTTCAGCGAACCACCGCGTAAGAGGTCCCCAGGGTTGATTCCCTGACTCCGCTGGCTAAGGATAATCATCGCCACTAAATGTAATATCACGGTAGACTACATTTTTTTATGGGACAAACTTGCAGTTATACCGTATTTGCACGAATATAACGCAAGTTTTTCTTAGAAATTACGTGCTCCAAAACGCACCTCGCGTTATATTCGGAATCCAGTTCAGCCACGAGGCGCGCGAGTCTGGAGAAAGCCATCCCTCCGGCTCAATGCAGGAGATCCGGTGGGAAAAGAAGTGGGGATGTGGAAGGGAATTTATTAGCTATTGGGTCACGTAAAGGGGCGAATAAAAAACATTAAAAAGCATTTTTATCGCTTTTGTGTTTGTACAACGCGCGCACGCTGCAGAAACTCGGCGCGCGCGCGCCGTGCGAGAATGCGGGCATTGGCCAATTCGAGCCAAGCCAAGCCGGGCCAAGTCAAGTCAACACAAGCCAAGCTAAGACTGGCCAAGACTACCAACCGCGTTTACGCAATCGTGCAACACGAGGCATTTGTTTATGCAGAGGGACCAGAACAAGAAGTGTGATCGTGTATCGGATTCAGCAGTCTTTTTTCTGCCTGCGCATTGTTTAGTTTCTGCTCCAGAGTGATCCGGTGTTTGTGTGTTGGTGCTTCTGCTTCGTGCCTTGTTTGGATTGTGGGCTGCCGAGGAGCTCGCACGGAAGAAAAAGTAACTACCAGACAAGCAGGTGCCGTGCTGCTGCTTATCTGCGTAGTCGCCAAGTGGATTGTAAACGGAAGGACCTGGGAGCAGTGAGGATGAGTGCAGTCAAAACATAAACTGACATTTCTTCTATTTCCATTGACTTTTCACATCTGTATGCCCCCGAGTGCAAGAAATTGACGCGGCCTTGGTTCGCGTTATAATAGTAATAATTTTTTTTTTTTTGCTTTTTGAGGGCATCAAAACTTGCCCTCGCGTTATATTCGTCGTCGCGTTATATTCGTGCAAATACGGTACTCCGTTTCACTTTAGGTCTAAGCGCAGCGGACGCTACGAGACAATAGGGCCAACCAAGCAGCGACAAAAGCGCACTTTTTGCACCTGATTGGGTCCCCCGGTGATGCACTCCGTAACGTTGCACCTTTGCCGCTATTTGATTGGCTCTGTCGTTTTGTAGCGTACGCTGCGCTCGGACTTAAGGTGAAACGGAATGTAACAGCCTATTCCTGGTGTCACACCTGCTGCGCTCATACTGGTTTTTGAACGCATATTGTTAAAGATGCATTGCGCACGCCTGACTTGAAAGACTTAGCTCACAAGCATATGCTAACTCAATGGAATTTGTTATGGAAACAGCAAACCCAGAACAAACTCTGCACCAGGGGTGGCCAAACCGCGGCTCGCGAGCCGCGTGCGGCTCTTTGCTGGTCCAAGTGCGGCTGGCGGATCCCTCGTAAAGGCCCCCCCCCCCCCCCGCCCCTTTCTGCGTTTTTCCAGAAAAAAAAAAAAAGGATTTCAGAATAAAGCGCGGCTCGTGGTTTGGTTGCGTTGTACCTCCATACGTACAGTCGTGTAGCCTGTGCCTTCATACGTACAGTCAGACTCCGAACAAAATTTTAGTTTCCACCCGCCTCTTCCGCGGCTCTTAGAAGTTTCGTGATTTCGTTTGCGGCTCTTAGGCCGGGTCAGCCTGGCCGCCCCTGCTCTACACAGTCAAACCTCATACATTCCCCTGGCCCTCCTCAGATAATCTGTCGCGTCGTGAAAATGTCCTCTTGACTTGGCTTCGTATTGGTCATACACGCCTTACTCACGGTCACCTGTTGAATCGCTCTGAACCCCCAGAATGTGATATCTGCTATACCACACTCTCTACTCTACATATTTACTCGTGCCCAAAGTACCCACACATCTTGGACACCTGGTCGAACTCCCTAAGACGGAACCACACTCCTTTTCATCCGGCATTCCTCTTATCTGATACTCCATTAGTGTCACACCGTCAACTTTTCACATCTTTATTTCTATCTGGTCTGACATCATTATTTTAAAGCAAATATAGTAGCAGTGACTTACTTTGAGATTTAACACAGCCTTCACCATAGACTGGCGCTCTTTGGCCCATAGATAGCCCTTGCACCAATAAGCAGTAAATAAGCAAGACCAAAAACAAATTTCATGGGGTGATGACGGTTTGAACTCGTAAAAAGGGAGTGAATCTAGGGGTCATTTAGTAATTGATGAAAAGTAAGATTTTTTTTACGGAACACTGGAATATTTTTGCTTAAAAACCATACGGTGTTTGGATTGCTATGCAATAATTAAGGCTCATGGAAATTAGTGTGCTCGAAGCAGTTTAAAAAAATAAAGAATACATGAGCATTTTACCAATTTTTTAGTTTTGTTACAATTTATCTCTTTGCTGCAATTGACTGTAAACATTCTTATTGACAGCCCTGTAGGTATACTGTGCACACAAAATGTTTCAGGCCGTACAACTAAATATCTTGAAGAAAAAAAATGAAGAAAAAACTCAATTTGTACAAAGTTGCGTTTTGCCGTTTAAAGAGTCGTCAATTCTGCCTTGAGGTGGCCCCCAAAAAAAACTATTAGCGAGTTCGTTTCACACGCACTGGCACCGTTAGAGTTCTCTCCCAGAATGCATCGCACTCGCAGAGTGTTGCACGGAGAACTGGGCTCAAACGAACACGCCCAATGCACCGAGTGCAGAAGACTGATGCCGCCGCCCTCTATGTTGTAGAAAAGGTACCAACCTCAAACCGAAACTAGCGCCTTTCTGTTCGGAGTGATCGGTGAGAATGCGAGAGTGCAGTGGCTACCAACGTCTATCTACAAACGTTGGTCGCTGCTGCAACCTGTAGTTTATATTTGCGATGACTTCAAGCAACTCGGCTGTCGTAGAGATGGTTACAGACGGGGTAAATTTCCGCAACCAGCGGTCTACAAAACAGCTGGTTGCGATCCCTTTATAATCGCTTACACTGAAGAAAACTGATGATGCTGTCCGAGCAGAAGCTTGATCCGTTTGAGCATGGTATTATGCGTGAACCACTGAAAGGATACGGCTTAAAATTAGTGTGCTTGAATAACCAGCAAAACTTTTCGTGAGACTTTCGATTTCGATCGTCATTGCAGGTGGATCAGATATTAGCCTTGGTGAGGCCGTCGAGAACGAGAGCTTTCTCGAACAAAGTACGACGGGGCAAGTTAGCTGACGTAGGTAAATGTTAAACATGATGATGTTGCCCAAGCCTCGGGTAAAGTCCCTATGGTTAGCTTTCTCTGACGCTTATTGGGCAGTCGCAGGCTTCTGCTGGGGAGTTTTATCGACATATGTTAAATGTTTCCCCCGCATACGGATGGTGATAAACATCGCGGGGGGCCGCTGATGCGTTTTGTTCTGAGCATTTTTTTTTACACACTGGTATATTTCAGCGGCTATACGGCAACAGAGCGACTTAAACCCTGCAAATAAAGCACGGTTTGTCAATTGCTTCCTCCTTGAGATAGCAGACGCTCACAATTCAAGGTCGCGTTTGATTCCGTTGCCCGCGGGACGCGATTTCTATCAGAAAATCTACTTTTTTTTCCTTTCGGTTCCGCGACACATCGTAGCAGACGAACCATCATCGTCTGCTCCCGCTCCTCGCCGGAGCGAGACATGACGGGATTGCATTTTGGCGCACTCCCGATTTCCTCGGTGCAGCGAGTGCATGCACGCGTGGGGTGCCAGCGCTGAAACGAACTCGAAGAGTGCAACCACTCGTGGAGTGCCGGCTGAAACGAACTTGACCGAACCCGCTCTACGCTGCGAGTTGGCACGCGTGGGCACGAGTGCCGTGAAACGAACTCGCTCTATGAAACATGGTAACTTTTACAGAAGGGTTTAATGCCTTTAGTTGTTGAAAGTTTAATTTAAATAATTTTGTTCTAAAGAGGGAAAAAAAAAACATTTTGAAGCTCAGCTCTCTCGCCGCACTTGGCATCGTTTCTTTCGCCTCTTCTCTGCACAGCATGCCACCGTCGAGCCCATATTCCTCGGGCCCCAAAGCGGAACACGTACGCGGGAAGGGAGGGGGGGGGGGGGGGGGGGGGGGCGGAACATTACATTGCCTCGTCGTTTGAGATTGCTCGTTCACTAGGCTTTTGTGTTGCTGTTTACATCTGTCCTGACGTTGACAAGAGAAAGCTTGATTGCGATCTGTACGTAAGAAAAAACAAGCTGATGGTCTAGCTGACCCGGCAGCGCTAAGCATTTGCTGATATCAAGACAGTGTGGTCACTTTAGTTTAAATCGGCTTTGAAACTGCAAATTCTTTCGGCGCTCAATAGTTTCGCTCTTAACCGCAGCATGCATGACAGCTAGATTTCACAGCGATAAGTCCACGTCGCCTGATGCCGCCCGTCGTTTAGGCATCGCGTTTCGAGCCGCCCTTGGGTACAAAGGGCACAACGGGCCTGCTATGGCTACGCGCTGGCGGCACCTCCAATTATTACACGATACCCGTCGTTTCTTCCCTTGCAGCCGGAAAGACGAACAAGAGGAAGCGGCTGCAAACTCCTTTCTTTTTTTGGACCTAATCGTGTCGGCTATCGTCGCGGTTGGCGTTCTGTGCGACAAAGAGGCGTTAAGAAGCGACGCCAGGTTGTGGTGCGAGAGTTCAACTTTTACCTGTGGGGCCGTATTCTACGTTAAACGCCCAATATGCGCGAGGGGCCAGCTCGATAGCCTCCGGGATATTCAGAGCTGGAAGCGTGAGGCTCTCATACGTCATTCATGCATCGTCAGAAGTTGTGGGATGCTGCCCGCTGTAAGTCACGGCCGGGTAGACTAACGTCTTTGTGGGATCCTGAAAGATAAAGATATCTAGTTGAGAGAGCGCTAAACATTGTTAATAATAAAATGGAGTTATATTACTAAACATAGCGTTTAAGTCACGGTCTAAAGTAATGCCAGAAATGCCATGAGACCTAAAAAGATGGTTTGTATGGGCCCGGGTGACAGAAGATTCAGTCGCCATTTTGGAAACTTGGCCTTTTACTACAGCTTTCATTACGTCCCCATGCAGAATGAACGTAAACTAAATGTTTCACGCGTCAAAATGTATACATGGAAAGAGCTATATGTGAGCTGTCCTTCATTAGAATGTGTGCACGACTTTGGATTAAAGTTCCTAGGAATATTGGAGAGATAAAATTTCCCTCTAACTCTTGAAATCGTAAGAGTCCTGCAAATTAGAAATAAAGGTACGAAGCACAAGCAAGTTTTCAAAATTGTAAGCAAACGACATGCATGTACAGCGAATTATTGTCGATATCGAACTCACGGAAAATTTAAATAAAAATGCATGTAAAAAGCACTTTTTATAACGAATGGATTGTCCCCAGCAGATTTAAGTTCTCAGCCTGGAAAGTGCCGAGAAGAAAAGTTCACAGGCATAGTCCTGTACCCATGGCCAACCCCGTCGACACGCCAGCCGTGACCCCAGACGATGAAGCCGACGGCGCAGCACCTTCCGAAAACCAGCCCCCACCACTCCCCGAAGTATTTGCCCTGGTTGTAGAACTTCAAGCAAAAGTCCCTGAGCAAGCTGCACAAGTAAGTCAGCCGACGTGCAATCTTCAGAGGGCTCGAGAAGAGCTAACAAACGCCAAAAATGAAGTTTTGAAATTGACGAGGATCATGAAACTTCTGGAAGACTCCAACCAGAAACTACAACAGAAATTAAGCTGGAGGCTCTTAATAAACTGCTTCAAGGACAGACCCGATGACGTACAGACCTACACAGGACTGCCAAACTATGACGCATATCTTTCCCTGCTACAACATCTAAATCCTGGCAGCACTGGAGAGAACATCAAGATGTGGTCGACTTTCTACTCGCAAGGCAGCAAACAAGGGTGACCACGAAGCTTGCCCCCTCACGACGAGATGTTCCTAGTACTGGTTCGCCTTCGGCTCGGCCTTCTCGAGAAGGACTTGGCTTTCCCTTTTGTGATTTCTACCACCACAGTCTCACGGCTGTGCGTAACATGGATCAGCTACCTTTATCAGCACCAGGGACATTTTTCCTTGTGGCTCACTTGGCGGGAGGTGGACGAGGCCATGCCACCTGCTTTCTGAAAAAAATACCCCACAAGGGTGATCCTTGATGCGACAGAGATAAAGTGTCAAGTTCCTAGCTCCCTCACACTTCAGTCGGCAAGCGTTTTGTCATACAAGTCGACAAACACCTTCAATGGACTAATAGGAATATCCCCAGATGGAACCGTGACATGTGCGTCGCAGCTCTTTCTGGGGTCTATGTCGGACAAGGAGTGCGTACGGCAGAGTGGATTCTTAAAACTCCCCTTTGACGAGAAGGACTCTGTCATGGCCGATAAGGGGTTTCTAATTTCGGACCTCCTGGAGGAGATCAATGTCAAGGTCAACATCCCTCCATTCCTTGGGCAAGGCACATTCACAGAAGCCCAAGCCAGGGAAACGGAGAACATCGCGTCACTGCGCATTAATGTGGAGCGGCGAATTCACCAGGTTAAGAGCTTCCATATTTTTGATCGGGTTATCCCTCTGTCACTTGGGCCAGTAGTGAATGAGATTTGGGCTATCTGCACAGTTTTGTCAAATTTCCAGAACTCCTTGCTACGGCAGCACGATGCCGGCAATGGAGACTAGCTTTCTGTATGTTGATTTTGCTCTGTGCAAGTTGTGCCTATGTGTTTGAAGACAAAGTTTTTCTTCAACTTTGTACCGCCATGTTTTACATATGGCCTGTGCCACCCCTGGTACACAGCAAAATGGAGCAAGTGAGTATAAATGTGGAGCTTTTCACGATTGACTCATTAAGCCAAGCATCCTCTAAATGTTGCAGCCCGGGCTAGTGCCCTGTGTAGATGCATTTAACCACACTTGCTGTTTATATCATATTTTAAATCTGTGAAACGGAAAGAAAACTGGTGATCACTTGTTCCCTGGGGCTAACGCTAGCCATACTTCGGTTAGCCTCAGTGGCACATCCGCTCACGCTTTGAACCATTCGCGACATACCTCGGAACACCCATATAGTGTCATGGCAAAACAAAACGAATGACCGTACGTGGCACTGCTGTTAACTACAAGAGGAAAAAGCAGATGTAGTTGGTGGCCTACTATGTGCTACCTCTTTTCCCTAAAGAAAGAAGCAAAATACTGTGAGTAACCAGCCCCCAGTCTTGTCACACCTCTTCTCGAGGTGTCACAAGCACCATAAAAAGCTTGACAGAAAGTGTCGCAATTGCCACTATGACAATTTTATTAGGCTCATCGAGAAATGGCACTCGCTATCAAAAGCTGCTGCTACTCCTTTTTCGAAAAATGGCACTTTGCGATTGGTATTGATGCTCCCCTGCAACACGAATGCCCTCAAGGGTAATTCTTTTCACTACTTCTCAAGGACATTGCTATTTTATTATTGCAGGATGCACTATAGTGAAACCGGAATGGTCGCGACACTCAAACGGAGGTGTCCGCGCACCAGAAGAACCTTGGCGATAAGTGCGGTAGCTAAAGGTATGAACTCGCGCTGTGAGATGCCAAAGAGCGAGCATTTTACAAGTGCATACACAAGGCAGATAGAAACATGCTCGATATGTTATCACCCTACGCCAGGGTTCCTTTATATGTGTTTTGTCACTCTTTGTAGTTACCTGACGCTGACAGCGCGCTCTTGAAAGAAAAAATACAAAGAAATTGCGATGAAAAAAATGCTGCCATTGTAGCACCAAAGTGTGAAGCTCGAGGAGGGAGATTTACGAGCACGTGTTCACGGAAAAGATAAACAGCAAATGCATTCTGACGCAAAATGGGCAAGTGACACCACCGAAGACATATGCCGGCACGTGAGAGCACTCTGCTCTAGACTAGCACGGAAACACTATATATTAAAGCAATTGGAAATTTTCCACAGAACAGTGCAATGTCAGTCATGGTCCCAATGAATTCAGGAAGGGAACTCGTTCTACACGAAAGCCAAGTGGTAGAGCTGAAAGAATAAACACGTTTGTTGAGCAAGAGGTATAAAAGAGTTTTGGCATAATAGGATAATCTATTACGAAGTTCACTTGATTACTGACTGCTGTAGTAGAATTAATAAACATGAGTATGGTTCTGTTTGCACCCACACATATTTACTATTCGTGACCCTTTGTAGGGATTTAAATACTAAAGCACAGATATCTAAGTGCAGAAAAATGTTTCACGAAAAGATTGTGAAAAAAAATAAATTGCTAATACCTCAGAGAATTCTGTAGTCAACATACCTAAACATTTCTGACTGGCTCTATCTTGTGTTTAAGAAATAAAGAAAAGAATGCTTGTTACCGTGACAAGATGGCGAGGTGGCTTTTAGGTGAAGCACTAGCTTTACATGGTTATGCACTGCTTTTACACAGGTGTGGAAGCAAGACAGAAAGTAGAAGTCAAGCGCTGCCTTGCATTTCGACCACTTTCTGTCAGAAAAGTAAAGTCTCTCCACACTCAAAAACTGATGGGAATAGACGACAAAGTCTCCTCACAGCAGCCCAGAAAGAGCCATTTGTCCAAGGATTTGGTATTAATTCTTGTGTGTCCTGTTCAACCGGTATACGCCTGCAGTGTCCTTTTCCATGTAGAAGTCGACTGCAGTGTAGAGGCCTCCATCCTTCAAGGTATATGGGCACTTCACCTCAACGACTCCATGAGGAGTCGCTTCGGTTGGATCCCACGCAACCCTATCTGGAGACGCCCCAAGCCATGGGCAGTCCGGGCGAACAAAGATGTCACAAGAAAAGGTCTGGATGTCGTGTCCAACTGCCCGCAAAGAAGTCTTGTAGTGCTGCACAGCAAAAGGCTCGTACTTGATGCCATGCCTATTAGAATACTAAAAATAAAAATGAACAAGGGTCAAAAAATGGCTGCCACGAAACAATTTGAAGAAAGGCTTTGATATTAGACACAAACACGGCAATGGCTACCCCAGATTCAGACTGGATTTAGTCGTGCCCATTGCTCAGTCACCGCTGCATGATCTCTGCCACTTTATTGGAAGATGCACAGTAAATGTGTTTCAGCTGGCCTTGGTGCGTTATCGCTCGTCACAGATGAGACACACGACACTAATGGTGCATTCGCACGATGGAGTTTTTTCCGCGAAGAGAGTTTAAGGTTGTCAAGATTGGAGGTCACGTGCGGTGTGCCACAAGTGTTGACTAACGCTGTATCCCCACGGGAACCCACGAAAGTTCTGTGGGTGGCTCACAAACTCCCCGAGGGATTCTCGAAAAATGGAGGATCCCGTTCTTTTGGTGAGGGCAGTTGCAATTAGCTGCGGGTTTCCTTTATTTAGTTATGTTCCCTTTGTGCCCTGAGAATGTGAGACTGCCCAAACAAGCTCACAACAACACAAGAACTGCAGAAGTTGCGTAGTGCGAGCACTCGCTCAGGTTTTCTTCGCTTCCGCTTCCTCTTCGTGGTTTTTTCCCCTTGCAGGTCAATGAAATACTTGGTTTTCTCCACAGAGAAATCTCCCTCATGCAAGTACATCATAAATAGTGTCGACAAATGTGTCACGGGTGGTGTGGTCTCCTATTCGCAGCAGCCCTGTGCTCAAACCTATCACATCTACAGGCCTACTGGCATTTAGCAAAGCTTGGGCAAGCGTGAATGTCCAGAGGCGGCATGGAAATCAAGCCTCCATGTCATCACATCCTCCAAGCACAAGTTATCATGGCCTGATTGAACAGCTGCATGCTTTATCTGCTACACAAGGAAACTCACCGACTTGGGGGAAGAATTAGCAGACTCACTCAACAGTGTTGGATTCCAAACATCCAATACTGTTTGCTTAGCATTAAGCACTTGCTTTAACAGAAGTAGAGCTACCATGACTGTATGCAAATATTTGGAGAAAATAAACTGCACGTGAGTATTGTCCACGCACGTGCTGTGAATACACCCCATGTGGCACTACAAACTGTTCGGACGTTCTGCTTGAGCAGAACGTCCGAGCAGTGCTCACTGCTCAGAAACGCTTCTATCATGGTGATATCAATGCTGCCGATGGAGGCACTTTTCACTGCTCGCTCTTCTGCTGGCCGCAAACACGTCAACATGTTTGTGGGCGGCAGGAAATCGTAAGTGCCACCGGGCTCAATACTGCTCACTGCAGCTGCTCTGAGAACTTTTACTTCTACCAACAAGAAGAGCCACTTGGCAGGCCACTTTTTGTTCGTTCCAGAACGTACCTTGGCTGCCCAGCACGCTCTAAGTCTGAAAAAGAAAAGTCAATTTTGCGAGTTGACATGCTAAGCCACAGGGCACCTTCCATATCCCAGCGAAGGTGATTAATGTCGACTTAATGGGAATCTTCTGACACACAACCACCATCTCGGTTACGTAAGCTTGTGCTCTTTTTGGGTGCATATCATGAGATGTAGCAGATGCCCAGAACAAGTTCACCACTCCTTCAGATGAAGAGAAGTTCGTTCTGCCATAAAGTCTTCCCAGCAATAGGCTTTCATCAAACAGTGGGCATCCCAGGGTCCGAACACTCCAAGCGATGCTCTAATGTAAGCTTCAATTCAACAGCTGTTTCCTCCAAGAAAGTTTTATAATCACCTGACTGCACGGACGTGAGAGAGTTCCTCGGGTGAGGTCAGGTTGATGAGGCCTTTCAAAGTCCAGCTCTCTCGTGTAGCAGCATCACCAAAGGATGAGGCTGTGAGTTGGGACTGCCGGGCCGCCTTCCACAGTGGACTTTTGGACTGCTGTCGGGTGTTTTTCTCCAAACATGTAGCGTCTGTAGAAGTCACCAGCAAGGACTGAGAAAATAGTAGCCTTTATTATTTGGTTACAAGCAATGACACCCACCGTATGAAAGCGGCAACATTTGAACGCATAGGTCGAGATGAATATGCAATCAATTATTTCTTTGCTGGTAGGCAAATCAGCTCCAAAGGTCTTAGACACCATTGGTTACTACGGCGGCTTGGAGCTCATGGCCATGAACAACAATCTGAATAACCGATGCAATATCAGAAACTTGCCTTCTGAAACGAGTTGATGGTTGTAGACCAGGGATAAATGCAGTTCAAAATACTCGAAGAAATAACTCTGTACCAGTGTACATTGCTTCTAGCGCTGGCACAGCTACAAATATGGCAGTTTTTGTGGAGGCTCTTGTCCTACAAGGTTCTGTGCTTGCGAGAAACCGTATACTGCTTTCCTGCTTTCACCAGCCTCCTCAATCTTTTGAGTTGTGGTTAATGGTGCCAGCTAAGATTAGTGGATGACAAAGAAATATCGCCTATACTCCATTTCAAGAGTTCCGTGTAGCTGTGTGGAAGCTACAGATCTCTTCAACCAATTAAAAAGCCGAACACCTTCTAAAAGATGTTCCTCTGCGCGCTCTCTCTCTCGTCGTCTGCTTCTGGTGCTCTTTCTTATCGCGCAAGAGGTTGCCTACTTACATCCCCTAGCCTCCGCTTTCCTGCACGGAACTTTTGAAGTGAAGTATAGTACTCTATTTTCACGAATAACAACACAATAAGCAAAAGTTTAGTGACCCAAACATGTCCCCAAAGATACGTATTCATTCTCTTGTTGGTAGAGCCACTTGTCATGCTTCTGGAATTTAGAAACACCAAAGGTGACACTACCGAAGGTTCACGTATATGCAAACGAATAGTGTAAATGGCGGAAACTATTTACCAGCATGGTTGCAAACTATGAACCAAGGGTGGAATGGTGTTAGGTGAAATATATGAAGATCTGTTGCAAAGATGCAAGCGAGCCCCAAAATACTAATTAGTGGTGTTTGCTTTGCTGGTACTACCTGCAACAAACATTTGAAAATGATGATGTGGAGATTACTCTTTTTAGCTGTCTTGTTCTGCCTTCGTTTTTCTTGTTCCTTCATATATATTTGCCACATGAACGGTATTGTTCTATGCATCAAAACTCAACTATGTATATATAAATGGCACCTTAAGGAGCACGTCTTGTTCCACGGGAAGGTTCAGCCCAGGCATGTTCCAGCTTACGCAGGAATCGAAAAAGGCCGGCTCACAGGGCAGCACCGGTTTCTTTCCTGGACATGGCCCACCTCCGGGCTGATAAAAGTGTCGTACCCGAAAGGCACCAATGACTGCTGGTAGGGCAGCAGACTGCCAACCGGAGCCAGGCCGAACTTCGTCTCGACCGGACCGGTGGCGGTTGCCCTTCGGAGGCGCTTCGCAAAAGGCGAGGCTTGACATGAGAAGAGGTTCTCTCCAAGTACTTGGATGGAGGCCATTCTGTCATTGAAGGAGACCGAATTTCTTTGAGCGTCATATAACTTCGACGTGATAGGTGTTTCCAGCCCTTCCTTTCGAACACTTCTCCAGTCGGCGGACTGCCGGCTTGTGGAGGCGACTGCTTCCTCTCGTGGACGGCGCCACTGCTGAGGCTACTCAGTACAGGATACTGCAGGGGGAACTTCTTGATAATCTTTCGCTCCTAACAAAGCCAGAAGCTTGAGGAGGGCCATACTGTGGTTGCACGCCCCACGTTTGCCAGCCGCACACTCATAGTCGGCACCCTCCACGTCTCCACTCTGAAGGAGGTTAACAGAAACCTTGTACAGATGTACGGCTTTGCAGTTTTTTTTTTTTTTGGCTCCTGAAGCAACTTGTTTTGATGCAAACACCAGTAACGGAGCTGAAATGAGTAAAAAAAATCGGTCATTAGCATTTTTGTTTAGATGCATGTGCTGCATAGATTGTTTACTGAGCAAATATGGTATGTTCATAAAAGTAGACAACATGGTCTTAAAGCGCTGGAAATATATTGTATACACTCGCTCGTCCTATCTTTTGCGCTAGCATGATTGTGCAAACATACCGAATCGTTAACGTGAAGGCACCAGCTCTGAAAATAACACGACCAAAGCAGATGTCCCAGGCTAGCGACACAACGAGCGATTCCGTTTTGACTCGGCCCCCGCTCTTCACTTCGCACGTCACTGAGACTCGCAACATCATGTCCAACTGTGAAAAAGCAACGGCAGTGTTTCATTTCACCATGTTTTCCCATGGCGGAAGATGCCGAAGATAAAAACGCATGCATGGTGCCGCCTTTCGAAGCGTTCGACGGCACAAGAGCGCGCGCACGTAGCTGGCGCGCTCACGGCCCGATGCTTAGAGCTGTTTGTTTATACTCCAACGTAACAGCGGCGAGCGTCCGCGCACTCCTCTTTGTCAAGCTCGAAACGATGCTGACGTTGACTAACGTAGCTCGAAGCAGCTCGGCGTTCGTCAGGGACCGAGTCGCTGACCGACGCCAGCCAGCATCAACCTTCTCTCGCGCGTGAGGTTAGAAGGCAGCAAAGCTTAGAACAGAATGCGGACGCTCGCTGACGTAACGACGGAGCATAAACACACCTTTGTCTCTCGCATTTAGGTTGAACCGGGCGACAACGAGTAGTCGTGCTTCCATGCTTACCTGTTGGACACTCGAACCGACGAAGGCTCTACGTAGGGCTCGGTGAGGAATTTGTGACTTTGGGCGTCGTGACGGCTCGACGTCAATCTCGACGCGCGGTAGGCCTCAATCTTGTGTTCATTGAAGCTCCGCGGAGTCGTGGTCAGGCTAATGCTCCAAGGCGAGGCTGATGAGCCAGGGTCAGCGGTACCGGCGATACCAACAAAAGCAGATGCCATAGCAGCCGTGCCAGATTCGACGACGACGACGCTCAAATGGTGACGGTTTCGGTTTCTCAGTGTTCCTTGACCGACTTTCGGGAAGCGCCTATTGAACGCGTTGTCGAGCGGACATCCGATTCCGCCATCTTGTGTGGACTGGTGTCCGTGAGCTTGCCTCCGGCGACCACGATGTAATAAACGCGGAAGGGCTGTTTATGCTCCAACGAACGTTCGCCGGCGCAACGCGATGTTCGTTGACCATGACGTTGCGCCGGACTGCGATGAGAACCCGCGCTCATGTGGCCAATACACTTCCCCATTTTGCGCATGCGCACAAGGCTTTTCCGGTGGCGCACTTCCGCTTCGGCGTTCTGTTCCAACTTCACGGGAGGTCGGGGGTGGCGGTCGTGTCAGTCGTGTGCTTGGCAGAATCAACATGAACGCGGACGTCCAAACGAAACGAAAGATAGCTGCAGTGATTCTGTGGCGTCGGATACAACAAAAAAGAATACGTACGATGTACGTAAGAGACATTTTTGATAAGCGGAAAATTTTTGGCGAGTTTTATTACCTGGTGCAGGAACTGCGAGAGAGCGTCTCGCAGTTCTTGGACCAGTTCCTGGACCAGGGGGGGGGGGGGGGGGGGGGCGGGGCTTGGCGGGGTGGGGGAGGTGTCGGGGGTTGGTCGGTTCGAAACTGTGTTTTACTGGGACCTCCCCTCCCAGCAATGACGTCTTGCCATGGGCAAACCGGCGTTCCCCCTCCCCCTCCCCCCAAGATAAGATCCTGGCTACGTGCCTGTCAGTATAATTCTGCGAATGATATTTTGCCGGCAGCCGGTATAGCAGCCTCTAGTAAGGACTTGCTGGCAAAACCTGCTTTTACGTGGCAGTACTGTGCCTTAATTTAGGTAGGGTTTAGTAAGTATAGTTTGTGTCAATGCTCTTCCAGTTGTATTTGCGGATTGCGCATGTAAAGAATGTCTCAAAGCAGGCACTTCTTTGGTCTAATTGTCGTGGAGGACGAGCATGAAAATGGCACTGTTCTTTTTTTGCGTAAGTGCATTGGAAGAATAGCAACTTTTTTCACACTCCCTATCATTTCACATGTACAAAACACAAAGCCCGCAACCTTGATTTCTTTCAAAATAGGACGCAGTGTGCATGTCATGCAGCCAAGAATGTCTAGACTGTAAACAACGGGATAAATTTACATTGCACAGTTGGTGCTGGAGTCTATGAGCTCTTTATTTTTAGACTTTCGAGCCAGCAACCAAACATCCCATAATTGTAGCCACCGCCAGCCGCGACACGGTACTGCTGGAAGGTTTCCATACAGAACCTTTCTGTTGTCAGGTCAGAAGTACAGACGGCCATGGGAATAGCACCAGCCAACATTACTAGCACCAGCACTGTAAAATGGCATCGTATGAAAGCCATGTATATGCTTTTCCAATGTTTACAAATCTGCAGCCCAGCTTGCAACCTCCACAGACTAGCATGCGAATGTTCATCGCTTGAGAAAATAGCTAGTCAGGGGCCATACGCACGGACTCTGCAAATGGCACCGGCCAGGAGGTCTTTATTAGAAAGGTCTAAAGAAAGACTAATTTCAAAGGAAATAGCGTGGGCTAGCTCATGCCTGTAGCCCTTGCTGCCCTGTGGTCTGAAGGCTGTATGGAGTACCATATCTAAACTTTTTCAGAAAGTCTCACTTCTGTATTAGCATCGCTCAGATTTGTCTTTGTAATTGCGTATCTTAGCAGGATGTAGTTGCAGTAGGGATTATATTGGGGCCATGTTGAAGCCATTCATATGACATTTTGATTATTCACACCTCTAACGCAGACAAACCATGCAATATTTCCAGGTTCCTCCCATCGCCTGGATCCCTGGGACACTTTGGTGTCAGCAGCAGGATGCACAAGGCAACACTGTCTTCTATCCTCTGGGAGACGTTGCCTGCGATCTGAGAGACGCTGGCACCCATGTTTTTGAAGCCGCCAACAGCTGCCAAGTGGGAAGAGATCCGCAGAGAGTTTGAGGTTAAATGGAATTTCCTCAACCCCATTGGAGCTATTGACGGGGAACATTTCGCAATGAGATGTCCCTCCAAATCGGGGACGACATGTTTTAATTACAAGAAGTTTTACTCTATGCAACTTCTAGCCGTTGTTGATGCTCACTGCCGATTCACTTTGGTGGACATTGGTGCGACTGGGCATCCGCCGGACGGCGGAGTTTTTAGGGATTCAAACATTGGGAAGGCATTAGCTGCAAAGTCCCTTCAATTCCCCAGTATAGCACGCCCAGCACCACCTCTGTGCATCCTCGGGGATGAGGCATTTCCGTTGAAGCTGTACCTAATGCGTCCTTTTCCGGGAAGAGGACTGGGCAGGCGACGGAAAGTTTTTATCTACCGACTCTCTCGCGGGAGGCGTACCGTGGAGAATGCCATCGGTATCCTAGTCTCCCGGTGGCGCACGTTCCTGGGCCCGATGCATGGCAGCATGGCACTCTGTGGGGGTATGATTAAGGCAGCAGTCTGCTTCATAACGTTTTGATGAAAGATGAGGCGTACTGCCCGCCTGGCTACACGTACAAAGAAAAGGGGGGCCAGAGAGTGGATGGCGCTTGGCGAGCGGACATCGCGGCTGTTGGTGCCAACAGGGTCCCGGGGCCCAACTCCAGCAGTCCTACTGAACTCCGCATAAGGGACATACTGGCAGACTGTTTTGTTTCGCCAAGAGGATTCATTTCTTGGCAGTACAGAGTTGTGGACAGGGCTTAAGAGAGCAGGCCCGCTCGTCACAGCCAAGTTGTCATACAATAACTGGTCATTGGTCGAAGAAGGAATCTCTTTCTATGTGAACCCGTAGTAGGGATAGTTGTCGCACTGACCTTCTCGTTCCTGAAGAATTAATTACATACCCTTCAGTTTTGGCTTGGGGACTGGCTTTAACCAAAAAAGTGGTCGCATCGACCTTGTCATTTGAAAATCAACCTCTCTTTTTAAATGTTTGCAGTCAACGTTCGTGTTCCGCTTTTCGGTCTTTCCTTTCGTTTCGACTTCCCTTTGTTTTTAATGCCAAGAAACAGAACGCACATTTTGTTGTCTTGGTCTTTCCTCTCGTCAGTGTATGAAAGCGCTACTTCGTTATTAGACCCTTTTTGGAAGTTTTTTGGGGTTGGGAACTTTCTGGGCAAAACAAGTACCAGGCTGTCAATCAGCATGTGTTGAGGGTATTGGAAGACCACAACGGTGCTCGACCGCTTTTGATGGCCGAAAGCACCACACAAATTGTTTGGCTTTAACTTGCGCTTTTCATCAATTGTCAACTTCCATGTTTATCTTATCTTGCAAATAAACAGAGATTTAAACCTTCCTTTAATTTCAGTCAAATGAATATTTCTGCTCGTTTCATTCTCGGACATCATTGTCGCATACATTATGAAAACATAACGCTGAAGCTCCCCCCCCCCCCCCCATCGCAATTTTTCTACCATTGACAGCTTAAGTGCGCACGCACAACCAAAGCATGACGGGAGGTAACGAGCCCTTAATGGAAGCAGAGCTCTACCGCATCCTTCACTTGACGCCAACAAAAGGACCACGTCGTATTTTAAAAAAAAATGCCGTAAATTTTTTTTATAATCAGCTATTAAAGTCTGGTTGCAAATGCATAATCGTTTTAAATGTAAATTGTGACGAAGTGGAGAAATGCCAGTTGCCCTTTGTTGCAACTTTTCCCTGTACGAGCCGGCCTATGACGACTTGCATTATTTCATGAGTTCACCTATGATGAGTTGGCTCTGATGAGTTTACGTGTGACGGGTCCTCCGAGACCCGAACCTGACGTGCAATATTTTTATATGTTATCTTCTCCGTTGTACAAACCTTTTTTTTTTTTTTCAAGATTACTGTGTTCAGTAACTTATATGTTCACCTCTCTTTGTGTCCCAATTTTTTTAAGTGTACTGGGTGTTTCTCTTTGTGGTCCCATTCTTTTAAGTGTACTAGCTGTCTTTTGTACCGCAAAAATGAAGTGGACATAGCGGCGAGCTCAAACTCCACCAGAATGTAGCCCTAGCAGTTGGAACCAGATTCGAAAGTTTCTGAATGAAGCATTAATAAAATCAAAAGTTATGGGCAAATACTGAAAATTTTTTATAAAAAAACAAATGTGGTCAATTCCTAGTTGCATCTCCTATTCGTCTCAGTGTATTCATGTGCACTGTCCACCGCCATTTTCTCATTGAGTTTTCAATAATTGCTCATAACTTTTCTATTCGACGCTGCATTGCTCCAACTGCTAGAGCTACATAATTTCTGGCAGAGTTTATGCTCGCCACAATGCCTGGCTTTGTTTTGTGGTGAGAAATACTGTTGGGTTTTCTTGCAAATGCAAAGTACTAGAGTGCATAACGGACTTGATAGTAGTTGAATATTGGTACGGTTCCTTCAATCTCATATGTGATGTCTTGTGATGCATTCATTTTTTTTCTGGTATATTTATTAAAGAGTGTTGCCTTCCGTAACTTTGAGGGTCCCTACTGTTAGTAATCCATTTGTATCATGTCTTTACTAGTAATGCTAAACTATCAGTAGTTTATTTGTCGACTATTGAATATGAATATACAAAGATACATGACATTTTCTTTCTTTTGTCTAAAGTAATGCTGGCACTGTTTATCAGTGGTGGAACTGACAAGTGGTAGATTAGAGCAGCTCTTGTAGCTGGGAAAAAAGAGTTTTGGGGCAGATATTCCCACTTTTGAAGCAGACAGTTCTGCGGTTTCATGTCAGAAGATTTTATACTACCTCTGAGAGTTAGCCTGTGGAAAGAACTGCAGTTGTTGGAGTGTTGGGAGGCTATTTAAAGTGTCATACCTACAGGGGACCTGGTCGCTACAGATTATTATTTATTTATTAAACAATCATATGGCGGTAATTTTGCATATGTCTGCATTTGACATAAAATTATGTTTTTGGCTACTTTGTAGGTTTGCATCACGCTCCTCTTGCTTGTATTCCACCTGCTACTGTTCATAGAGCAGCAAAGCTCCGCTTAGCCGCTCTATGAACACTAACCGATCACAATGCTTAGCTGCTCTATGAACTCTAAGTGATCACAATGAATATCACTAACAATTCATTACCATAGATGTGAGCAATGTTCACGCAAAAACCGATAACTCTTCGTTACGCCTGTGCAAATAATGGATATCGGATTCCAAGCAAGTTTAAAGTGAATGGTGGTTTTGGCCAAATATCTTTGAATTGCATATTGAATAGTTGCTGCACCTTTCACTACTGTTACAACATTTTGAAACAAAAATTCAGCTGCACTTGCGAAGGTTGTTCCCAAGCTTCTAATTGCCCACCTATGAGCTCTGTTTAATTTAATCTAGCTGTATTTATAGACTGGCCTCAGACTGTCCAATACCTACATTGGGATGTCGAGTAACCGGGATATTACATAAAATTAAACCTATAAAGTAGCCCCACCATACCTAATCGAGGGGATTTATAAATCTTCTTGCTGTATGTAAATGTTATGTTCAGTTCTGAATTAGAAAAAAAAGAAACAAGCACACATAATAAGCGCAGGTTGTTAGAACATCGCTGTCTAACATATACTGTTGCACAATAGCCACAGTTAAATTTGGAAGATTTTACTGCAATGTAAATAACATTTGCAATGTCTCCTGTCTTTTTTTTTTTCCTTTTTTTTTAATGCACTAGACGCCTGCGTGCACCAGACCACTTTGAAAAGGTGTCTTTTTTTACATAAGCGCGCGGGTCCGCTGTGGGGAAGCGAGTCGCGAGATCGCGGTGTCACCTGTGTGGGTATTGCTTCTCCACATCTTTTGAGGAGAAGCGCACTCAAGGCGGCTAACCTACCGCGATCAACTCATCGAAAAGAATGAATACTGCAGTTCATTTTGAAGAGAATATAAATAGCGTATTATTTGAAACTTCCATCCGGAAATTTTAATATTCGCGTGACCCTACTCTTCACACGTAATACTTAGGCATCCGAGAAGAAAGAAACTGTGCTCCTTTAGTTTTTAATGGCGTCACCAACAATGCTACGTGCCAGACAGTTTCTTTTTCGAGAACAGCTTCCTTTTAGCACAGATAATGGCGCGAATTTTGCACAAATACAGCTTTTAAAGCAGCATGTAGCAGGTTGTTGGTTCTGGCGCAGTTTGGTGCGAATGGCACTGCAGTTCCACCTCTGGTTTATGTAATATAACAAAGGTTCCGCATTTTAAGTTTATTTTTTTTTTAAATTAGGCGTACCTTTTTTATGTTTTTCTCCTCTAGAACTCTTCAACTCACAGCTATGTTCGCTGATACCAATAAGAGCCCATTATAGCGCCATTGAACTGAATGTGCTGGCGGCCGCCGACTGCTTGATAGAAAGTTTGCCCGAAACGTTTCTTCTTTTGACATTTTGTTTTTTGTTTGCTCATCTGGTGGTGTTCCCTTATCCCAACAATAACCAAGTGTAGAAAAAAAGTTTCCTGTCTGCAGAAAAAAAAACGGCTGCTGCAAAAATATCAGCGGACATCAACTCTTTTTTATTGCTTACTCTGAAAACGCACTTCATACTCTGGACATCAGCACTGAAGAGGGCGTAAGTTTCTGTGTCCCAATGCTGTATGGCAGCTCCAATTGAGTACCCAAGGGCCACTGATCCCGTCATTTTTGTGTTAAGGTGTCTGAGCAGCTCGTGTTCGACTGTGTCCTGGTCTCTTTGCATTTAGCAATCCTCGGCTCACGAACCCGGCTGTGGCCCCTATCCGAGAGGGTACTTGTGGATAATCCAGGAGACTCTGGGGGAGGAAGTCGGTGTTCGCCTGTTGGGTCATCTCAGCGGGCTCCTCCCTGTCCAGCGAGTCCACCATGCCCATTAGAAGCGATTCCGGGGTGGAATGCTTCAGTGGGGCTGACACACTGCACACAGTTTTGCAGGGTGTGAAAACAGGCAGATCTAAAACTGTGATCCTACCGCCTATTCAGGAAACACTGAAAGAAACCCGACTCGCTATTTAACGATGCCAGGAGAGCTGTGCAACGATTTTGACGTTGAAAAAATTGGCATCATCTATTTTTGAAACTTTTTACCTTGTCACAAAAGACAGAAAACACATCTCCTTTTTTCGAAATGTTGCGACTCCGCCGCGTAATCGCGGGGCGAAAATTTGAATATTCCCCGACCTGCAGCCGCAAGCGGTGGTGATGAAACCCCGCGGCGTGACGTCAATGGGGGTCTTGTAGAAAGATACCACGTTGTGCGAATACCTGCTTGATAAAAGGTAACTTTCTATAAATCTTGTCGTTCCAACATAAATATGAATGCGTCAAAAACCTGGTATCATCGACAAAACTATTATACGGAGTATTAGTGGCGCCATCTATCTTAGGTCCACAAAATCGTCAGCTCTATCTGCTACTACGAACAGCTGCCAGAAGCCGGAAGCGGAGGGGGACAGGGCCGGACGGGTATGGCCGGACCCGGATGAGACTTTCCTCCTTTCACCATATTGTTCGCGCTGCGCCCGCCAGCACGTGGTCCGCGGTCGCGAGCGAATGAGTTCTTGCTGCTCACGGATGGCTCCAGTGAAAGAGCTTCACTGGAACCCCGCGTCACCCCCATTGACGTCGCAGTGCACGTGACTCGGAAGATGGTGAAGGAGTTGAGAGGCGCCGAAAACCTCAATCTTTGTTCATTTTTAAATTAAAAACTAGGGCATACAGGCAAAAGCGTTTTTTTTTATTTGGAAAAGTCGAGACACCAACTGACAAATTATTTAAGCAAAGCACTAAAACTTGCACAGCTCCTTTAAAGGGATGGTGAACAGAAGTTTGAATTTCAGAAAACAATGCAGGAGCTGTAGGCGGGACGCTACAGTCCCTAAACACTACTCGTAAGGCGATATATCGAATGAACGGCCATATTTTTGGAAAAAAGGTCTAGATTGAACGAGGTTGACGAGGTGTGTGACGTCAAGATATCTCGTTTCCTCCTCTCTTCGTTTTGCCCCCTCAAGGCAGCGAGGCGGACAAGGCCGTTTTCTCTCCTTCTCGGAGAAACATGTAAACATATCTGTCAAATGCGCCTCCTTTTTTTGAAAAATGCGGTCATCCGTTTGAGATATTGCTGTATCAGTGATGTTCCGGTGTTCGTAGCATTCCGTTGCACGCTTTTGCTGCAGTGTTTTGTGGAATCCAAATTTCGGTTCAGCATCCCTTTAAGCACACCAAGCTGGACGAACTGTGCGATGCACCCCACCTGCCCAAGTAGAGGGACAGCCTCGACAAAGAATTTGGGACGCACCAGGCACGTGAACAGACAAGACAGGGCCGAGCCATTGTTAAACTTGCGACCATGAACGTTAACCCCCTCCTGGTCATAGCACTGCCGACGCCACCATGGAATCAAATCAACTTGACACAGCTGACTACCACACCAACAAACATGGGCCCGATGCCCATAGCCAGGGGACAGAACTGTGTCAAAAACACAAAAATGCACCAAAACTTCCCAAAGACCCCAAAATCAGTTGATCTACATGCATCCTCCAAGATCGATGGATTGGGCGCTGCCTTCTATTCAATATTGTTGACACAGAAGGCATATACATATTTTGATGGCGGCGGCAACTCTTGAGACCACCCCCGCAGGGGGCACATGTGAAAACAGGTGTTTGGAGAGGGGCGTCTCCACGGACCCCGAGCCATGCGCGTTCGCCCGCCCACGTCTGGCTGTGCGTGGCTTTCCCGTGTCCGGGGAAAAGGGCATCCTGGTGGTTGAGTCGAACCCGGGGTAGGTTTGGACCCTTCGGGGCCCCCCGGGTGAGGCAATACACCACTTCGGCCCCCGCTTCCCGTAGACGGGTGTCCTGGCTTGGCCCGACCAGGATGATTCAGTCAGTCGCCACTTCTACTATCCCCTCCCTTCTTTTACCTTTGTCTTCTCCCTCTTTTCACTCTTCTCATTTTCTCTTCTTTCCTTTTTTCATTTTCTTTGGCGGCAAGGGCTAACCTTGGGTGGCGACAGACTCCTCGTCCAAAACCACACTTGGTTATAGTACCTGGGCAGTGCTAATAGTCTAACGGTTCCAGCAAAGCCCTTTTTGTTATGGTCCGTTAACTATTCCCTTGTTGGGCTCCGTGGTGGGCGGCACACCACAGGTTCTGAACACTTTCCGCCTCTTATGGCTCCCTCTCTCTCTAAACCCGGTTCCAGGCAGGCATCCAAACGGCCCTGTCCGGAACAAGTCATCGCCAAAGCACCAGAAACAGAACACTTTGTTAAGTTTTTTGTAGTTCACTCTGAAGACAATCAACGCCCTGCCGCCAAGCTGTCTCCGTTCATTGTTGCCAAGGTTCTTGAGCATTTGATCGGACACTCCTACCAAGCAAAAAAGTTGCATCCTGGGGACCTCCTGGTTGAGGTCACCACACAAGAGCAAAGTGTGGCCATTCAGAAGATGAAGAGCATCGTGGAGACCTCAGTCACGGTAACACCGCACAGGACTTTGAACACTGTGCGTGGTGTCATCTCCGAAGAGGACCTGCTAGATGTAAGTGAGGATGAGATCCTTGAAGGCCTACGAAACTCGGGTGTCATTGCAGTAAAGCGGATTATACTTCGCTGCGAGGGTCAGGAGATTCCCTCAAAACATCTTATTCTTTCTTTTGAACGGCACTGTCTCCCAGCAACGGTAAAGGCAGGCTATCTGAACTGCCGTGTCCGTCCTTATGTGCCGAACCCCCAAAGGTGTTTCAGGTGCCAAAGGTTCGGGCATGGGTCCAGGAGCTGCCGTGGAAGAGAGATCTGCGGCAAGTGTGGCAGCAACGAACATGTCGCAGACGTCTGTGAAAGCACTGTGTGCTGCTCCAACTGCAAAGGCACCCATGCAGCGTACTCCCGTGCCTGTCCCCTGTGGAAGCAGGAAAAGGAGATACTGAGTTTAAAGGCTAAAGAGAATATTACATACCTTGAGGCCAAGAAACGCTGGTCATTCCTTGCACAAGGCTCGTATGCCGACGTGGCGCGCCGGGGTCCTGCGCCGCGTATGGAGTCGAGGGCAACCCAGGTCTTGCTCGAAGACCTGGCTGCCGCCCTCAGGACCCCAAAGCCTACCCAGGGGCAGCAGGCTCCCTCTCTTTGCGGAGAGGGTTCGCGGGCTGCTCCCACATCCCAAGACAGGCCAGCGCCTGCTGCGCCTGTACAGTCTGCACGGTCTCCTACCAGGGAAAAAAAGCGAGGCCCTCGGCCTCACTCCCTGGAGAGACCGCCTGCAACCAAGGAGCTGCATGGCCCTCATGCAGCTTCTGTAACACAGAAGGAGGTGGAGAAGATGGACGGGGTTGAATCCCTCCCCAGTACATCTGCCACCCTCCCGTCAGGTTTTGGTCGTGGCCGCAGGTTAGGATCTCGCAGCTCCGACCCTCCCAAGTCGGCAGGCAAGCCTGCTTGCGCTCAGGAGAGCGGTGCTCCTGCCCTATCCACCTCCCCATCTACCCCTGAGTCTGACCAGGAGGAGATGGAGTGGCAGAATCCGAAAACCAAGCAAAAAACGAAAAAAACCTGTGATACCTCTGAAGGGATGATTTTGTTTTACTGTTCATCCGTGTGCTCATAATTTCATATCTTAATAATGGTTTCAGTGCTAATGCAGTGGAACTGTCGAGGGCTACTACATAACCTGGATGATGTGGAGGTTTTGCTGGAGGAACACAAGCCACGTGTGCTTTGCTTACAGGAGACTCATTTAAATCCCAGCCATACCAACTTCCTCAGACGGTACCAGGTATTCCGAAAGGATCGTCCGTGCTCTGTCAGTTCTTCTGGGGGAGTTGCGGTGGTTCTCCCGAGAGAAGTGCCTTGCGTACAGGTCCCACTGTCTACCTCACTGGAAGCAGTCGCTGTACGGTTCATGCTTCACAAAGCTCTGACAGTGTGCTCTTTGTATCTACCACCATCCTTTACTTTGAAATCCTCAGATTTTAATTTGTTTTTAGACCAGCTTCCTGAGCCATTCCTTTTGATGGGTGACTTTAATTGTCACAACCCTCTATGGGGGAGTACACGTCGTGACATCCGAGGAAAAATTATTGAGTCTGTGTTATTTTCTCGAACACTTTGTCTTTTTAACACTGGTGAGCCTACCTTTTTTAGCTGTCAACACCTTTCTTCATCATGCATTGATCTCTCCATTGGGACTGCCACACTTTTCCCTAACTTCTCATGGCATGTGCATCCTAACCCATATGGTAGCGACCATTTCCCCATTGTTTTAAAGTGCACTGCTCCTTCATGCTCCCTCATGACACGTTCACCACGCTGGAAAGTAGACCAGGCAGACTGGGCCATGTTCGAAAGTGCATCTGAGATTAACCCTGAAACTTTAGTTGGCTTGGATGTAAATGATGCCTGCAAATGCCTTACTGCCTTTATAATTGAGGCAGCTCATAAAGCTATTCCGCAGTCTTCTACACGCCTTCCTGCTAAGCCAAAACCTTGGTGGACTAAGGAGTGCAGTGAGACTCGAAAAAAACAAAATTGTTCATCGGATGTGCTACGCCGGTACCCGACCCCTCCAAATGTTTTAGCCTTCAAACAGGCTCGGGTGAAGGCTCGATATGTCCGTCGTCAATCAAAAAAGACGACATGGAAGAAATACACCTCCTCCGTTAATAGTCACACCAGTGTAAAAGTTGTCTGGGAAAAAGTGCACAAGATTAATGGGGATTATCGTGCCTTCTCCATACCGCTTTTTGTTCTGCCAGGTGGTGTACTGCCTAGTCTTGAGCAGCAGGCCAATATTCTAGGGGAGCACTTCGCATCAGTATCAGGTTCATCGCATTACTCGGCTGCATTTTTAAAGCATAAAAGTGTTATAGAGAAGAAGAGAATAAATTGCTCTGGAGGACTACGAGAACCCTATAATAGACCTTTTACTTTTCGAGAGTTACAGGCAGCATTAAATAAAAGTAAAAATACGTCCCCGGGACCAGATCGAATTCACTACTGTATGCTCAAGCATTTGAATTCCAATACCCTGCAGGTGCTTTTAAGCTTTTTTAACCAGATCTGGAGAGAAGGGGTCTTCCCAGATTCTTGGAAAAGAGCTGAGGTTATCCCGCTCCTCAAGCAAGGAAAAGATCCTTCATTACCCTCAAGTTACCGGCCCATAGCCCTCACAAGTTCCTTAGGGAAAACCTTTGAACGAATGGTAAACTCAAGATTGGTCCATTTTTTAGAGGAAAATAACCTCCTCGACAAGTTTCAGTGCGGTTTCCGTGCCCACAGATCAACGGTCGACCACCTCGTACGACTTGAGAAAACTATTCGTGAGGCTTTTGTTAATAGACAGCATTGTGTTTCTGTCTTCTTTGATATAGAGAAGGCTTATGACACAACATGGAGGTATGGAATTTTGAACGATCTTGTCTCGTACGGAATTCGTGGCCGAATGTTCTCACTCATCAAAAGCTTTTTGGAAGACAGATACTTTCATGTCAAGCTGGGTGCAACCTTCTCTCGTAGTTTCGTCCAAGAGAATGGAGTTCCACAAGGTGGTGTTCTTAGCGTAACACTATTTTTAATAAAAATGAACTCTATTGGAAAGTCTATCCCACACTCACTTTCCTATTCTCTTTACGTGGATGACTTGCAGATCTCTTGCTGTTCGTGTAACATTTCGGTCTGCGAGAGACAACTTCAGCTGGGAATTAGTAGTCTGATGAGGTGGGCTGATGCCAATGGGTTTAGTTTTTCACCAGAGAAGTCAGTATGTGTCAACTTTTCTTTACGTAGGGGCATGATCCTAGAGCCTAGTCTGACCTTAAGGGGGCAGGCAATTCCTGTTCATAATGAACACAAGTTTCTAGGAGTGATATTTGATAAAAGTTGAATTTCCTTAGTCATGTACTTTACCTGAAACAGAAATTCTCAAGGTCAATGAACCTCCTAAAGGTGCTTTCACACAAGTCTTGGGGTAGCGATCGGGAATGCCTCCTTCGTCTCTATCGCTGCTTGGTTCTTTCAAAATTGGATTATGGATGTGTAGTGTATGGATCCGCACGTCAATCTACGCTTCAGGTGTTGGACCCGATCCACCATCAAGGTCTGAGGCTTTCCACCGGTGCTTTTCGGACGTCCCCTATTCCTAGCCTATATGCTGAGAGTAATGAATATTCACTTGAAAAAAGACGGTTTTATTTAGGCTTCCAGTATGCATTAAGAATTCGCTCTGTCCCTTCTCATCCGATCCAGGAAGCAATTCAGGATTCTCGCTATGAAACTACATTCCAGAACAAGCCATCTGTCGTACCCCCTTTTACGCAGAGAATTAAAACATATTCACAGGCTTACGACCTTGACAGCTTCAGCCTAGTTGCCCAACTTCCACTGGCAGTGGCTCCTTGGGAGTGCGTAGCACCCATAATAAATTTTATTCTGATCAAATATAATAAGCGGCAAACTCCTGTTGCTGCCCTGCAGCAGGAGTTTTCCCAGGTTGCTTATACGTACAGTGACTGTAGGAGTTTCTTCACAGATGGTACTAAGAGTGACTCTGCTGTTGGTTGTGCTGTTATAAGCGAGACATGGAAGGTTGTTAGGCGTCTTGATGCCAGAGCCTCAATATTTACTGCAGAATTATATGCTTTAATTTTAGCTGTTGAATTCATTATAGAAAACGCTATCCAGCATTCTGTTATCTACTCTGATTCTCTCAGCGCTTTAAAGGCACTTGCTTCTTTGGAACTACCAAAGAATACCTTCGTTACTAGGCTCCGGAACATTGTGCACACTGCAGCAAAATCAGATTTACACATCAATTTCTGTTGGGTGCCTAGTCACGTCGGTATTCAGGGAAATGAGGATGCTGATAGAGCTGCCAGTACGTGCATTGAGAGGCAAGTGGATATCAAGGACATTCCGTACACTGATTACAAACACAGTCTTAAAAAAAGCAATCCAGAAAAAGTGGCAGTTAGAATGGGACACGGAAATACACAACAAGCTTCATTGTGTGAAACCTACCCTGCGGGAATGGGCAAGTTGCCGACACAGGGAGCGCTTCTTTGAGGTTGTGCTCTGTCGTCTGAGACTGGGACACACCCACCTGACGCATGGGTACCTCCTACGGGCGGAGGCAGCTCCGAAATGTGAACACTGTAACGAGTCTTTGAGCGTCTTGCATATCCTTATCGTATGTCCTAAGTACCATCACGAACGCACCACTTTTTTCTCTACCTTTTTCCGGAATCGCGTCCCGTTCCACCCGGCATTATTGTTGGGTGACGAACCTCTTGTGCCGCACCGTCAAGTTTTTAAGTTTTTAGATCGCATTGGCATCCTACATCGGCTATGAAATTTAGTTTGTTTTCTTTCCTATTACATTTACCTGAAAATTAGTGGTGGCAGAGAGCCGGCGATCTTGTATCGTCGGCACATTTTCCATACTTCCTTGCGTGAATGAAATTCCTTTAGAGTGCCTCTGGTTAGTGGAGCATTGGTTAAAATTTCTGGAGGCCTTAATAGGCCTGCATCTTCTAAGGTTCTAATCATTCATTTTCCATAGTTTTAAGATGGAACTACCTACTATAGGTCTTTTCAGTATTGCCTTTAACTTACCTTGTGTTTGGCACACTATGGCCTTAGTTGCCGCTGTGCCATTAAACACCTAAGTTTCTTCTTCTTCTTCTTGAGTCCAGATCACCGGAGAGGACAAAAGCACACGCCAAACAAGAAGCGTTCAAACACATTTTAGCAAGGGCGGGCTCCACCATACGTAGAGCACACCTTTCCATGGATTCCCAACATACCAACCGCAAGTGCCAGAAACCGCACACCATGAGCCCGTCGATTATGGGGATCTTAAATGCGTCTATCGAAGTGCAGTTTCACCAAATGTGGGAATCTGTTACTAGGTCCTGGGTAGCGTTGCCAGACCATACGAATATGCAGCGTAGTTCCTCCTCGATGTTGCACCGAGTGGGCGCTCCACCACCGAAGAGTACCAAATCAATCCTCCTCGGTGGTGGCCCAGAATCTTGCCGGTTTTGCAGTTTACTGAATAAATAATTGCATCTTTGATCTGTGTGCTCCGGATTGCCCCAAAACATTGCTGATTTTGAGACAATCCAGCGCACGGAGATCGAAGATGCTATAAATCAGTAAACGGGGAGCGAAGTGAGGTCTACTGGTAAATTAGTAGACATGGCATCACTGGTTCATGAGAACGACATCACCCACCGCACGACACCAAGAACAATGAAGAGTGCAACCCCGAGGACAAAATCCATGCACTCAGGAGACTTGGGGAACGGAAACAGGTACGCTGAGATAGGACCACTCTGGAGGTGCTATTATCCCTCTGCTCGCCGTTATGCGGAAGAAGCGCAACCTCAATCGTTCTATTCGTCACAAGATGCCCCTGCTGCAACAAACTCGTCCCTCCCTAGCTCCACCATCTAAGCTGGGAGCGCAAGGCACACAACACTCATCGCCGTCAAGCCTGGAAGGACATAGACTTTGAAGAGCGGCCTAGGAACCTCGACACTTGGGTCAAGCCGACTTGAGACTCGAGAAGGGGACAAAAGCGCTTAGGACCATCTTCAACTTTCTGAGACTGAGCGGCATTCTCTGTGGTCTCTAAGGAGAAACTTCCCGCCTCACAAGCCATGCCGAAGTGTGGCTGCTCGTTTTTTCCCTTTGTTTACATACATACATCTTAATGTTTAACCGATGCTTCGGCATTATTGTCTATGAACCAGTTGAAGTGGAGGCACTTATATTACCAATGAAAGTTTAAGGTGCAAATGAAAATGATTGTTCTTGCAGTTGAAGCTGTGCTGTGGTAGGGTAGGCACCGCATATATATATATATATAGATATATATACAGGGTGTTTTTTTATTCTTACACATTTGTTTAAAATAAATCGTGAAAGCTACACTAATGCGGTTTGTGCAGGTGGGTAATACGGCCAGGCGGACATTACGTGGTTGGCTAATCTTTGCGATAAGTCGGCTAATTAATTAAAACATTTTAATTAACTTTTTAATTAGTGGTAATACACATATGATTTCAATTAGAAACTTGTAGAGCATCATCGAAAACCACTAAATCAACTCTTTTTGGAAGGATATAACGCCGGGGAAGCATTTTACAGCGTTCTGTAAAAACGCTCCATTTGGACGCGTTTCTAGATTTCGGTTTCTTATCGGAGCGTATCACCGCGCCCGCTGTCCTGCTCCCCAGTGGCTGAGACGCGCAACAGACGTGCGCCGTACTTCCCTCCATTCTACGAGGGAGGCGAGGAGGTGGCTTCGCGTCGCGACCACCGGGGAGCGTGATCGCGGGCGCGTAGATGCGCTCCGATAAGAAACCGAAATCTAGAAATGCGTCCAAATAGAGCGTTTTTACAGAACGCCGTAAAATGCTGCCCTGGCGTTATATCCTACTAAAAATAGTTGATTTAGGGGTTTTCGATGATGCTCAGCAATTTTCTAATTGAAACCTTATGTTTATTTTAAGTGATTAAAAAGTTAATTAACGAATTTTAATTAATTAGCCAACTTATCGCAAAGATTAGCCACCCACATAATGTCCGCCTGGCAGTATAACCCACCTGCACAAACCGCGTTATTGTAGCTTTCAAGGTGTTTTTTAAACAAATGTGTAAGAATAAAAAAAAAACACCCTGTATATTGTGAGGGGTGCGAGCTGTGCGTGCGACAACTATGCACAGAACATAGGCGCTCGCGCGCCACACACCATGCTGGGCATGGAGTTCATGCCCTGCCCAACGGGTGGCACATCAAGGCATTGTTGCTCACGGGGCACAATGCGATGGGACAGCAGAGCGTGCGCCAGGCCGGACACGAGCGAGAAGAAGGAAGTTAGGACTCAAACGGTTGGAAAATAGCTCGGTGGACTGAATTCATGTAGAATAAACCCCTAGACCCTAACAAGTGGGGGCTCGTCCTAAGGAATTACGAGTCGACATGGAAGCCAACAAAAATGTTAGCGCGCCTTCCGGACAAACAACGCCAGGCAATGTTGTTCAGGAACTCCTAGCCCTGACAAGCGGGTCCACAATGGACCGCGAACGGATGGCTGTAAAAGTACGGGACTTGCTCATGAACACGCCGGTAGCATCTCCAGAAGATCGTGCTTCCCAGCAAGAAGGATCCATGTCGTGGAAGTGCCTAAATTTATCACTCTCGAAATTCATCCGCTACGAAGATACGCAAACGCCTAAAGAATTCCTGGAGAAGCTAGATATGTTTTGTTCGCTAACTGGGGTACCTCAGGACAAGCGCCTGCGCCAAGTGCTGCCCGCTGCACTCGAGGGAACTGCCAAGTTATGGTGGAAATTCACAGGGGGATTCGACAACTGGGAGTCTTTTGTCCAAGAGTTCCAGTCGGAGTTCGCTTCAGTGGACTACAAACATAGACTGAAGGAAAAGCTTGAGAGGCGAACCCAACACCCGCAAGAAAATCTGAAGCACTTCATTCACGTGGTTGCAGAATTTTATGATCGCATTGGAGAGCCAGTGCCCGATTGTGAAAAGGTGCAAAGAGTACGCAGACAAATGCATCCAAAGTTTCAAGATCTCTCGGAACACATGGTCTTCGCAAATCTCTAAGAAATGGCAAAAGCGGCAGGATCTATCATGGAGCGCGCTAGGCATCGCCTCCGGTACGTTCCGCCACCAAAGAATGGAGATCAGGCTGCCAAGGACCTGACTTTCGTAGAACACCATCAGCCTTCCACCAAAGTTTCAGCAGTACACTGTACACAGACTGCTGTAACCGCAACACCGGGTGCCCAACAAGAATGGCCCCTTCACCCCACAGCAGTACTCGGATCATACCGAGATCAGGCAGTACTGACAGCCCCGACATTAAACCCGTGGTCAACTCCGTGATCCCCGCCTGTGGAGCCAGTACCCACGTGGCCACATCCCGCCGGGCAAGGATGCCAGCGCTGCGGCGGCGTCGGGCATGCCGCACGTCACTGCGCCACAGGAAGACCTCGTAACCAGCGCCGGTGCTACAGATGTAACCAGATGGGCCACATACAAGCCAACTGTCCGGGAAACGGACAATCGTAGAGGTTGCCCCGGCCAATCTCTATGAAACCACGCTGCAAGTGGCAGCAACCGCCGCAGGGAAGGAGCCTCTGCTTGAAGGCAACATCGGTGACAAGGTGTTTTACGCCCTCCCGGATACTGGGTCTAGCATTAGTCTGCTGGGAGATACAGCAATGGAAGCTGCCAAATCAACAGGGGTTTCAACACGTGAAGCGACTCATTCCCTTCGGCTGGCCACAGGATGGTCACAAACAACCGCGTCTTTGAAATGAGTGTACGTTGGTCTGGTGGGTCCAGCAAACAGCGCTCCCTGCACATGTTGGGTTTGTGCCGAGACGTTGTACTGGGCCGGGACTTTCTGACGGCTTCTGGCATCTCTGTTCATGTGGGCTTGGGTGGCTGGACAGTAGGGGTGGAAAGACAAGAGGTTGTTCGATTCGACAGGGTGCCACGAAAGAGCCTATTGAACAAGACAAACGACGTACCCACCTATTCTTTGGAGGCCCTGTTTGCCGAACCACCTGACAGCAACACTTTAGACATGACTACAGTCTACGTCATAGACACACCTGGGAATATGCCTGAAAGTGACCCACGCATAGCAAGCTTGCTGGACCGTTATAAGCACATTTTCTGTACAGAGCCTGGTTGCACTTCCTTGACGGAGCACAAAATAAACACTGGCACCAACTCTCCAGTTCGCTGTAAACTGAGGCCGACGAATGCTCAGAAGAGAGCGATAATTAATCAATGTGTAGACGATCTTCTAAACCAAGGCCTGTTAGAACCATGTCAAAGCTCGTGGGCCAGTGCACCTGTACTGGTGGCCAAGAAAACCGGAGGGTACCGCTAAGCCATTGATTATCGACCTTTGAACTCTCGGACAGACATCCGAGTGTATCCCATGCCTCAGGCGGACTGGGTACTGGCTCAGCTGGGCAAGGCTAGGTGGTTCACTAGCTTGGATTTATCGCAAGGGTTCTTTCAAATCCCAGTGGCAAAAGAAGACATCCACAAAACGGCATTTATTTGCCATAAAGGTATGTTCCAGTTCAACCGTATGCCCTTTGGCGTGGCAGGAGGTCCGGCCGCATTCCAGGCCTTATTGGACAAGGTGCTGGAAGGGATAAAGCACACATACTGCATGGACTTTCTGGACGACGTCCTCATCTACTCCGAGTCCTTTGATAAACATATCGAGCACATGAGGGAGGTTCTGAACCGAATCTCTAATGCAGGCCTCACAATCAACCCTACCAAAGTACAGCTGTGTAAGCGTTCCCTGAAGTTTCTAGGCCACATCATTGCTCCCGGGGAGTGTCGCCCAGATCCCGAAAAGGTAAAAGCTGTGACAGAATTCCCAGAACCAACTTCAGTGAAGCAGCTTCAGGCCTTTCTCGGACTGGTGGGATATTACCGGACATTGATTCCTCGATTCTCGGATACGGCCAAGCCCCTTACGTTGCTGCTGAGATAGGATGTCCGCTGGAGTTGGAAACTTCCTCAACAGGCCGCCTTTGACTGCCTAAAATCCCAGCTGACAGCCAATGCAGTGGTTGCCCTTCCGGATCGGAACAAGCCCTTTGTGATTGAGAGAGATGCCAGTGGTGTGGGAATTGGCGCTGTGTTACTTCAAGAGACCGAAGGACAGCTCAGACCCGTCTCATTCATTAGCCGGACTTTGACCCCTGCAGAGCAAAACTACACAGTCCAAGAGTGGGTGTGCTTAGCAGTCGTCTGGGCACTCGATAGGTTTCGTCCATATATAGAGTTCACCCACTTCGAGATTTACTGCGACCACGCATCACTTTCATGGATGTTCAGCACTGAGCAGACACCTAGTCGGGTGAGAAGATGGGTTCTTCGGCTTCAGGGTTTTAACTGCACCATCAAGCACCGCCGAGGAAAGGCCAATATTCCTGCCGATGCACTGAGCCGATTCCCAGTGGTGACCGCCAGTTCGTCCTCCCAGTGTGTCGCCGAAGACTGCTTTCCTATCGACGCAGAAGAACCGGAGCAGTCGATCCATTTCGAAGAGACTGCAGTGACACAAGAGCATGACATCTCCCAACTAAGTGACGGCTCCAGATTGGTTGCAGAGCAAATGCAAGACCCGTTATTGAGTAACATGCTCTTGTACCTGAAAAACAACTATTTACCGGCTGACGCCGGTGAAGCACGTCAGGTGCAAGATTTTGCTGGTGACAGTGAGACCGACAACAACGTCGCGGTACTCATGTACATCAAAGGAGAAAAGAGAGTGCCATGGTTGCCTACGCATTTGCGTAATCTGGTTATCTCACGGCCATCCTCTAAGCGCCCACGCCGGCTTCTTTAAAACAATGCGACGTACCCAAGACCAATTTTTCTGGTTGGGTATGAGAGCAGATATCTCTCGGTACGTTCGCTCCTGCCGCCAGTGCCAAACTCTGAAGCCACAGCGACAAAAACCGAAAGGCCTAATGGACAGTACTTGGGCTACAGAGCCCATGCAGCAACTCAGTGTCGACCTGATCGGACCCCTACCAACAACAGCCAAGCAAAACAGCCATATTCTTGTTGTGATCGACAAATTTACGAAGTACATAGAGTTATTCCCCATCCGTGCCCCAACGTCGAGGACTATAGTAGACAAAATGGTGGAAGTTTTTTGTCGGCACGGAATTCCACAGAGCATCTCGAGTGACAACGGCAAAACCTTCGTGAGCGCCCTGTGAAAAGGTGTTTTACGTCACTGGGGTATCGTTGACCGGCACACAACGCCATACCGACCATCTGGACAATTGGTAGAACGCCACAATGCCACCGTCAAGCAAGCTATAATGGCATACTGTGCGGCACATTGTTACTGGGATAAACGACTTCCCGAAATAGATTTTGCCATGAGAACCAGTGAAAGTGTAGTGACAGGTTATACGCCAGCCTTCTTATGCTATGGTCGAGAGCTCCGCACTCCGTGGGACTCAACATCTGCCCAGGGCACAGAGGCCTCGTCCTCTGCACCCCACGCCTTTGCAGCGGAACTGGACCAGCGCCTACTGGATGCCCTGGCCTTTGCGAGAGCGCACCAAAACAAAGCCCAGGAAATTCAGCGACGACAATACAACTCGACCCGACAACCAGGCCACTTTGATGTGGGTGATTTGGCCCTAAAAGACTTGCATACTCTGAGCAATGCTAGCAAGGGAATTGCCGCAAAGCTTGCTCCTAAAGGTGTATCCACACGACGGACCAAATTGTTGTTTTGGTCCGCGGGCCGCGCATCACGTGATCTTACGTCACCGGTTTTCGAGGTTCGCCGGCGGTCCGCGGCCCGCGCTTCTGAGAAATGCCAAGCCACTTTTCTCGCCCGGACCTTGGCGGCGGACCGCGGCGTTTTTAGTATAATTGGAGCGTTAAGTCTGGCAACAAGCTGACTTTTGTTGTTTGGATTGGAATCCAAATCTAAAGTCGTTTTCTTTTGGCGCCAACTGTTGAAGACGAAGAAGACGAACCTTTTGTTGTGCGACGATGCAACTTTTTACTTCATCGCGCTCGTGGAGCAATTCTCCGCTCTGCGGGACTATAGTCGCGACGACTACTCAAATAATCACCTAAAGATGTCCCCATGCTTTTTTCGGTTCACTTAAGTCCTCCTCGTCCTCAATAGTCAACGCCAGGGCCACCGCGGCGAAACGTCTCTTTCGTTCAGCCTCCATCTTGGCTCCTTACAAATAGCCTCAAAGCAGTTCGCTGCATGCGTTTGGCGGAGCTGTGAGGTTGAGGGTTAGACCGGCCCGTTCGCTCTGTCGTCTGCTCTTTTGGTCCGCCGTGTTGATGCTCATTGCAGCCGGGCGGCCCGCGGGCCGCGCATCACGTGATCAATCGGTCCGCGGCCCGGTCCGTCGTGTGGATACACCTTAAGCGATCTGGACCCTTCACTGTTACAGCTCGAGTCGGCCAGAATGTCTACAAGCTGAAAAACACATCCACAGGAAGAGCATGCGGTTCGGCTAATGCAGACCAACTTGCCCTCTTCCACAAGCCTTGGGTCCCCTTCACAGAATAACGAGGGGGCTGTTGTGAGGGGTGCGGGCTGTGCGTGTGACGGCTATGCACAGAACCCTAGGCGCTCGCGCGCCACACACCATGCTGGGCACGGAGTTCATGCCCTGCCCAACGGGTGGCACATCAAGGCATTGTTGCTCACGGGGGACAGTGCGATGGGACAGCAGAGCGTGCGCCGGGCCGGACACGAGTGAGAAGAAGGAAGTTAGGACTCAAACGGCTGGAAAATAGCTCGGTGGACTGAATTTATGTAGAATAAACCCCTAGACCCTAACGATAGATATATATATATATTCATCAAGCAGCAGCCTCACGGGTAGTGGGATGGAAAAAGAGGGGGGGGGGGGGGCGGGTCGAAACAGCTTGAGTGTGAGGGAATGCCCCCCCCCCCCCTTTCTCGGTTCCGGAGCTCCTGACAGCAATAGAGCAGCACAAATTTGTCACATACTTCCTTGGACGCGCATGGTCTTTGTAAAACCGCATCAGTTCCATAAACTGCCATTGTTTGCGTCTGATTAAGCCGCTCCCGCTCCTGTTGCTTCTTCGAGGGCGCGCAGCTCCCGGACGTACCGGTCCCTGATACTCTTCCAATGTTTTTACACGTCTTCGACTGAAATAGAGGTTACATTACTGTAAGTGATTTAGATTTCTGCTTTTCGCGGGACATGGTAGTTGTGTTTGTATTTTTGTTTTAACACTTTCATGCGATATATACGCACAACAGAAGAGACTGCGAGAAAGTGTCCTGTCTCTGTCATCCTTTTTTTGTGTTGTTCTCTTCTTTCTTATAGATATCTGCGCACTCCGCCGCTCGAAAATCATATCAATGCCGCGAGGGAAGACTCTCTGCCGCGAGGAAAGCATCACTTACCGGTTTTGAAACCGCAGATTATTCTGACGGCTTCCAGGGTGTTTTCCCTCCTGATTGGATCCCTGTACTCGATGGACCCCATGTCGTAAATCGACGGGCGTTCTTTGATCGCCTCGATCAGCCGTTCCGCTTCGCCAGTCGTAAGGTCGCCCCCGCCTCGCGCCATCTTGCGATTTTGCTGTTTGGCATCCGGCCACCCGACCGGCACGCACTCGCGCGAGGGCTGCTGGCATAGCCTGCGTCGGCAACGCCGACGTCCAACGTTAAACGTAGAGCATGTCCAAGTCCGTCACAAGCTCGACGTCGCACGTCAAACTGCTCAGCGCAGCGCCGCGTTCAACTGGACGTTGGAGTATAGACACCCTGTTCGCACACAGCGTCAGCGATCGTGAACGAGCGCCTGCGCTCGTAGACGTTACGACGGAGTAGTGTAAAAAACACCTTCACTTATTTTTTGGGGAGAGGGGAGGGGGGGGGGGGGCAAGGGGGTGTGCTACAACAAGCTGCGATTGCGAAACCACAATGCAAGCATCGTTGAAACGTTCTTGCCTGCCAGCAGAAGTATTTTGTTGGTGCAGTCACCGGGCGAGGCACTCACTTAATCGAATGACGGTTTAACGAACGCCAACGTTTCATCGAATGACACTTCAGCGAATAGTCGGACGCCGCGAAGCGGCGTTTTCGGGTGGGCCAAATGGGTTCACATTTTTGTAATGAGCCGCCGCACACCGTCGCCGCGAAGCGGCGTAAGCGCAGCGCGGCGGATGGGTTAACGCGCTCCCCCGTTATTCGCTAAAATGTCGATTCGCTGAAATGTCGCTGTTCGCTAAAACGTCATTCGCTGATGTGATATGAACCCGTCTCGGGGATTGAAGTTGTAAATGTCGCCCACCGAAACTGCATGCTTCCGACGGTTGTCATCGTCTTTTAGAAAAGGAACTAGCGCGTATTTTTGAGATTTGTCAAGCAAGACAAATCGCTAAAAGAAATACGCACTGGCAGCGGTAATATCCACGCGCGTCCGCAGGGCACGTCCGGGTTACGCAACGATGTAGAGCGCTTTGGAGTAATAAACTGGCAGATGAAAGTAACCCCCACTTGGACGCCACCATGTTGTACAATTTGACCACTGGACATGTGAGCAGATCAAATCTGCGGCGTCAGCGAAAAGATTGCAGCGTCCCGTATGAGTCGGAAGTGTTGTGGGCGTTTATCGAAGTGTGTGGATTTCGTGTGCGGAATTCGGTTTTTCAGAGATTTCTGCGCTCTCTCGCGTAGAAATGACGTGAAGTACGAGGGAGTGAGGCTTTTCGTTTGTATTGCATTCAGGATACGCCAGATTTGGTCCCGTGCTTCTCGTACGGGTTCGGATCGCTACCGACCGGTGCCGCTTCGGACATCGCTTGGTCGTTCGAGTTTAAAATATCCGCACTCGTTAACCATGGTAGCTTCTGGATTATCGCTGTGTCTAAAGATACGTCGGACGCATTCGGAGCGCGATGTCTAAAGGTACGTCGAACGTGCCTGGGCAATTTTCTTAACTCGACAATCAAGATTCGATTTTGAGGCACCAAGGGAAGTATTAACATCTCTGAACCATTCGGCGCTGAGCTAACTGGTCTGAGTAGGAACCTTTGTGCGCCTTTTCCTCGGCGCTCGAAGTTTGGAGCGTACTACGTGGTCCGTAGTGACGAGAAAAGGACCGACGGCGGCTACTCCGGACGGACGGCGGCTGCTGCCTGCCGAGTACCGACTTTGGGGTTTACAGTCGTGTGCACTAAACTGTACCAGCTTTTCTTATAGACCGACACATTGTTTACAAACAAGCCCGCGTTTTCCCACACCCGGTTTGCGCACTGCGCGAGCTCAGAAACCAGATTCGCGTGAGGTGAAGCCTCTGCGCATGCGCCGTGTCGACAACGGCGCCACCGCGGAGGCTTGACGTCAGAGCTGCGTGTTGGTGTTTTCGAGCAGCTTCCCGATCACTAAACTCCGCAAACATTTGCCGAACTTTCACAGGGTGTCTACTGGCCTGGACAACCTTGAATTCTCAGGGGAATTTCGGATCAGCTGAAAAAGTCAGAGAATCGTTTAAAAAGCGGGCGAAATAAGGGAAAATCACCAGTGAAAGTGGCACGGCGGTTGCTGATCGGAACGGCCATGCTGAATAACATGCCGAAATGTCATCCTTCGACCCAAAAACTCACGGAATTTGATAAAAAAATAGTCAGGAAAAAACCTGCAAAAGTCAGGGAATTTGAAATCAGTAATTTGGTGGACACTCCACACATTTCTTTGCACACACGACAGGCACACACAGTTTGCAGCATAGTGTAGTGTAGAGTCTCCCGTGCCACACGGCGGCCAGACCAAGCGGCTGCCGGCCACTTATGCAAGTTTGAAAAGGCACGAGCGTGGAACGCTTTTGGAGTGCTGCAAATACACCAGCTGAAGCGTCCACGGCCGCGGCCCGACGGCCCACGCTCGGACGTCTGACGTAGACTGTGTGTTCTGGGTACATCTGATGTATCTTTAGACCGCGTCTAAGGTAAGGCCGACATATCTTTAGACACAGCGCCTAATAATAGTCGTGAATACGGTCACGTTCAGTGCGCAAGTCACTTTATTATACACTCGGAGAGCAGAATTCCATTTCTGTTGCGCAGGTAGTTCCACAGCTCGGCACGCACTTGAAGACGACGTTTCACTCATTTCGGGACAAGCTTGGCGGGACCCCCTCGCCCCTGTGCACTCATCGCACGTCGTGTAATGTTTTCTCACGTAGCTCCCGCAGGCCTAGCGAGTTGCCGAACCGCTGTACCCCTGGCATCGCTGCGTCCAAACTAGAAGAGGCTCATGTTGGTCGTCGGGCAGCACACTGGAGGGACGCGAAGCTCGCAGCCTCCCCGGTGTACACAAGATGAGGCCGAGTAGAGCTTCAAGCTCTTCGGATGCACATGTGAACTCCTATGAAACAGGTGTCGCACGCCGATGTCTAGAGATATGGTTACACTGGCAGTCTTGTTGGCCCTCGGCGGACGTCGAGGAGTGCCGGAAACAGAACTCCATCCCTTTTGTGCAGGTAGTTCCCCAGCTAGTCACGCCTTTAAAGATACTTTGTACTCTCTCGGGGGGTAAGCTTCGGAACTCTCTTCTGCAACCATTCGCACGTCGTGTCGCCTTTGCTCACATAGTTCCCGCAGGTTTAGCGAGTTGCTGAGCCCTTGCGTCCTTGGCATCGCTCTGCCCAAACTGAAGAGGGCCACGTGGGTCGTCGGGCAGCGGACTGGAGGGACTCGAAGCTCGCAGCCTTCCCGGCGCACACATGCACTGTTAGCAGAAATAACACGCCCAGACGTGTAAACCGTTGTCCCATAGCGGACACGTCGAAACGTGTTCGTTTTACACGAGGCCATCTGTGTTTTTCGTCTACACATGAGTTGCTGTGTAAACTTAACACGCTACACCGTGTCTGCCTTTCGCAAAACCGTTTCGAGCGTGTTCCTTATGAAGCATGGCGGCCAGCGGCCGAGAACAGGCGAGAGACGAGCCCAGCGAGCCGCACGCCTTTCAGCCGAATTCAAAGCACACAGGGCGCGTTAGTTCTCGTTCGATGTCTTTTATACACAGTAAAGTCTCCAAGCGGCGGACGTAGCTACTTGCAAAGGTACGTACGTGTGTTGTCGGCGGTCGGCGGCGTCAATAGCTTCAACGAGCCGCTAGACAAAAAAAAGAAAAAAACGAATGCCGAACTCACATGGATAAATAACTTGAGCAAACTATTTAGAATCGGGCGGTAACTTGTGCCACCTATCGAGATTTCTAGCAGCCTGTTTTAAAAAAAAAACGAGTCTGTTAACACTGGGAACGACCACGGCCACACAGCAACCCTACATACAACGCAGTCAACACAGCACACAGCTACACGGCACCGACATATACACAAACACAACAACCGACACAACGCCCGACACAACGCCCGACACTTCCTACTCGATATCCATTTCTCCCCGCGGCGCATATAAGCTTGACATGTGCGGGTGAGCTCCTTGGTCACTGACCATTAGAGATTTATAGAAGAATACACAAAACACGGCGCAATGGACAGCCGGGTGTTAGAACTGTTCGCATTTAAAAAGTATGGAGGCAAAATCTATAATGCTAGTCCGTTGCAATAAATAATGATATGTTAACAATAAATCTTAAACCGGTCATGAAAAAGTTCAAATTTTTGTTATTTTCTTGCTTGACCAGTGTTATGAGCAGTCCGACTAGCATGAATCAGATAGAAAAACAAATTATTGGGATTTTGTCATTACGTATACAATAATAAATGAAAATGATCCTTGCGCAAAGCATTTTTTATATATTTTTGTGAAGGACATCCGGACATCCGCCCAACACTTCACTTCCGCTAGTTGCAGCAGTTGCAGTACGGGAGCAGACGCCTTCACTTTTGGGGCGTTTTGATGCAGTTTGTTGTCGTATGTCGTGTCGGTGTCGAGAAGAGCGGTGGGGCTTGGGAGTTTGTGACCGGTGTTATTCGTGAACACTGGTGTGGGGCGCTGATGCGTATTTTTTTTATACTGCCACCACCCCGAACTTTGAAGATAAACGGGCCCGTAGCAGTGTATTTTGCTGAATCGCGAGCTCCTTCTCTGTTGACGTCGCTTTCCTGGTACCACTGGTGGATACTGCAAGCGTTTAAACAGTGTGCACCGTCTCGCCTGCATCTCCGGTGACGTACTCGACCTGTTGAAACTTATTGCTTCCGTCATTTTAGAGTACGCAAGGCAGTTATCTCGTTGTTCTGGTTTCGGTTATAAAAGCAAGGCAAAACGCTCGTAGTTCCCGCCCTCAGTACACGTTGGACATCTTCCACACTTTGACACCGGATAACTGAATGAACGAGGATTTACATTCACTTCCGAGGTTACTCTCGTCGCTTCCTCACCGTTGAGCAGCAGGATGAGCTGGTGACAAGCCGCGGATGAAAGGCTGGAGCATCAACAGCCCAAGCGCACTCGGTGCCGATGCGGGCGACGCGGGTTTCTGTTAACCGGGAGGCCAGCACAAACCGTGACCATTCCAGCTCTTCGTCATGACACGGTGTTGCAGAGAGCAGGGTAAAATACAGCTACACGGATCACCGAAGCAAACGACTGCTATCTTAAATCTTGGCTTGTGATTGCGCCTTTGTAGTAGATCATCTTATTCGTTTTGCTGGAGAGACGCAAACGACGGGCGTAACAAAATCGCTTGCATATTCCGCATATCTCACAAAAGCATTTACCCTGTCACCTTGCGAAAAGCGCGAAACACGGAGTCCGCACCGTCCTAAGCTTCCCGTTTTTTACCGGCTTTAGAGCAGTTTGTACCTGCTAGTAGATATGCCTACTGAAACTGAAACAGGGCAGTGCCAGAGAGAAAGAGACAAAGTTGAGAAAGCTTGCTCGCTCTCTAATTTCTCAACTCTCAAGTGATTGTACCATAATAAATGCACCAACGCGTCTTCCAAAATAAAGAAAGAGCACTACGTTAACAACATAAAAAATGGTATCAGTACATGCATCTGTGGGCAGGTAGGAAACCTTGCCCTTATTTATTCACGCCGCATGATTGCCGCAACAAACTTGTTGCAGGGCCGAATCATACTCGAGCGGTGTGCGTCGCTATGCAAACGCAGTCCAACACGAAGCATAAAAAACGGCAGATTTAAGACAACAATCCGGTGTCCATTATTCAATTAAAACAACGTAATTTTGTTGAAAACGCCCGCTGCTTCTTACTCACGGTATGTGTCGGGATACTTCCACAGTTCGAAACGGAACGAGGGAAGATTTACTTTTAAAAACGCTCGCTGCGTCCTCCCGGACCAGCTGGACCGGATCAGCTGACGACGACGGGACTGTACCCGTTGAACCTCCACCACGCAACAAACAATTTGCGCTCCGTGTTAAAAGCGTGGTTCAAACAGACCCGGAATACAAAGCACCGCACCACACACGACGAATGTTTCAGCTCTTTTTCGCATCGCCGGGTTGCATCAAACAGAACGAGATCGCCGAAGTCAACGCCGCGCTGTCGTGAACCTTGGCTTGTGGTTGCGAACTCGTGGACCCTGTGACTCCCTTCGCTTTCAAAGCACACACGACGATTACGAATGCTACTTTCCGTCTTCCAGGAACATCACAGAGGCACTTCTCCGGTCACGTCTTCACTATGTGCTCGCAAACTCCGAAGCTCTATGCGAAGCTTCTCGCGTCCCGTCAAACCAAAACAGTAGCGACGCCATGCGTACTTGCCAGATTTTCTCCGGTCAAACAAAAACAACGAATGCCAACCGGCGCTTGCTTCCAGCGTACATCGGCGTTGCGCTTGCGCCGTGGCCAGATCGCCAGATCGCTTGCAGTTGAAGGTTGAAGCAAAAACGAAACCAACTGCAATGTCACGTGTTCACATCGAGGATACGCTTTTTATATCCATTTTAACTGTTTGGAACGAATAATTAGACCCATAACTTTATTTGTGGTGTCTAAGAAACTGTTATCAGGACCCCTAAACCATAGAGATCATACATACTAACTCTAGAAGAAAAGGTCCGCCATTTTCCCATACATTCTGGCTGCCGCAAGCGGCGGATCATGCAGGCAGACCCTCGGGGTCCCAAACACGGTTACATCATCAGAGCAGTTTCGTGAACTTCAACAATCCACAAACTTACCGGTGGAAAGATATTCGCGTTCCTTTCGAAGCTTTTTTTTTTTTTTTTGCACAGCGCGCAAATGTACGGCCTCGCGTTAACGCTAAACTAAACCATATACCCGGCTTCGTCGGTGCGGCGCGGGTGGGCGCGGTTTAGGAATACGAAACTGCGCAACCACCAGATTTCCGAGATTTCGACAGAAGAAAAGTTAATGCAGCGTAATGATTTTATTGCTTTTTTTAAGCGTTAGAATAGCTCAAAATTTAGTTTACAACGTTAAATTATCACTGTTTATATTGCTGAGAGTTTTCACTCTTCGCGTTTACCCCGTTTACCATGGCAACGTTGCTTTCCTTCTCTCGTGTTCTGTCGCTCTCTTTTGCGATCGTTCACTCGGGACCCCGGGTGTCGGCGCACGGGATTTGCCACTCCTCTCACCCACCTTTACCCCCCTGCCCTAAACTAAATACAAACATGGGCGACATGAAGCGAGCCGCATTGCCATCGACCAGAAGATGGCGGCGAGCCCGGTAAGTGTGGGTTTCGCCAACGTCCTGCGACATGGCGCAATTGCTTTTGGTGCATATCTGTCTCCGAGACATGTTTCTTTCCGCGGCATTTGTCTCGACGGTCCTAAGTGTGTCCCCAAGCATTCCGGTGCTTCGATAGCCGGCAATGCCGCGGTCGTCGCCGGGGGCGATGCGTGTTTTCGAGGTCGGCTACACGGTTATGCGTGTATGACCGAACCAAAACACGTTTTTTACAACCTCGCATGATTTCTGAACGAATTATCCGTTACTCATCGTGTAAATTTATGGTAATTTGTGTAAATGGCGTGTTTTTCACCCCAAATATTCGCCAAATACACGGGACTTGCTAACATTGTGTGACATGCCTACATTTCTGAGGCAGGTGTCGCACCCGACTCCAAGATATGTGGTCGTACTGGCAGTCTTGTTCGTCCTCAGCGGCCGTCGGGAGTGCCGGAGAGCAGAGTTACATTTCTATTTGTTTGTTTGTTTGTTTGTTTGTTTGTTTATTTGGACCAGAAGTCTGGGAGGCTGGAGCAGAAGGCGTCCAAAGCCGCTTCACAAGGCTCCAGTCCCCCGTTACAGCGCTACAGCAGCAGAGCAACAATAGACATAGTTACAGACATGCAAGGATTGGTGCACTTCTTACATTGGCCTAATGTCAAACTAAATATATATACATATATATATATATATATATATATATATATATATATATATATATATATATATATATATGGGCGTTTTCATTTGGACTCGGGCAACGGGGTGCAATCGTAAATATATATATGCAAGTAGGTAAGACGCATTATAACTCCTATTTATTATTCGTCGCTCCGATCTTTGTAAAAATCCCCAAACATGCTTCCGCGAACAGCTGTGACCTAAATTGCGTTTTGTTTAGTCGACTGTAGTTTAGTATTGTTTTTAAAATAATACCACGTGTAGAACCTTTCATTACCTTCAAAATTAAGCAAAGTTTGTGTTTTTGTGACGTACGAGTACTGAGAAATAAATTATGAAACAAAGAGGGTTTTCACTTTTCGTTCAATTTTAGCACGCTGCATAAAAAAAAGAAAAAAAAAAAGAAAATCATTTTCATTTTATTTTTTGCGTCGCGTTTTCTTTACACCGTTTTTTAAGCCAGAATACATTCCGTTAAAAGTATTTGCTTTGGTTTTAAGGTTTATGTCTCTAAATATGGTGAAAAAGAGCAAATGCCGATGGTGGGTTTTTGGCGATTTTCGTGTGTGGCGTTTTTCAACCACTCTCAGTCAAAGTATTCAAAAGAGTGCTACTATATTTTTTTTTATTGTGATATATATGCAAGCCGGTAAAACGACATTTAAACTAATATTTATTATTCATTGATCCAATCTTTGTGAAAAATCCCCAAACATGCCTCCGCGAGCAACTGTTACCTAAACTGCGGAGTTTTTTTTAGTCGACTAAGTTTAGTTTTGTTTTTAAAAAAATACCACGAGTAGAACCTTTCATTGCCTTCCACATTATGTAAAGTTTGTCTTAATCACGTACGAGTACTGAGAAATAAATGACGAAACAGAAAAAGTTTTCACTTTTGTTCCATTTCAGCACGCTGTAATTTTTTTTTTTTTTTTGCGTTGCGTTTTTTTTACTTTTCTAGCCAGCATAAATTCCGTTAGAGGTATATGCACTAGTTTTGAGTTTTAGGCCTCTATGGTAAAAAAATGCTGATGGTGGGTTTATGGGTTATAGCTGTATATTTTATTCTTTACTGTAATAATCTAAGGGTGGTTGAATAAATAATGTCGTTAGGCGTATAATAACAATTTGGCAATTCCAAACGCCTAAACACTATAAAATCTCAACTGCCGAAAGCGGGTTTTCAGGCAACTTACGCCGGTGCCATGATTGGAGAGGCCTCAAGCCTAAACCCAATCCGCTACAAAATCTATACTACTTTAGAAATATCAAAGTATAATATTGTAAAACATTAGTGTAAAATACACTAATACTCAAAACCAGTGCATATACCTTCAACGGAATGTATTCTGGGTAAAAGAAAGAACTCACACTTGAGTGGAAATATCTTGGTGCTGCAGTGGAGCCGTGGCCTCATCAATGTCCGCGAAAGATTACCGACTTCGTCAAGAACTGTTAGACGGTGCGACCTCTTTCTGTGGCACTTTGCTGTCGGCACATATGGTAGATTCGCAGCTTGAAGAAGTACTCTAGCACTGTCTTGACCATAATTTCGCAGTGGGACTAGTTCTCTGTTGGCTGTGCCAAGAAGAGCTGGACAAACCTTTTAAACAGCGGGGTCATAAAGATGATGGCCAATGCCTCTGTCTGCAGTCTTTGTAGCCAGTTTCGCCCTCCTTTGGCCGCCTTGTCCAAATGCCTACGTAGCACCTTCTCCGCTATCTTGCACAGGCCCAGGACGTCCTGTGAGGGGCTATGGAGCCCACCAGCATCCTTGATCAGCATCAGGTCGCACTTGGCCCTTGTAAGAGGTGCGATCTTAGGGCACTCTGGGCTAGGGTGACCACCCGTCCCGCGACTCGCGGGACGATCCCGCATTGAGGGCTCGCGTCCCGCGTCCCGCAAGAAATTCCCAATTCTTCAAAATGTCCCGGATTTCATTCTCTAGTAAACTTCACCCTGCAACTCATGGCGCTGCCAAACAACGGGGCACGGGGAAGCGCGGAGGTCGCTGGTAATCGTGTGAATCGGAACTGTATGCCATTTTCTATCCAACCATTGCGGGAAGCGACCGTCGTCCTTGCAGGAGAACCGACGCGCATGCTCCGTTGTGACTCTCCCCTTGGTGGCAAAATATTCTAAGAAAAATTGCTCGCCAAAGTTTCAACATAAAATATTCTAATTATTTTGATATCGCTCTGTCAATGCGACAGGGTTGCTGTGGATCTTTGTTTTAGTGAACACAGCCACACAAGGCAGAAACCCTGCAACTCGCAACGGTCGGAAAAGAACATAATTTTAAAAATTTGTGTACGACAATGCTGACAAAAGTAGGCGTTGACAGGAAACAATACCCCGAAAGAGATTTACTGTGTCTTATTTCCATTTGAAAACTTGAGTTCCGCTACAGTCGATTTGTATGTTTTCAACTTCGATACATTTAATAACACATTTGGCGCAAAACATACTTCAATTGCAGTAAAACTTAATTGAGCTTAATTGCTGTAATACGATTAGCAGGTGTATAAACAGCAGAGGATAATAAATGTGTTAACAGAGTCTCAGTTCGTGGTGTGTGTGTTAATAAATCCCCCCCCCCCCCTCCCAGTGTCCCGCATTTCGCTAGCAGAAAAGTGGTCACCGTGCTCTGGGCATTTGATCACTTTAGCCCTGTTGACTGCCACGTTTCCACCGATGTATTCTACAGCACATTCGGCGAACTCGGAAAGCGACTTGTAGGAGACAGTACTGCTGGCCCCTTCGCCTCTTGCACCCTCAGCCCTTCTCTGATCTTGCTGGTGCTGCGCTGAAGAGCTTACAAAAAGCGTCTTGGTGCCGTAAACGTGGCAGTCGCCGCATGTTGAGGGCAGGACGTTGGCGAACAAGCACTTTCTGTATGCTGACCGAAACTCTAGTGCTGTGGGGTTTTTGTTCTTACCCGTCTTCTTCCGTACAGTTTTAAAAACAGCTCAAGATGGTCCTGACTGAGTTTGTCTGGACCAAACGAAATTTAGAAGGCGCAAAAGCGGCGGATAAAGAGCAGACGCCTTTTATGCGCACTCAAATGTTTTGTAGCGCTGAAGTATGCTCAACGAGGACGCTGAATGACGTCGCTACTGCGCCTTCTAAATTTCGTTTACAATCCCCAATACCCTTGAATTGTGTTTTTTCTGCGGTAAAAATGAATTTTTACAAATAATCTGAACTGTTCAAACCGTTTGAACGCCGTTGTATTTGCGGTCCGTGAACATAGCGTACGACTTCTGGCGCGCGTCTTTTCGTTTCAGATTTCGACAGCTCGTCTTGCTCCGCCACTTTGCTAACCGAGAAAAGTAATTAAACGACCCTAAAAGCAAGACTATGCCGAGCACCTGCGCCGATATTGGCTTTGTTAACAGGGGTAGCCAGGACTGGGCGATCTCGTATCATAGGTAATGTCTTAGTTCTTGAAGTCAACCTGGTCACACAGTTCGCTTTGCTGGCCATGAAAACTTGTTGAGACTGTTTGACGTGGCGTGTACATTTGAGGCCAGGTAATACGTTCCTCATGAAAATCGGTAACGAGTAACATATTTAGTTACCTTTCGAGCGAGTAAAGTGTAACGGTATTTAATTACTTTTTTGGGGTAACTTGGACTTGTCTGCGCCAGACCACTTTGTTATCGGCAGTTGAACTCTTGAATCGCGCGATCGCAAGAGAGGGAGAGAGAAAGCATTCTGCACCTTTTATTTACGTCCAAATACATTCCCTGCTTCTTGTCTCGACCACTCCTGGCTCAGTACGTCTTTGACATGCTAATCCAAAAACACCCCCCCCCCACCCCCCCCCCCCCAAAAAAAAAAAAAAAAAAAAACTCGAATTTTTTTAGTTAGGCAAGCGGGGGCCACTACACTTTTACTAACAAAAATAGTTCAATATGTTTTTTTTTTCTATAATTTATTTGTCAGCTGTTCAGTGAATCTATTTAGAAGAGTATACGTCAAAAAGATGGTAATATTCAGCGCGTTCCTTTATATTCGCATCATGTCCAAACATCACACACAAGATATATTCTATCGTTGCTATACGGAACGTAATACACTGCGCAAATGGCTCCACCATTGCCACGTTGAAAGAAGTTTCCTGGCCTTAGCGTGACATTCCATGAACCAGTGTGGTGCACGTGGTGCACACCCGTAGCCTCCTGTTGTAAAGAAAAGAGAAACATTGTTTTATAAGTTGAGTTCCGTGTTTTCAGATTTTGTTTCTTTCAAATTCGGCTTACTTTTTTTTTTCGCCGAGATATTTTGTTTTTCGATTATATGTGCGATGTCTGCCTTGAAGAAAATACCGTAGACGTATTTCGTTTGCTTGCCTCTCTTTTAGGCGCAAATACTAACAAATAGTTCTGTTTAGCCCGGTCTCGCCATCTGGAGTTTTTAACTGCCATATGAAAGGATGACAGTCCTAAAGCCACGTGATTGGGCATCACGTGTACCGACATAAATTCACTAAGTAGCATTTCTTGTCAAAATGGCGTGTACTTCGTTAAAACAATGACGAAACACGTATCGTTGATTACATGGTGTACTAGGATGAAATTTAAGGGGGCGATGCATTATTTTATTTTAGTAAATACCGCGAAATATTTTGCTTGACATTCATGACCTATGAAACACGCGTTAGTTTTCATTCGTTTTGCGCAGAGGCAGTCTAAGATAAGCTCGAGAAAAATGAGCAGCGTTCTTCCTGTCGACTCACAACCGTAACAAGCGCTTAAGTGATCTGTAGCCGATCATATGCCGCCAATGTTTATCATAGCCGCGTACGAGGGACGGTTGGCGAAGCAGAGGGCAGGGGCAATATTACAGATTTTAAAAACTTTGCTCTTATACCATCATCCCAGCGATTGAACACGAGCATATATGTCCAAACGCATGTCGAAGCTTTGATTTTCAAGAACCCAAAAATCGAATAGGGTAATGCGATGGTCGTGTACACTGAATGAGCCGCCATTTTAATGCCCTCACTGCGAGAATCGCAAAGCTTGAGAACGAAATCCTGGAAATCGCATTGTTAACGACGCCAACAGTGCCACCCCACAACTTCGTCATCGAGTTTTGCAATGGAGAGGCTGAAGAAAACGTCCGCTTTTATCCTTGAAATTACACGGCGACAAGAAAGTTTCTTGGTTTCTGGCGTTGCGTGCAAGTACACTTTGGTCTCAGTAGTTTCAGTAAGCTCGCGCGAAGTGAGAAACATGCGTAGCCACTATTGTTGCATGACCCCTTTTGGAATGCTGCAAATAAACACCACTCCGTACGAGTCACGGCATCGAATCAATGTCATGTGTGGGAAACTAGAAGAGAAGCATGTTGGTGCGGCCTGTTGCGTGCGAAGGGGGAACACCATATTTCTGAGCAAAAATGGCGCGAAAATTTAGGATGACCACCCATCGGCAGTTTCCATTCTGTCTCAGCGCGTCGTCTGCTCGAATCCCACCCGCTATGTCACGGGAGAGCGCCCGGGAGGTGGCGTCACCGACACGTGTTGTCGCCAGTATTTGTCGTTGGTTGATATCATTGCGGCGTAACATAACGTAACGGGGGGGTGTCCCTCAAGCTTCTCGCGCACCGATATACCCGTATATTTTGAGACACAATAGGCGCAAACGCGACATTGAAGGTTTTTTTGCACTTAGGCGGTCTATCCTACCGCCCATTAGGACATTTCGCAACACGAGATTTAACGAACGCGTCTGGCACACAAACAGCTGGGGATCGCTTGTTCCTGCTACGTCGCGCTCTGCACGTACGCCCGAGCCAACCCTTGGTATGTGTATTGACCCTTTTAAAAAAAGGTCATTATGGCAGGTGCCATGTTTAGCGTTCGCCCGTACACTCTCAAGAAAAGAGGGTGTAAAAGGGTGTATCGTTACACCCTTTGTCTCATATAATACACCCCAAAACTTCATTTCGACGTACTGAGCCCTATAGTCGAACAGACGGCCCCAAATTTTACGAGGGGCTTGATAGCCGTGTGGTGAAACTTTTTAAATAGCTAAAGTACGTATCAAGGACCACAGAAGGAAACACGGAGTTTTTACAGTAGGACCAAGAACACCCCGATTATTTTTTTGGTAGGCAGTAAAACGTACATTAGCTATTTTAATAAGTTGTGCCACGCGGCTATCAAGCCGCTCGTAAAATTTCGGGCCGTCTGCTCGACTATAGGGCGCTGTACGTCGAATTGAAGTTTTGGGGTGTATTATATGGGACAACAGGGTGTAACAATAACCTTTTGACACCCTTTTCTGTTGAGAGTGTATTGCGTATGCTTTGGTCGCTTTGCCAAGAGACGAACTTTCGCCACTTAAGCTGTGCAGATCCTACACTGGGCTATGGATTTCATAACACTGGAAAGGTGTGCAAGAAGCACTTATAATGCTGGACGGGATCTACCCATTTGTATTGTCGCGAACCTAGAACATGCTCAGAGCCATGAGAAAATAGGACTAACAGTAAAGTCCTGTTCACACATACATCACAACACTGAAAAGACGCAGATGCAGCGCTGATACTGTGCGGAGTTGTCTGTTTACCGGTGATGCATCCGTATTGTATCACAGCATGTAGGCCATAAGTGGAGTGCACCACTGTGGAACCATATCGGCCATAAGTAACGTGCAAATCTGAGCTGCATCAGCGCCGTTTCCCAGCGCCGATTTGGCGCTGCTCTGTGTTTGTGAACCGGCCTTAAATAAGGGTGCCACAGAAACGTTTTTATTTTTTGCGGTACTTTTAATGTTAGTAATGATTCTGATGTTATCAAGCTCCAGCCAGACATTAAACTTATTCTTCATTTGTGTGAAACTTGGCATATGGAGCTTAACACAACTAAGTGTAAGGTAATGAGAGTGTCGCTTAATCATTCAGTTTCTCCCTATTACTGTCTTAACAATGTTCCTTTACTTTCTGTGTCGTCTTACAAGCACGTGGGCGTAGAGATAACATCTGATCTTTCTGGGGAAATACATACATATTGGCTACGATATTAGTAATACTAATCGCATGCTTGGCTATTTACAACGTAATTTTTCTTTAGCTTCCTCCTCTTTGAAATTAACTCTTCATAAAACACTTGTACGCTCAAAGCTTGAATACGCGTCGTCTATTTGGAACCCGAGAGTTTTAAATTCGGTCAGCTTCCTAGAAGCTGTTCAGAATCGTTCCGCTCGTTTTACCCTCAGTGATTATCAACGCACTGCAAGTGTCACCTCTATGGAATCTATCTTATCTTGGCCTAGTCTTGCCTCACGCCGAAAGGTAGCCCGCTTGTGTCTCTTCCATGAAATATTTCCCACAAACTCATTCTTCAGTCAACGTCTCCTTCACCACCTTTCTACGTCCTTATCCAGTCTTAATCATTCTCAAAAAGTAGCTGTACCACTATGTAGCACGAACACCTTTCAATAATCTTTCATTCCCAAAACTTCTTCGGATTTTAACCGCCTCCCACCTCCATCGCAATAATCCAGGTGGATGATTTGTTTAAAGCTGCTGTTACTAATTTATATTGTTCATAACTAATATGTGCTTTGCCTTTAAGTTATTCATTGTATAAATTTTTTTTGTTTACTGCAAGCCACTCTCCTCTGTAGTGCCGTTGGCCCTGAGGGTATTAAAATAAAAGAATAAATAAATAGTTCAACCTACATCACATTTTTCTTTCAACTTGTATTCTTCCACGCGTCATACATTGGTTTACTGCGGTGCTCAGAAAAAGCGGTGGGGCGGCCATATATTTATCGGCATGTTTATTTATTAGAGAGCAGCTAAAGTGGTTTTGAAGTTGATTAAAAACACTTCATTCCTTTTAATCGGAGTTCAAGCGTCACAAATATCACGAAAGGAGGCTATTTCATGCCCGTATTTCTTGAAAAGATGCCTTTAAAGTTCCGTTGAAACAACTCCCCTCCGCGGCAAAGGGAGAGTGAAAGAAGAAGGGAAAACATGACGTCACGAAATGTTCCTTGCGCGTGCTCCAGCGTCGTGCGTCGTCGATACTGAGCTAGATTGTGATTCATGCTTCTGAAAGATGCAAGCTGAACATAGAAATATACACGAAGAGAGAGAGAGAAAAGAGGGGACAAACACACTAGCCATGTTTACATGAATCCGACTTAGTCGCATCGAATCCAGTTGTCGCATTCAATACGGTCATGTAAACGGCACAATGCGCTAGGAAATCGCATCGCATTCAAGTCGCTAGACAGAGGTGGATCGAGACGACGTTTACATGGACAGCGATGCGTCCATGTAAACGGAGGACGGATCGCATTTTGGAACGGAGAGGATTATGGGAAGGCGCTCACTGCGGGACTTCCGTTTGCTGCAGGATTAACGTGGAACATGGCGGCGTCCGAGAGCGGTCTGGCGTCTTCCCGCGTCGTGTTGTCACACGAAGCAACGCGAACTTCTCTGGCGATTCTAAGCGAGCTCAATGTCGCGGAGCTACTTGACTCGCGGCGGCAGCGAAATCAAGCCGTCTTTCGGAGTGTTGACGAGGCAATGGAGCAGCTGGGGGTTCCATTGGACATGGCAGCAACTTCGAACCCACTGGAAGAACCTCAAAGGAAAGTACAATAAGGTGGGTTTTGAGTATATTTTCTTTGGAATTGACCATTATTCATTAAGTCATTCGTTTTTGTTCAGGAGAGCCACATCGCCGCTTAAAAGTACCGCTAAGCTGATTTCTCGTTTTCATCATGAAATGCGTGTGAAACGGCACCGAGTCCTGCAACCGCGTTCGCGAGGGCTTCGCGATTGTGGCTAGGGCGTACGGACACCTCTGTGTCGTCACAGCTCGAGAAGCCCAGTTCATTTATGCGCTTATGGAACTGTGCAATACTGTCCCTCCATATCTAAACATGTGGCACTTTCCTTTATCGTGTGCCTAAAAATGGGATTTATGTGTGCATGAGGAAAGGGACGCCGCATCAACCTGGCCGTGGTACGAAGAAATGAACGCCCTGCTTGCTCACCGCCCGATGACCCAGGCAAGAGAGTACGGTGTGGACAGCGAGGCAGACGAGGACTGGGGTGGCGCACAGTAGGTGAGAAACGCAGTACAAAAATTTATGTTCATTGGAGACTGCCTAGCATGTGACCATTTTCAGTTTATTAATTGCTGGAAATATATTTTTATGCAACTAAAAAATACACGAATTTCTTGCTCCTCGAACCACCAAGAGTGCAAAAGTTGAGCATGATGACAATAATATATTTTTTTCTCCTCCAGTTGCAGAGGACATTGAGCTGGGAGACGACTTACAAGACTCTTTACCAGGCATCTCATCGTGTAAGTTAATGTTTTGGTCCCATGAGTATAGAAAAGCTCTCGTGATCCACGCTTCCCTTATGGCTGCAAGTTAAAATGTGTGGGTGACAGGGGATCCAAAGCGTTGGACCAGGTGGCCCGCATGCCAAATCGTCCATAGTCATTTCCACCGTGATGGGGCCAAGTGCAATTAGCCACGTGAGCGGCGCTCCGCCGCTGATAAAAGGCAGTCGCAGCGTATGCATGGGGGTTCTTAGGATCGCGTCGCGGGCAATAACGGAATAAATGACTGTGTTGTTGAACCGGTGTGTTTTGTCATTCTCAAAGACGGGTAGTAGCGAGAGAATCCCTACAGATTGAAAATGTTAACCTTTTTAAAAGGTTTAGTGAGATCCATTTATATAATATTGATTGTTTTTACACTTTGTTTTGTGCTCATTTGCAGCAACCAATGCCAGATCATCTGAACCACAACCAAAGCGTCCGAAACGTGGCAAGAACACCGATCCCGGAGAGCTTGTAGCAGAGCAGCAGAGGCTTAGCGCTGAATTACTTAAAGGGGCCCTCCAACAGTATTTGAGCGTCGACTTTTTTTGCGGTTTCTACACGCTAGTGGTCCCGGAAACCCCGTGGACAACGAAAGAGTTTGAAAATATTAGCGCATCATATTTTAATTTGACAACTCGGAAACACCTCCTCCGATGGTGGCGCCGCAAGGTGCCGAATGCGCGCGCATAACGGCGCTCCCTTTCACTATACGTCACATTCTCTGCGTTTCGTGATTGGCGAGAGCCGTCCCAGGAATTTTGAAGCGAAATAAAGTATATCACACGTTAACCGTCATTATTTCTCTAACAAGTCATTTTTATAGAGCTAATAAAGTTGCAAAGTAAAGTTCAAAAAGGGCGAAAACAACGCCTTGTCGCTCATGCGCGCCTCCCAGCGGCATCCGCGACGTACCATCACGAGCAGACGACAAGTGATCCGTGTAGTCAACGCGCATCGTATTTTCACTTGTGTGCCCCCGGTCCCGGTCAACTAAAATCAATAAGAGGAGCCAGGGGAACCCTTATTTTCTTTTAATGCTGTGACAGACTTTTCACTGTTCGAGTGAAGTGCGGCGACGGGATCCAGCTTTTGCCCAACGGGACCGCTCACCAGTTTGTAGCTCCTACTCGCCGAGGTGGCTCCGGTGGCGGAGTTGCGGGGACGAGTCTTCCGCGGCAGTCGAAGCGGACTCAGGCAGAGACGCGTCGCGGCGCATGCGTGGAGTGTCCTCGTACGGCGCGACGCCCAGCTCCGCACTCAAACTCCGATAAGCCCGGTAAAATCATCAATGATGGCAACCCGATCCCAAAGCTACGATGGTTGCAGCTAGGCCTAATGGCCGACGAGCCGACCGGGCCGACGCTTTGCTCCAATCGCCCGGGCCGATGCTTTGCTCCCATTGGCCAACCGCTTTGCTCCAATCGCTAAACTGTTTCATTTTACGTCATGAAGCGCAATGTTTTGCTTATTTAAAGTTGTTTTCTGCAATATTTAGTTTTATAATAACTCACAAAATATTGCGAATTTCAGAAATATTTTTTTTCCTCGGTGTTCCTGCTTTCATGGAGCTCCGTTTCAGCGCCAACTTCAAACCGGTCAAAAAAGTGTTGGTGGGCCCCTTTAAGGAAAACTCAGAGGTACTATTTCCACAGAAAAAGGAGCTGCTAGAAATTGACAAAACAAAAACAAAAAAAAAACATTCAAGAAATAATAACAGGCATTACCACCTCGTTCCTCCAAGGCACACAGGCAATGATGTCAGACCTGCTAACTCAGGGGAGTTCCTTTCATTTTCCCCATCTGCAGCCTGTCTTCCCGGCAAGCGTTCACTCCCGAAGTGAGGCAAATGTACCTCCCCCCCCCCCCGGTCAAGCTAACTTCGTGTCCCCTGGTCAGGCCAATGCTTCCTCAGGTCAGGCCGATGTGTTGCTCCCAAGTTAGCCGCAGCGAGGTGCCTATTGTCGGTTACAAGCCAAGAGGTAAAAGAAGCTCCTCCCACAAGCGTGAGGCGCCCGTTTCAAACCTCTCCGCCCACGCGCCCGTACTGTCACATTTTTGTCCTCAATTTTTCCCCGCGCAGCCTCAGACTGGAACGGCCTTTCCCGCAACATCGCTGCCGTCACCTACCCATCAAACTTCATTGACAATGTAGCAACTCATATCTCTCTCTGAATATTTATGGCACCCAAGAACTAATCCATGTGTACCCACCCCTTATGTAGTACCCCCTGAGGGGGGGGGGGGGGGGGTCTTTAAGGTAATAAAGTGAAGTGAAGTGAAGAAAGAAGAGTTCACTGGAAACGCTCCTTGTTCCGCTTCAATGGATTCCAAATTGTCTCCTCCCACTTTTTAAGAAAGCAACATTTGTATTCATTGGAGGGGGAACCGAGCCCCCGAAAGCAGCTTTTGTATGCATCGGAGGGGGAAGCTAATCCCCGAAAGTTGTATTTGTTTCCATCGGAAGGGGAAAACTCTAGTCTCCGTCTCATGGCTTCCACAATGCCAAGTCAAAGTCGCAAGATAAAGCAAATATGTACAAAATGCAAGACCCTCCTTGCGCGTTGGCCGCGACGTCACGGAAACGATGGGTCGCTATTGGATACGGAAGTGGCGGAGGGATATATGATTCCCTTTGAGGGGCATTCGCCGCTACCTTCTTAACCTATAATCGACTATAAGTATTCCTCGACAGGTGGAACGGTTTGATCTGGTGTCGATATCTTTTACTTTTTGTACTTTCATACTTTATTTAGAACTAGCTGGTAGTACAATGGTGCAAGTCAAGTAGATCAGTCAACCTTTGAAGGAATCGCTTTAACGAGATTTGCAAGTTACTGCAGAAATGTCCCACAAATGTGTGGCCATACCCTGTTGGGGGTTAAGAAAATTTGACAAGTGTCTCCGGCGAAGTCCTCCACTCTTTTCACTTCGGCAGAGTAAATGCTGGAAAGCAGGCAAGCGAGCGAACACACTCGCCTCATTTGCAGCATTTACTGTGCTAAAGTGGAAAGAGTGGAGGATTATCCTGGGCCCGTTTTCTCGAACGCGAACCGTGGGTTAAAGTTAACTCTTGTCCCTAGAAGAGGGAATTCTAGATCACGTGACTGGGAGAGCAGGGGCGCCGAGGGAAAAGCAGTACCTACAAGCAAAATGGCCGCGACGCCGCTTAAGAAGGGCTAATAGTTCTTGGTTCGGCTGAACATTCATTTCGATCCAGCTGTTATATTAATGACGCACCATCAACCTATTAGCACGTCAAGCAAAGCGGTAGTTCAGATGGACTACTAAACTAACCGACGGCAGCATTCCGCGAACGCATTACTCTTCAGCAGTCCGAGATCCAAAACATATGACGGTACATAAGCCTTGCAAGTGTTTTTATGGTGAGTAAAAAAATGTTTTGCGAACGAGTGTTGGTATATATTTATACTAACACGTTTAATTTGTTACACTATACACGCCAACTCGTGAGCAGCGACTACTTTGCGAAGAAAGGGGGTTATCCTCGATAAAGTCTTCGTTCCGGGTGAACAGCTGGGACATTCTACTGTTTTTTTGTTCGCAGTGCGCCGACAGTATGCCGACAGCATCGAGATTTCTACATATCCCCGGTGGCCAGCGATTCAACGGTGACGAGAAGCTTAGCTCCTCGTCAAAAAGGTGGATCGGTTGGGCAAAAGGAAAAGGGGGCGAACAGTTGAGATCAGCAGGAATCGTGCGTCGCAAGGAACAAAAACGAGACTACAGCACCGGCGTTGCCAGACTGGAAGGCACACGGGAAAGTTATGCGTTGTTTATGGCGAAACATATTGAACGAAATGTTTCTTACATTTTCGAATATTCGTCGGCCAACTCTAGCATAGTAGCTAAAATTTTTTCGTACCATCTGAAGCAAATAAATTGGTCTTCAATTACAACATTACTATATCTTGACTTAAAATACCATACTAGATCGATAACAACCAGCAGAAAAAAAGGATAAACAAAATGACTGGCTTGTTTCACCGATAGATGGCGCATCTTACTGCCCAATCAAAAATAATTATTGTTGTTGTATATCCAGCCATTTATTACAGTACCTAGGTACTTTTTCCTTCCTAGGCACCGTGGTTTACCAAAATGGGTTTACCATCGCTTCGAAAAAACCGGCCCTGGAGGCACTTGTCACGCTTTTCTTAACCTTCAACAGGGTGTAGCCACACATTTATGGAAAATTTGTACGGTAACTGGCAAGCCTCGTTACATCTTTGCAATATTGTTACACGGTGTAGATAAGAAATATAGCCGGTGCAGTTTGACTGCTAGCCTGTGCCTTTAACATGCATCATACAGTAGTGATACACTACCACACGCCAGTACACTTCTTGTCCAGATCGAAACAGGCAGGGGTGGGTATTAAACTCAGGATCCCTGGGTTCTGTAGCACGAGCCTTTGCTACACTCGCTCCGATCTGTGGTACAATAACAGACTTGGTCACCAATCTCCCGCTGACTCGACCGTCGTTTTCCTTTTTAACGAAATGAATTGACACAAAGGAAGGAAGAAACAAAGGGACATTATTTCTGTTTTGTGTATTCTAAAACTATTTCGGGGTTTGTAAATCTCCGGTTTCATGTAAAGTTATGGGCACGAAAAGGTTAATGCGGTTCATCCTGCGGGCGAACAAACTGTTTGACTTGCGCAGTGTATCCAAAATACGAAATGCATAAATCGCAAGCGGCAGACGAGGATACAAAGAAGACAAAACAGTGCTGTACTCGCAAGTGGCGTTTTAATAAAAAAATCAAGAGAAGTGCTGTCCTGCCTTCATGTCCTCGTCTATCTCTTGCGCTTTATATATTTAGTATGATAAACCAGCTAGCCTAGCTTAATATTTAGTGTATTGAAAGGTCTGCGTTTTCAAATGCAAGTGCTGAATTTTATTGCTTTCATTATTTACAGTACAAATTTACCTTACCTGTGTGCCTTTACAGTTTCTTATAAGTCATTTTAACAAACATCAGTGGTTTACTAAACTTGTTCTTTGGAGAGTTGCCCTTCTGTGATAAAAAGCGTCTTGTCAGGGTTGCCCATCTGTGGTAGAAAATGTTCTTTGCAGAGTTGCCCTCAACTAGCACACAGAAAGGTCTGTGTTTAGAAATGCAAGCGCTGAATTTTATTGCTTTCATCATTTACAGTACGTTATTACGAAACCAGTGCATTTACAGTGCCATATAACTCATTTTAACACTTGGGAGAGTTGCCCTTCTGTGATAAGTATTCTTGGCAGAGTTGCCCTTCTCCGATAAGTATTCTTGGCAGAGTTGCCCTTCTGTGATAAGTATTCTTGGCAGAGTTGCCCTTCTGTGATAAAAAAAATATTGTATTGTTTGCACTATTACCTGTAACAGTGCAAAAATGGTTAATATATTTTTTTTAAACTGGATACCAACATAATAAGTGCCAGTCACATAGTCAGACTTTTAAATATGCTTCAGCTGACAAGCGTCATTTATCAGGAAGCAGAACACAATGGAAACTCTTATGTCAACTAGTCTCTCAAGAAGTCTCACACTTCACAAACAGCGTTAGCATCGCGAAGACTACTGGCGGGCTCCTGATAAGGGTACTGCTCTCAATCTCTCACAGCCGCAATCCACGCATCCCTAACACCTTCCTACCTCTGTTCACAAAAGTTGTGCAGAATGCATGCCGCTGCAATAACAGTGGGCATAAACTTGTAGTTAATGTCCACCCGATTCAATGTCACGCGGCACCGTGCCTTGAGCCTTCCAAAAGCAGGTTCCACTACCTTGCGTCCGGCGCTGTGGTACAGATTGAACAATTCTTCTTTGGTAAGTCCTTTTGCACGTGTTGTCTGTTGTCCTGTTTGTGTCTGTCCGTTGTTTGTCCCTCTGTCCCTCCTTCGGTCACTTGACCAGGTATAGCCTTTCAAAATCCATGGCAGCCGGGGATAGGCAGTGTCACCGAGCAGCATGAATGGAATTGGACGTCCACGAAATGTTATTTCCTCCCTTGGCAGAAGTTCTTCGCTCCTAAGGTGTACCGTGGACAGCCTTACAACTGAAGCATCATGTGCACTTCCAGGAACATTGCATGTGATGCTGCGGAATATGAAAATTACAAATATCGTGACTAATGCTGTGTCATTGCACATCTAACACCTCTGGAAAATGGACATGCGAGGGTGACCAGTAGTGGGTGTGTTTAGTCTTTTCTTGTGCCTTGGTTACTTTGGACACAATAATCTGCTGTTTCAAAACAGGCTGATCATGCTTCTGGAAACAAGACAGGTACAATACCATATTCGCCCACTAGATTGTTCGAGGAACCGGAAGCTGCATGCTCGGGCCAGTCAAGTGTCATTTCGACATGATTAAACCCTTTCTGCGTACACATGTGCAAAGATTTAGGTTGGGTCAAAGCCTGCCACTTACGTTTTCCGGTGAGCTGTAGAAGAACTTGCAGTATGGCTAGTTGGTGAACGTTATGAAGCATGGTGTAAGGCGCAAACACAATGGACACTAGGCAAACGTCACGCACACGTGCCTGTGTGTGTGTCTTCCTTGTGTCTGTGGTTTTTGCGCCTTGCATTCCGGTGAGGATGTAGCTTGAACCGCTCTGTCAGCTTAGTGGTCAATGGAGTAAGCACTCGCTAGGTTACAGCAACTTTTTATAGAAATCGTGCTGCAAATGTGAAAAAAACCCTGAAATCAACTTACTGGACACAATCATCCGCTCTAGCTTGAGCGTTAAAGGCAGTCCACAGCTCTCTGCTGACGAAATCTCGATATTCCTCCTTGGGTGCCAGGATTGGGACATGAGTGCCATCAATGGCTCCAAAAATTTGTGGAAGGTGGCACCTCCCTTCAAAATTTCGGGAAATGTTTTCTGCTTCTTTTGTCGAAGACAGTCGTATGTATTCCCGCGGGTAATACTTCACGGTGGTGCGGCAGAACAGGCAGACGCATTTCCTTACGGTGCTCTTGTGAACACCGAACTGATTTACTACGACCCGGTATTCACAACAACTAGCCATTTTGTAGAGAGCGATAGCCACTCTTTTCTAAGGGCACGGGTGCTCTCACAGAGTCCGGCTTAGGAGGCTTAAGAAGTGCGACATGTGACGCCAGTTCGTTGAAGGATGCTCGAGTCACTCGGAAGTTCTCCTTCCAGTCGTCGTCGGTGAACTGGGTTAAAACTATCCGGCTCCACCAGTCATTTAATCGAGTCTTTATCCACAGGTTTTTCCTGCGTCGTTCGTTTGCTGCTGAAGCGCTTGTTGGAGAAATGCACATACATGTTGCAAATCTGAGTAATGCTAGAATGATTGTTTTGTTGCAAATAATATCTGCCCATTCAAGAGCACACCTGCCGATTTTTCTTATAAACACAGGAAAATATACATCCTAGTTACAAGCTTCAGCTTATAGGAGCGCTCAAGAACAACTTTTTTATTACTAAAAACTTCATTCAGATGCTCTCACCTTGCATGAGAGTCAGGGATGGGCAGTATTTCAAATACAAGTATTTGAAATACGTATTTCAAATACTTTGTGTATTTTGCATTTGTATTTAATTACAAATTGGGTAATGTATTTGACGTGTGTATTTAAATACTAAAACATGGGTATTTCAAATACAATTGTAATTAAATACAATTTTGTGGGCGAAAATACGTCCCTCAAATTTATTCTCACTGTCCGGAGCAGGAAGAAAACTACGTTCTGCACCGAATGCAGTGTCTCTCAGTCAAGCACAATCGTTTAGTGACTTTGTGATTACGGTGCTAGTCCAGGGCAAGAATAGTGACGAAATCGATGTTCACAGGCAGACTGACTAAATAAGTGCCTGTGACAACTTGTGATGCTTTCCAGCCTGAATTCCATTCATAAGTTTGCCTGGAACATTCTAAATGCGCGGGTCGTCCAGATTTTCGTAACTGGTGCGAGTTGCAACAATAAAAAATTTTCTAGCTAGTGCTGCGCGTCTTGGTTGTCTCGGTTCTTTGTTGGTCTATACCAAAATGTAATCGACAAAAAAAAAAAAAGCTGCTTGAAGCTCTGTACTTTTTTCACCTATTGCGTCCAAGCTGATTAGTAAATTTTTTTGTGATTATATTTATATTACGTTACTAGAGCCTCGCACACTAACTCCCGAGTCTGCGATGCCCAGAAACCCGCTGCAGGTGCCCTGAAATCGTTGACGCAAATTTTGAAGAATGTATTTGGAAAAGTATTTGGAGGAAACCAAATACATTTGGTTGTATTTGTATCTTGTACTTAAATGCTTTTTTGGAAATGTAATTAGATTTGTAATTAAATACATTTTTAACGAAGTATTTTGTATTTGTATTTCGATACATATTTGCATGTGTTTTGCCCGTCCCTGATGAGAGTCTATTCATCGAGAGAACTTGCAATTGCACCGGAATTGTGGAGCAACGTTTGACTGTAAACCGACTGTATTTGATGCCAACGCTGCTGGTAGTGCACGAGTGCCGCAGCAAAGAAGAGTAGATGGATATTAGTCCACACCGACAAAAGCAGCAACACGTGCAAAGGGACAGTCGCGTTCATGTCTGTCTGCACGAGACAAATACAGAGACAGAATGCATTTTTTAAACAATGTTGGTGCAGGAGAAGGGGAAAGGTTAGGAAAGAGTTATCACAACGGTTACACCGGCTTCATGTTCGGCGCGCTCCAGTCCGTGGGGTGGTCCATGCCGGGTCCTCGGGGTTCGAAACCGGGCCAGTCGCGCGAGATCTTGGACCGTGGGGCGGACCCCGGTGTCTCACCTATTGCACCTCACGTTCAATGGGGTGGGGTCCGAAGGCGCCTCCTCCAGCTCGTGTCATTCGGTGGCCGGTTGTGGCGCTTCTTCAAGGTGTAGGCGCGCAATTCGGCGAACAAGTCGTCGTTATAAGGGCTGCGCCCTTCTTGGCCTTGTGGATCTCGACTTGTGTATCTCGAAGGGGTCGCCGAAGTAGGCGCTATTCGTCCCGCGGTGTCGAGTGTTTCTTGTTCCTTTCTGCACTGGAGCACCTCTACCTCAGGGTTTGCGAGACGGATTTGCGAGACGAGGCGGTTTTCAACGAGTGGTTGAAAGCGATCACGGCCGCCATCTTTCCCCGTCCGACGCCAAACATCGGAAACCTACTAGTCACGTGGTGCAGCGGTTGCCGGAAATCCTGGAAATGCAGCTTTAATTTTCAGATGTGACACGGCGTGGCGCTACCTTCGCGCAGGACTTCATGCGCATCCATGTATACGAAGGGGGCGCGTCGTCTTTAGTCCACTGACGGTTGGAGTCGATGCGCCGTAGTCGCATTCATGTAAACGCGGCTACTCTTGGACAGGCAAACATTTACTGAAGATTTTCCATACCCATTAGTTTCATATGTTTCATATCTCTGAACTTATAGGTCTGGAAAAAGAAAAGATTTATCTTCAGTAAATGACTGCTACTCTAGCAGTTCCGAGCATCTTTCTACAGAAAATGCAGGCGCCTCAGCGAATCCGAGGAGCTTACGCGAAGCGGAGACGAAGCAAGCTAAGGACTACCAGTTGATCGTTGTGCGGAAGATGCAATTAGAACCGCGCCTGGTCATTTTATTACGCCACTGCTTGGCCAACCAATGACGTTCGGCGGCGGCGAGGGGCTGCTTGTTTTTCGATTTTTGTCCTGTTTACTGTCGTTGTGAGGAAAAATGATGGTGACATTTAGAGTCTCCAGAAAAACTGTGCCGAAAAAAAGCATACTCATAAAAAAAAAACGCTTCAGCTTCTCATTAAGATTAATTGCAATATCATTTTATTTTCCACGCTTCATTTTACCATTTTTTCTTCTATTAGCTCTTCTACATTCTCCCCCCCCCCCCCCCAACTAATAATGACCGTTTGGCCTTTGGCGATGACTCGAACATTATTCTCTTTTGCCATCACGCTCATCAGTTTATTGGCGACGTCTGCTACCAAAAGCATCGCTGTGGTCGGCCTTCCATCATTGGTTAAACAATCACAATGACATCTTGACTCCTGATTATGATGAGTTTACCTTCGTTAATATAAATACGAGGAATAACAGACTCTGACGGTTTCGCTTTAAAGAGACAGTGACAGGGTATTTATGCTTGCCCAGGTTTTTATTTGTACATGACGTACGAGAGCCCAACTACCAAAAAGCACTTTGCGGCTCGAAATCCGTTTTCTTTTCGCACGAAAACCGCCGATTGAGAACTGGCCGGTTTGAGTCGCCCTCATTCTCTTCTTCTTCATCACGTGCTGTTCTCTGTGGTTTAGACCACGGTGGTCTAGACACAACCACCAAATATAATCAAAGTCGTGGGTCATCGAAGCCACACCTCAATATAAAAAAACAATGATGATATAAAAATTTGGGCTTCTAAAAAACTGCAAAATACGTTGATTAAAAAAAAGTTCGCGTTGAGAACCGGAAGTTCTCAGTGCATTATCTGCATAGTTGTCAACATGGCGTCGTATCGCGGGAGTCACGGGCTGGACGGCTGAACGAAGCAGACTAAGCGATGGCAGCGGACGACGGTCGTGGTACCTCTACTTCAGAGCTGCTGATCGCGGTACCGGCGATTCTGTCTAGTCTCGAAAGGGAAATCATTTTTGCCGATCAAAACAATTAGGATTTAGTCCGTACGACACGCCCGACCACCAACCTCATTCGCACGGAGACTTCGCCGAGTCGTTGCCCCTTCTGCTAACTGAAGACATCGCTCGTCTTACGAACACGAATTGGTAAGAGCTTGAAAAGCGCGCAACATGCGACGTGCGAGTTTTTCGTCTGCTTCCCATTCCCTCCCCCCCCCTCCCCCCCCCCCCCCCCCCCCCGAAGAAAAAAAAAGAAAAAAAAAACACAAAGGAGACAAATTAGTAAAAGGTCGTGACTTCCTCCCCAGTCCAGTTTGAGTGTCGGTTTCAAGCAGTTGCGTTTACTTTTACTTTATTTAAAATATGCGTGCCACTGTAGCAAAATATTGATTGGTTAGTCATCTTACACCATATTAAATCGCATGACAAAAATATAAATAAATGTTTCAAGGCTGTGAGTGTCCCTTTAAGATCGCGATAATTACAAGCACCGTGGTGTTTACACACTCCATTGAAATTGTCGATGGCAATTAATAATCCCGGTCATCACGTCACATATTGTAACCATAAAAGGAAGCGACCGAAACATCTCTGCAAATAGTAATGATTTTTAGCTCGATTAATATGACCGAAATTAAGTTATGCAAACATACCTATTGTGTTGGAGCAACGAGCCATAAGTTATTTTGCTATCATTTTACCATGGACAGGTAAATAAGCGCCGATCGTCGAGATCTCTTGTCATTCAACAATTTTGTTATTTTAATTGGCAAAATTTCTTGCCATTCAAAATGCAAAGTGTGTAGCTTCTGCAGGTCGTGGTTCAGTACCTGACGTGATGCTAATTCGTGAAAGCCTATTTTACTTCTGTTGAACATTAAAGCCGAGGAATCACCTTGTGCTGACGGTATACCTAGTGTTTTTCTGTTGCGCTACTTTGAGATTATTTCTGAGTACCTTCACGTGCTCTTGAAGGCCACCCTCAACCAGAGTCGTCTTTCAAACGATTGGCTAGAGTAGTCTATTTAAAACGGGCGACGAATTAGCCTCTGTGAATTACACACCTATATCCTTAACACGTACATGCTGCAAGCTTTTTGAGCACATAATTGGTAATCATGTTTCCAACTACTTCTAGTCAATTAACCTTTTTGGCCATAATAAACACGGATGTTGGAGAAATATTTATACAACAAAGCAACTAATATCTGTAGTCTATGACTTTGCCGAAGTGATTGGCAACCGCCAGCAGACTGTTGCTATTTTGTTTTAGATCCTTCAAAAGCGTTCGATAGTGTGCCTCATGACTTGCTGTTTGATGCACTGAAACGTCAGGACTTTATGATAGGCTTGTTTGTTGAATACAAGCATATCTGCACGAATAGAACGCAATTCATTAAATTTAACGGGTCTAGGTTTGATAACCCACAGGTTTTGTCTGGAGTGCCGCGGCCTTTATTTTCGCCTTTACGTTTTTAAAGTTAAATAAAATACGTTGCCAAAGATATCGATGAAAATGTTCCCTAAAATTGTTTGCTGATGACTGTGTAATTTATTCTGTTATCACGAACGCTTCCTGTCAGACACTCTTGAATGAATGGCAACCTTTGTAAACTTGCGGACTGGAGCGAACTGCAAAGTATAAAAATTAACTTTATCATAACAGTCGCGATGGCCATGTCAACAAATAAAAATCCAGTTACGGCAACCTATCACATTGAGCATTCGTGTATTCAGACTGTTTTTTCTGTTAAGTAGGACGAGCATCTAAATAACATATTCTCTAGGGAATTTAAGAAACTGTGCTTTTGACGAAGAAAATTAAAGGGGTATCCCTCCAAAACTATTCTTCAAGCATACCATTCTCTAGTTTAACCAGTCCTAGAGTACGCCACAATTGTATGGGATCTGTATTTTATTAGAGACATTACGGAGGAGGAGCATTTGCAACGTTTTGCTGCTCGGTTTATATCATCAGATTATCGATCTTTATAGTCATTAACTAATGTGCTAGAGCAGCTGGAACTGGACCCTCTACTCCTACACCAAATAGTCGCCAGGCTAGAATTTCTTTATTTACTCGTTCACAGCAGATCTGCTTATTAAGTGCAACATATTTATTCCCTGCTCCTCACAGATCAACGAGGCTAGATCACTCTAAAGCGATTTGACCATACTTTGCCAGAACTAACCTATTACAAAAAGCTTTCTTTTCCAACACAATTGAACAATGAAATTGCTTGCGGACATTATTTGTTTCAAGCATAGATGTGAATACAACTTAACAGAGCCGTATATAGAGAGAGTTTGGTCCATAATAGGAGCGGGCAGACCCAGGGCGTGCACGAGACACAGATAAAAGGCGTGACGTTCTCTCTTCGGCAACCAGAAGCCGAAAATAATTTCCTAGCGGTGGTAGAGAGAAACAATTTCAAGAAGGGCATAACAGTTAAATGGAACAACTTTTCAATGTTGAAAATGAAGTTCACGTGATCTTTCGATTATGATCATGCAAGAAGATGTAAGAATCGAATGTGTCGCTTGAACTCTCTTTTGCTCGGTCGGAGTCTGACTGCTTGGACAGCATTCTCCCGGTCTTCAGTGGCTGGCGTACGAATCACGTCGATCGTTCTCCTAGAATTTGATTTTGCATGGCTGTGATCGAAAAATCTGGTGCACCATATTTTCAGTCATCGAGAGTTTCTCTAACATACTTATTTTGTTTCTCGCGACCACCGCCAGAGGATTATTCGCGGCTTCTGGCTGGCCACATTCGAGCCTGTGAAGACGCCCTGGAACGCGCCCAGCCCACTCTCGGCCACTGGCGCCTCCTTCATTTGCTTCCTATACTTCCCAATGAATGGCCAAACTTTCTCAATATACGGCTCTGCATTTGAGCACCTTGTTTTGTCACACCTGATGTAACCACTTCCTGCCTGGGCAGCGCTGCTGCCTGTGGTATTTGAAATAAATAAATCTAAACTGCACCAAATCGTTTTAGTTTGAACGCCGCCAACCAATGGCAAAAGCGCAAGCTGCGCCACGCAAAGTTTGATCTGACGTTTTAAAGAGGCGCACCCGATGGATGGATACATCAATGAATACGACTGAGCTTTTTTAATTGGGTGGCTAATTGCTTCACATAGCCAGTGCGTTCGTCTCAGGGCTCACCTTAACTGCTATGGTACAGCGGTAGTGTTCATCGTGAACGTCGGTTCGGGTACGACACGGACGCGGCGGGTCGGCAATTTCTCGCGGTAGGCTTGTGCCAGTTCCTTGCGGTACAGGAAGGCCATGAACAAGGCAATGAACAGGAAGACCACGATGGCCAAGAACAGCGGCCTCAGGGCCTTGCGAAGGGGCGGCTGGTCTTCTTCAGCGACCAGCAGGGCAGGCCTCTGGTCAGGGTGCCTCTCCGGCTGCGTCAGAATTCATTCAGTGGTCAATGTCGACTTGATATAATCATAGTCTTGGCTCAGACCGTGATTCTAAGCTGACTCGGTATGAAAGAAAGCACTGCCAAAGTAAGCTAACGAGCGGAGTGGCACGTGAAGCCGAGTCTCAAGCGCTTGCACTCCCCGGGCTTTACAAATTCATTTCACACAGTCTTAGAAAAAGGAGCCATGACATGATTTTTCAACTTCTTCCTCCTTAGCTTTTCTTGGGCATCGGTCCGATGACTCCAAGCTTCCACCATGCTTCCTGCATGCTTTTTAAGCATACCATGGAACTTGTCATTTGCATGTGATTAGTGCCATTAGTGCATGTGATTAGTGCCCCGAACGTGAATCCAAATATTCGTTGACGGATTTATTGTTGACGAGCGCGAACGTCCGAGTGACGCAGTGCTCGCATCTAATCCGTGAGCTAGGATATTGCGGATGTATCACAGCGAAAAGGCGGAGAGCTTTCCATGGAAAGGAGGTACGAAACAGTCCGCTAAATTTTGAACCTTTCGTACCGAAAAGCAGGCTTTTGACTTTCTACCCTATTTTTTTGGCCGCTAAACGATATGCAATTGGTGAAATCTCCATCTAAAATAATTTAACCGAGCCCGAAATTCATTTCATGCCTCCTTTAATGAATTAGTCCGGCAATTTCTTTAAGGAACCCAAACTAACCGTATTTTTTTAATCCTCGGTGTTTACTCTTTCCGGTATGCTATTTAGTTTTGCAAAATTCATTATAGCTATTGTAAAATTGGCAAATAAAAATGTTGAAAAAACCAACGACTGACGTCACGTGCACCTTTCGGTGCCGTGACGTCAGTCCAGCTTTCAGTCTAGTTGGCTTTCCAGTCGAGCAAACAGAATAAAAAATGGACTATGCCAAGCATTTGTTCCGTGCTGGTGCGCGGACACGTGAGCGAGCTTGCAGAGCATTCATGTGACACCTTGAAGCTGTTTGTAATCAGTTAGGAACAAAATCTACAGCCCAGAGTGAACCCATGCGTTCCACTGGCGTCACTTTTAGTTGTTGCCAGTAAACTTGCAGTATAAAAACACGGTAAGGGCCAAAATTGTAAATTCAATAACTTCCTAATACTTCAACACAATTTGAAATGTAACAGTTGTGTTCAAAAATAGGTTGAATATAATCTACAATATCCGTAAATGACAATCGCGCGTTTGTATGTTGAACCTGGTGGCTGTATTTTTCGTTTAAAAATGGGCGCCAAAATTTCGTTGTAGTATCCTTTTAAACGGATACTACAACGAAATTTCGGTGCTTATGTTTTGGTCTATATGTGTTCAAAGGAGCAGTATCAAATCGAACACACCAATATCTTGTTAAAAAAGTCACGAAAAGGAATTTTAAAGCAAATTAAACAAAAAGCACTGAGCACCTGGTAGATGTCGCTAACGCCTCGTTTGTAATGCCCGTCTAGGAACCTTGACAGGTAGTGACGGTAACTGTCTCGCCTCCGGCCACCACGAGAGAACAGGGCAAGGAAAAACTCTCCTCTCCCCGAAAATTTCTTTTGTGTGCCCAGAAGTCGGTATTGTCCCTCTACAAGATTATAGAAGATTAAACCGTCACTCAAAATTCGTACAAAAGCAACCGCTTCGGTGGCTGGAACGACTTGGGCATCCTCTCGACGCCAGCCTCGCCGCAGCTTTGATCGTCCCGAGACGAACTCTGTCACGATTGCGGCAGATGTCGCGTGCTCTCCGCTGGCTGCTGTCCAAGCGCTTGCCTAAGTGGGCCGTTTATAACGAAAAATACAGCCACCAGGCTCAAAATACAAACGTTCGATTGTCATTTACACATATTGTGGATCATATTCAAACTCTTTTGAACACGACGGGTCTATTTTAAATTTCGTTGAAGTATCCCTTAAGGACTTGTTTTCGGCGAACCCGACAAGAAGTAGGGTGCCTGGAGCGCGTTTCCGCCTGGATACCATGCCATCATTTGTGGTCCCTTGATTTCCACTTGATCCCACCACTCTTAGGTCGTGTTGTTCCCTGGCGCTACAGCTAACGGTGGCACACCGCGGGGATCACCACCTGAGACGCCTGTTCTGCTGCAGGTCGCTCTTCACCTTGACATTTCACGGGAGCTACGGCAGCACGGGGTTGGGTCGCACCGACGACAGCGAATTTGCATTCGCTTGTCCTTTTTGCCAGAACTTCAACACCCAACCGTCGGGATTGCGACATCCAGGTTTATGAGAGATTATACTTTTTTATTAAGTTCATTTTCTTTCGGACAGGATGCCAATACAAAAGGCTGGAAGCCTGACGATGCACTGGTCCCTTACAATTCACATAGTTACATAAATGGACAGAAAAAGTGCATTCAGCTGAAAGTTACAAACTCAAACAAAATAATTGGCATCTTCTCAATAACTTACAAATGTAGTATAAACGACAAGAGAACAAAACAATGCAAGTTACACAAGACAAAAGAGCGATGGAATATATGAAGGTAAACAGACAGCGGAAAACCCCTAACAACATCAAGAACAAAATGTTTATACGTTAGATTTTCTTATTTACAATACAACGCGGTTCGTATTTTATTGAAATTTCATATCGCTGGCTGCCAGTAGTGTTCTGCATTCCTTTTGAAATATAGCAAGTGATTGTGCCTAGTTTATATTAAGGCTGCTATTAGTGAAGTTAATTCGTTTATCTTGCGCACTCTGCCTTCCGTATTTAGTCCAGGTATGAGATGTCCTTTGAGCAGTATCACACAACGTATACGACGATGTTTCTATTTCGCCGGGAGTAACATACGATCTTTTAGAGCGCAGCTCTTAGGGGCCCGTTTCCAGCCTGAGCGGCGTCGGCGTCGCCGTTGGCGTCGCCGTCGGCGTCGCCGTCGTTGTCGGCGTCGGCGTCGGCGTCGGCGTAACCGCGCCCATCCCTCTCCTCCTCCTCCTCCTCCTCTTCCTCCCCCTCCTTCTCCTCCTCCCCTCCTTGTGTAGTATGGTCCGGGCGGGTCACGTGACCTCGGGGGGAGGGGGTCACATGACCCGTTTCCAGCCTGTGCGGCGTCGGCGTCGGCGTCGCCCCTCCTTCTCCTCCCCCTCCGCTCCTCCTCCTCCCCCCTCCTCCCCCGCCAAGGTTACGTGACCCCGGGGGGTGATTCCCCTCCCCCCGCCGAAGTCACGTGACGGCCCGCCCAAGGTCATGTGATCCCGTCCCCTCGAAGTCACGTGACCCCCCGGACCTCTGCCCTCCTCCTCCTCCCCCTCCTCCTCCTCCCCTCATTGTCTAGTATGGTTCGGGGGGGAAAGGGTCGCGTAAGAGCACAGCCCTTACGCGACCCTTTCCGGCTTGAGCGGCAAGGAGGAAAGCAGTACGAAGGTGGAGGAGGGGCGAGGAGAGACGAGGAGGCGGAGGCGAGGGGAGGGGAGGAGCTTGAAGGACGAGGAGGTGGTAAAGGAGAGGGAGGGGGACCAGGAGGGGAGGAGGACTAGCAGGCATGATCACGAGGGAGGAGGAGGAATATACCCTCAACTCCTCCTCCTCAAGAGCTGCGCTCCAATTCGGCGTTACAGGAAGTTGTAAACGGCTTTCACTTTTTTTTCATGAAGTAATTTAAGTAATTTAAAATAATATACTTGATTTTCTCTCACAATAATATATTTAATAAGAAGTGAGTGCGCGATTATCTATGTTTCATTTATCATTTTAGGTGTTGATAGCGACAATAATAATCCATGGAGATGAAAAACAAGAGGGACAAAGGACAAACACAAGCCTCAAATACAGCTAGGTGACTGGTGCAGGACGGAAAAATCCGCCTGGTCCTGGTTTCAAACCAGGGTCCTCCCCATTTTTTCGTCCTCCACATATTATTATCGTCATTCTTGTCCAGCTCGCTTGCACCTTTGCATTAAGAGACGCTTTCCTAAGTTCAAATGCCATCCGGTGGCTGAAATGGTGGTTGGACTTTTGCCGTACTAATGGCGGCAATGAACTTGTAGCCTGCAGCATTGTATCGGGCACCGTCACTTCCGCAAGTCCATGGCAAACGAGAATCTTCTCTTCACTGTAGAATTCTTTCTCGATCATCTCTTTCCGTGTTGATGGCCACAAAGATGCAACCAGTCAGAACGAAGCGCCAACCCAGAGAGACGCCTTCATAAAGTTCTATACATCAAGGTGCTTTGAAGACGATTCTGCGCTGCTAACAGACTGACTGGGCCCGAATTATAAAAACGAACGCTTACGCAGCTCTTTCATTCAATTCCTGCTTTGCAACGTGCGAACGCCTCGAATGTATAGGACTCGAATCCTTATCTTAGGAGTATCTCAAACTTGTTCCTACATCAGTAAACAAGAGGCCGCCATCAGTACGGCGTGCACACAAGCCATTTTTCAGATGATGATGTTAGTGATCAAAGTGGCCAAACTGAATTTCGGAAAGGGTCTATTACATTATTAAGAACACTTTCTTCTAGAGTTAGTAATTTGCTATGATTAGATGTAACCAAAATAAGGTTTCCACAGCACGTTTTTGGGAAAAAACGTGCTATAAGACTAATACAAGGTTTCAACGGAAGGATAGATGATGTCAGCGGATGTACCCTTTGTATCGGGTGGTAGCTTGCGACACCTAGACTAAACTATCTTCATACCCCCTCCCCTCCTCCCTTCGATTTCCTTCCGTCTTTATTTCTGCAACCATCACCGGGCCTGTGCAAATAACCACCAGGCTGACACGGGGGGGGGGGGGGGGGGGGGGGGTTGGGCAAAAGAAAGGTATAAGAAAAATAGATAGTGCACCCCACCTTCACCCCACGGCGAGCCGCCTAGGAACCAGGGTTATTACTTTATAAACTATGCCCAAAATTTTTAGATAATTTAGTCATCAATTTATTTATGTGTATTCAATTTCAACTCTTTATTAAACCATACGCCCAGAAATATTTGCTTCGTTGCTTGTTCTAATATTTCAGTTTGATATATCGTATTGATCGTGTCTTCAAAACAGTTTTGTTGCTCGTTTAAAATTCACATAGCTTGTTTTGCTTGTATTTAACGGTAATCTGTTAAGCCGCTGTCATTCGGAAGGCTTCAAATGATAAAAATTTGCTTCTTCTTCTAGACATTGTAATGAAGATTCGCTAAAATATTAGGGCCGTCCGGATACATTATTAATTGTGAAGAGCCAGACATGTTCACGATATTGTTAATATAAACAACAAAAAATGACGATGTTATAGATTTGCTGAAGACGAACACCGGCAAAGGTTTTAGCCCATTCATTGGACTTAAGGGATCTGTAGTCCTTTTCACATGACAAACTACTAAGTTGTGTGGAGGAATGTATTGATAGTTACGGGGTAATAGCTCTTCAAAATATGGCTGGCATGACAGTGAACGGTATTCTAGAATTGCTCTTTTATCTTAACTAAACCTTTGCGGAATGGAACAGTGGCATCTACCATCAAAAACTGAGGGCCTGTATCGTCTTGTGTTTAGGGCCGATTTTAAGTGATATATTTTTAACCCACCATGACAAAGTCATTTCGGAACGCTTGAGGCTATCATTGTAAGCAAGGATTTTAGGTTTGTTGATGATACGCCCCGATTCCACTCGTCTATGGACCTGCAATCTCTTGACCGTTTCTTGTGATGGCCTTCTTTTTCTGCAACTTACGCGTGAGGTATTAAGGCCTGTTCACACGATGCCTTTTTCTCGCGCATCTAGTGTCGCGAAACTTAGCTTTGCGAAATAGTTGCGCCGTCTGAACCAGTCCGAAAAGGACGCGCGTCCTTTTCGGACTCGTTCAGACGCCGCAATCAATTTGCGAAGCTAAGTTTCGCGACACTAGATGCGGAAAAAAAAATGCATCGTGTGAACAGGCCTTTAGTAGATCGTATAATGCAGTTTCTGGATATCAATCTCACATTCGCTAAGGATCATGAATGTTGGACTTGCCAGTCTAGAGCCATAAGACCCTGTTACCATATAACACACCCCATTCTAAAATGATTAAAAGCGGGATTGCAGATTTGTGTTTCATGAACGCCCTTACTAGGTCAGGCCGCCATCTGATACATTCTAGTCTGATGGACGGGTCTGAACGTCTGTTATCTGCCGAGTTTCCGGAGGCTGTGATGATATCGGTTGCAGTAGTGGTCTCAAGGGGCTGCGAGCAAAAGTACTGTAGTCCGGGTAAAACCAAAAGAAAACATAGCAGTTGTGCCATATGTGCACAAGATTGCGCATAATCTTAAGAATATAGCTAATCCTATAAACACGAAGGTCATTTTTTCTGCACCAGAAAAGCTCGCCAAGTGGTGTAATGGACGAACCCTTTCCACAAAGGCTCGCTGTGCTGTGTGAAGAAACGCAGAAACCCGCTTGTTGCACGCGCAGGGGGGGTCGTGTTACAGATTGCGTTCTCATGCGGAAAGAAGTACGTTGGACAAAAAAGCAGTTGTTTAAATGATTGGGTACGCGAGCACAGCCCAAACGTTAACAGCTATCGAGACGGCCATCTCTTAATTCAGTGTCAAAACTTTGGCTGCGGGGCTCTGTTCAACACGTGCACTCTTCTTGCCAAACATAAGGATAAGACCGTAAGAGAGATAATCGAATTAGACGTGGTCAAAAGTTCTGAGGCCAGATTCACGAAACGATCTACGCCAAAAATGGGCGTACGACAAAACCTAAGAACAAATTCGCATTCACGAAACCAAATTATCGCAAGTATTACGATGAAATCCTACAAGATCTCGGTGTCTTACGCACTTTTTTTACGATCAAATCATCATGGCCGATAGCGTCGCTCAGTTGCTTATTCGCGACGCCCAATGGACATTTATTTTTCTACATTCTTCTACATTTTTCCACAGACATTTGGAAAAAAACTAAGACGGCAACAATCCCACCGACGAAGCGACCTCCAAGCGCTAGCTCGGCTCAATATAGGCCTAGTGAGGCACTGAATAATAGGCTGAAGTTGAGCTAGTTGGTACATAATGCAAAAGTAAACGGCCAGCTAGCACGATAGGGACAAAACACAGGCAGAGAGAAACAGAGACGTACACACCGCTGACTGTCAACTAAGATTTTATACTTCTTCTTCATCACTTTGACCCAAAGATTCACACCTAAAGAACTGCCCAGTAAATCACCCTAAATCCTTACATTACACAACTAAATTAAAATGCCGAATTAAAATAAATTAAAATAAATTAATTGCATTAAATTATTAAATTTGGCCACTAACACCTCCCTGACCCAACCCACAAACCACCGCTGACACATATTCCTCTTATTCCCTTTCACGGGGCCGTGCCACGCTGCAAAAACAGCCTTTCTCTCTTGCTGACCGTGATTAAGGGCATGCTCACGTAGTCATCGGCGCTTTCCTCAATGGCCAGGGCCTCGAGAATCTCGCGCGCGAAAGCAATTCTGTGTCTTTTATTAATGTAAACGCTGCTAAAACTTGGCCTGCACCCGCACGCGTGCAGCAATGGGCTGCAAGGTGCCCAGCCCCCGTGTCCTGCACCGACGCCGCGGGCTTCATGACTCTGTCATTAATGCAGCGTCCCATCTGTCCTATATAGCAACTCCCGCATGGCATTGGAATCTTGCACACAACACCGGTCTGGCACATGGCGTACCTAGTCCTGTGCGCAGTATTTCAGGTTGGCTGGCGGTTCTTGGGCTGATTTACCTTGCGGCGCATCGAGTTTCGTCTGTTCGGTGCCGAGCGCACAACCCTGACACCCTGTGGTGCAGCGATCTTTTTGAGTCGGTGGGTGACATGTAGGGGACTACTGCGAAGTTCTCTCGTGGAGTCTGTCTATCTCGCTCGGTACTTAGGGATCCTCTTGAAAATTTTCTGCATATCGTCTCACATACGGGTCCAAGGAGGACACCTATGTACCCGGAGTCACGAAGCCGGGCCATCTGTTTCTGAAAGATAGCGTCAGCTTGATGGTTGCATGACTTGCGCAGCGATGATACAAGTGCCGTGTTGGCAAGACTTGGTCTACGGCTTTTGAATGGCGAGATGCAAACGAAATAAAACCTTTACTTGAACGAGTTTCGTGCCTCCAGCACACATGTATATCCTTAAACTCAAGTGCGGGGCCCAGGAACTTAATAGACTTGCCCACGGGTAGTTCGGGAGTGAAGAGCAGGTCGAGGCAACATTCTTGGGAGGTTCTCATGATCGTGCTTCTGCATCCGTTTTCACTCTCGATGTCTGTGCTGCACAGGATCAGGAAATTGTCCACGTGCCTGAAGATGGCTTTGACTCTAGCATCGTTCAGTATGGAGTGGATGTGCCTACCACACGCCGCTAAGAACAGATCGCATAGATGTGGCGCCACCCTAGAAGCAATGCAGATCCCACTTTTTTGGACGTAGTCTAGACCTTCATACAAGATCACGGTCGCCATTAAATATACCCGAGCAGTTCCAAGAAGCCGTCTATGCTAATCCCTGCTGCGGTTTGAAAAGGCGTTACGCCGTGTTCCTCGATGGTCTCTCGTAAAATTGGCATGAGGCTGGTGTGAGGAATAAAATAGTACATGTCCTGGATGTCGATGGAAAATCCAGATACTCCCTGGGACCCATGTTCCTCAAGATAGGAAATACGCTCTTCTGAGTTTGGAATTCTGTACGGATTATCGCATAGTATCAGGGACAGGTACTTTGCAAGGTAGGTTGACACATGAGCTTGCCAGGTTTTCTTCTCGGAGACAATGGCACGAAAGCTTACCCCTACCTTATGTGCTTTAGCCGAGAAGAGTACGCCAAGGTGTCCGCCCTTTGTAGCTTTCACTTTGGTGCCCACGCTAGTGAGGCACTCCGTCCTGCTCCGACGCAGCGTCGTTCCGATGGACCCTGGCCAAGGCCGTCTGCCCACCACCCGCTGATGTGCTGAATGGAATACGGAAATGGTCCACGCTGATCTTTGTGAACCCTTCCCGTACGAAGAGTTTGATCGCTGACCTCAATTTCAGAATAAGAGGTCAGTCTCTTCCCTTTGCCATCCTCTTGCTTTCCGAGCCAGCGGTGACCAACGCTGTCGTCAAAAAGAGCCTCATCGATTTTATGTTATTGTTTTGTGCGAAATACAGCTTGAATAAACGCCGTATGAATTACATTCGCAACATATGGCATGTACACTTTGTATTAGTATGTCGTTATTATTCCAACACGACAGTGTACGCCGACACTGTCGAGCTATGGAGCGCTTCGTGGAAGCTACTCGATGCCGGTCCAACTTTTATGTGCCGAGTGTCACGTCAACATCGAGTTCCAATCGTAAAAGGTCGGTTTTGAAGTGGTTAGCAAGACGCGGTCTTACAGCGCGAATCCAGTGCTTCGATCAAACGCGCGCTTCCGCTCCGAGTGTGAACAGATATTTACGTTGCTCTTGCTGACACACTCGCGGCTCAAACGTATCTTCTTGGACATTGACTCGCTCCTGCGTCGTCGAGGCCGCGAAAAACACCGCAGCGATTTGTTTTTACGAATGTCACTTTGCAAACGAGCGGCACGGCCGTCTTCTTTTAGCAACTGTAACAGTTGTGTTCACTTCGTAGAGATCGAGCTCGTAGCAATTGACAAAGGCTGTTATACCGGCCTTGACATTCGGGCACGTTTAAATTCTGGTGGACATTTCACTGCACGGACACGATCCCCAGATACCCGTTAGCGGAAAGGTCGCCTGTGCGTTTTTTGTTAATAAAAATTAACGTGCTCCGAACTATGCCGACCTCTCCGATTGGTTGTTCGTGTTGCCGAAGACGCTGTCGCCATAGCAGCAGCCCGCTCTCGCGGGGATCGGGAGCTTGCGGGACAGCGGAAGCTCTTGTTTTCCCGTACGAGCACGTCGCTTTCCTCCTCTCCCTTAAGAACGCGATCGTGAATACTATTTTCTCCTCTTCTTACGATGTTCGTAAGTTACGAACTTCTTAGCTAAGTTCTTGTAGCCTAAAAAGCTGTTTGTGAATCTGGCCTCCGGTGCAGGCTGTGTCAGCGTTGCCTCCATCGACCTGATAAGGAGATAGACTTCGTTTCACCTTAAGTCCAGACTCAGCCGATGTTACAAGCGCGAACATGTGGCCCTGAACAGTGCTTGCATTGCACGAGCGCTCGTGCTTGACAGGGACGCTGAAAGCCCGGGGCTTTCTGTTGTAGCTTCTGCTACGCTCACACTTCAAGTGAAATGGACTACAGCGTTCTTGCGAGCGGCCGCGAGGCCAGGGATTGGCTGAAAGTGCAATGATCGTAGTGTATATCCTCCCCAAACCACGATGATTAAACAGTTGAAGTAAGCGCTCTCTATTGTCCAGTCTCCTCCATACTGACCCTCGGCTCAAGCGCTACCATGTTTTTCAATACCCAGTACAAACTCGCACAACAATCTGTACCTATCAGTTAAATTGAACTTCCCCAAAAACAACGTAAATTGTGCGGCAATCTGCGATACTCACAAGAGAAGAAGGGTCTGCGATACTGGGCGACAACATTTGCTCATTTCGTTCACGTCTTTTTCTAGTAAATGCAACCAAGGAGAAGGGGCTGTTTCCTAGTGACGACGAGCACCAGCTTTGAGCGCGTGGAGCGAAAGCTCGCGCTGCATAAACCAGGGCCACTGTGCCCAGGGCATATCCTCCTTTATTAGCCGCGAGATCTTTTGTTGGCGCCCTCGTATGGTTACCTTTCGTGACGTCATTACCTTGCGACCAACAAGTTCGATGGTGCTTCTAATGAGCATGGTGGAAGCTCAAAATTATAGCGCCCTGAAACCAACACTGCCAACAGCGTCAAAATTAAAGTTCTTACATTACTTTTATTTCCGTCGATGAGAAATCCTTTGCCGACGTCATAGGCGGCATTCGGCCAATCGTGGAAGGCCAACCACAGCGACGCTTTCGATCGCGGACGTCGACAATACTGACAAAGCCTGGCAGATCACCACGAGACGTGGCCGCCAAAAATGAAAGGGTAGTGCGGCAGACAACGAATGAGAGGAAAGGCACGTAACGGGCACCCCGCTGCGGCGAGACGCCGAAACACACTTTTCCCGAGCGATGGAATATCCGCTCGTGCACTTCGCGTTCTTCGCGCTACCGCTTATAGACGCTTTCAGGCAGCTGTGCATGAGCGCCGCCATAACCGACCTTCAGCTTTTGTCTCCTATTATTCCGTTTACTCCACTTCATCACTATCACAGCAGGACTGGTTATTGCCATTGTAAGTTTTACTGTGTCCTTGCCCCCGACATAGGCTTTTGTGGAGGCTCGTCAACGCTCGCTTCAGTGGTTTGGCATCTCGGTAAGTCAAGAGAAGGTCGGCTATGGCGGCTCAATTTGGCGCGCGCTGAAAGCGTTTATTTTCTCGTCGGATTTAAAATCATGTTTCGGGTCCTCGCCGCTGCAGAAGTTGTGCGCTGAATACCAGAAATGCTCTCTGCTACCAGATTCTCGCGCTCCAAATCTGCGACCGGGCAAGCGTGTTTCACATGCAGCGATTTTGGCCCTGGAGCGGCGCGATTTCTGCCGTCGCGGCGCTCGTGCCGCTCAACCGCTGGTGCTGACCAGAGCGCCGCGACGGCAGAAATCGCGCCGCTCTAGGGCCAAACCCGCTGCATGTGAAACACGCTTTATGGCTCTGTCGTCGAACTGCCAGGGAGGCTATGTCCACGGCAGCAAAGGCACAGGCGCGTAAGCCTAGCGCAGCAAAATGCTTTTATTTGTACGAGAACAAACACTCGTGCATAGGAGGTACTTTCCAAAGTCACGCGCTCGTGCCCCTGCCTTCGCTTGCACTGCAGATGTTTGTTAGGGAGAGTGTAGACTGACAGGCCAAGACAGTCCTCTGCTCTTCTTGTGACGTCGCGGTATGGGCCTGGCCAGCGGCGTCGCCTCTGTCACTTATTGTTCGTAGAGAGCACTGCTTGTAGAGAGGGCCCATTTCACACATTGGGGAGCGTTTTCAGTTGAATGGCGGACGTCTCCATCGGAGATTGGTCGCAAGTGTACGCGCGCTGCGTTATCGCATGAATAGGAGGAGGGCCGGCAGAAAGGCACATACGCTCGCGGACGACCAACGCGTTCGTCACCTGTAGCTCGTAATGCAAACGCAGCCCATAAACTACGTGACCCTGATCCAGCAGGGGGTATTCTCTCTAATGCAGGCATTCTGCTATTTAGCGGTGGCCGCCGCGTACTCGTCGGGAACCAATTGTGAGGAATCGTTATACAACCGAATTTAAGGTTCTTATAAATTTCTCAAGCTTTTTATGTGGCTCAAAGCTTGAGCGAACATAAGCTGAGTGCAGGGGTTAAAAGGTACCTACCGATGAAAATTATGTGTTTGCCGCTAGGGGCGCCCAGGTAGGGGCTGCCCGCTCCTAGGAGCGGACATAACTTAAGTGATTCCTGACCGACCCAGGTATGATTCGTACGTAACAGTGTGTGCTGTGATGTGTACTGTTTTCTGGAAGAGACGTGCGTGAAAGGTGGGCCCCTATACACCTGCACGGAAAGTAATTTTAGAACAGGATAAGTAGGAAACGGTTTCGACTATGCCTCTTTTTCTTGGACTTGCACACGGTAATTTTTCTTGACGACTACACTGCGGCTCACTTTTGTGTAATCTATGTAATCCTAAGTCGTAGAATTTTACTGAAAAGTACACACTTGTTCACTGATTTTCTGACTGGTTTAAGTATCGTGTTAAAATCCTGCTGTGTACGAGATATCACAAAAGGAAAGACGACGACGAACCACGGGGAAGCACGCAATGATCTGGACCCTTTAAGCTCTGTGTAATAAGAGGTATGGAAAAGAAATGACGTGGCCGCGAGCTCTCTGCCTCTTGCTTTGAAATCGGCCAGCAAGAAGCTTATCACGCTCGTGACGTCATGTGTCTCTGCACGGCCAAGGGTACTGTAGTTGCGAGCATTAACGCCTGGTGGCGTCAACACGTCACAATCTTGCGTAGTAGTAATATCCGAAGATTGTACACCTTATGGCCTACACATAGCTTGCCCGTAACGTCATTTATGGCCATGGCGGAATTTATGTGCCGTGAGCACTCGGTATGCGCGCATGCGCTTGTGTGCTCGAAAGCAAGCTTCCCCGCCCGAAGAGATTCAGCGCCCCAATCTTCTGCATCTAACACAAAACAAAATCTTGAAAAATTGTACACCGTTTAATTGAGTTGCATGATCGCGCCCTTCCCCCTCCTCGAATATAGTGTGGACATCGGAATTAGGCAATCGATAGTTAGAAGTGAGGCAATTAAGTATCGATGGTAAAAGAACTTTCGCTTACACCAGTAGGCCGTTTATTTACTCAAATTACTAAATACAAATAAAAAATTGCCACTGATCAAAAAGGAATAATTTATTTTAGTGAAAACACAACGTCTTACGTGTATATTTTGTAAATGTTTGTATCATCAAGATGTTCAAGTTTGAACACTAGCACAGATTGTCTGAGCAACAAGAATACCGAAGGCATCTGACACCGATCACGATGTTATGTCAGGATCCATAAAGTATAACATTTTACGAGGCACAAATTTGGTAGATTTGATTGTGCCTGTTTTAATTTTTTTTTCTTTATTTGTGTCTGCGGATACATGTTCCGCAGAGGGGGTTTAAGGCTAAAGGCACAAAGTGCCTGACGAGGCCTTAAAGGGTTACTCCACCGATTTTTTGAGCTACCTCAACTAACTATATTTTTTGACTCCCCGGCCTTTAGCCTTTCCGGTATGCTATTTAGCATCGCGAAATTCATAATAGGTATTGTGAAATCTGCAAATGAAAATGGTGCAAAAACCAATATTCAAATATTCGCGCACTTTTCAGTGCCGTGACGTCAGTGACAGGCAGGCTTGCCAGTCGAGCAAGTAGTCTAAAAATAGAATATGCCAATCATTTGTTCCGTGCTGGAGCGCGGATACGGCAGCGAGCTTCCAAAGCACTCATTTGACACCAAGAAACTGCTTCAAATCCGTTGGGAACAACTTCTGTAGTCCAAACAGTTAACCCCTGCCTTCCACTGACGTCACTTTGTTGTTGTTGCCAGTAGAGACTTTCAGTTTGAAAAACATGGTGAAGACCAAAACTGTAAATTCAATAACTTCGCGAAAAAACAATATTTTGACCTAATATTTGGGATACTATTTTAGCAATGTTTGTAGGTTAGTTTAGCAAAATGTCAAGGAAATCGGAGACAATGAAAAAAACGGTGGACTACCCCTTTAACCCCCTCTTGGCATGCAGCGAGAAACAACATACATATGCAATACATCATACACATATAATACACCATACACATATAACACATAGTACATATATAATACATCATACATATTAAGTACAGATTCATTAAATTCATATCAGTTCAATAGCCAGATCTTCGTACTGTCAAATATACAGTTTTTTTTTAGTTTAGACATACTAAAACAGATAAGTATTAGATACATATACGTGGTAGATCCAAAAGTCTAGATCACAACAGTTTTACACGAGTCTAAACGAGATATACATTGACAAACTGAAGTAGAAAAAACATGAAGCTACAAAAGAAAGAATTTTAAAATACAAATAACATTCTTATACAATAACTTGTATAGACTTGTGATAAGACCTATCAAAAACGAAGTAACGAGAAAGGTAAGGTCATTGCTAACAAAATATGATTGCAGTTTTAAGAAAGACGAGCAGTACCTAAAAAAATGTGAGAGCACTGCACAGTAAATTTGTTTTACAATCTCTTTTAAATTTTGATATTGATACATCAAAGTTTAATTCGAGTAAATCACGATTCAAAATTGTAGCAGTCTGGAAGGCTAAAGTTTGTCGTCCATAATTTGTGCGTATTATAGGTACTTTACATTTTGGTCGTCGAATATCGTACACTGGTGTTAGTTCACTTTCTAGCGCTAAGTAGGTTCTATTCCTGTGGATTAATTGAAGCAATTTAAAGTAATATATTTGATTTGCCCTAAGCATGTGATATTTTAAAAACAAAGGTTCCGTACGTAGATTTCTGTAATCCCCCTTGTAGTCCTCGAGCATACGTAAAATTCTTTTTTGGAGGACCATTAATTTATTATAGTTTGAGGCTGTTGTTGTCCCCCAGACCAAAATCGCGTAGCTTAAGTTTGAAAGAACCAATGAGTGATACATATTTTTAAGCAGCCAACATGGGATAAAATTTCTGATTTTATACAAATTGCCTATAATTCTGGACAGGTCAGCTTTTAACTTGTTTATATGAGTACTCCATGACAATTCCTCACTAAACCAAACACCAAGAAATTTTTGCTCGCGTACTTGCTCCAGTTCTAAACCTTCAAATTTGATACTTATACTATCGGCGTCCCGTTTATTTACTGGTTTAAAAATTACGTATTTTGTTTTGTTTGAGTTTAATTGCAGTCTATTTCCTTGAAGCCATTCTGACAGTTTTAAGAGATATGAGTTTGCGGCTAGCTCAGTACTTTGTTTTGTTTTTCCACTAAAGAATATATTAGAATCATCAGCATACATGATTACTTCCTGCGGTCCAGATATTTTTGTCAGATCATTTATATATATTAAAAATAATAAGGGACCTAAGTTTGATCCCTGGGGAACACCATGTTGTATATTTAAGTGGGAGGAGGATATCTTATTAATTGTTACATATTGATATCGATCGGTTAAATAACTTTTTACTAGTTTTTGTGCGATTTCACGTATACCGTACCTACCTAGTTTACGCAATAATATTGCGTGCTGCACAGTGTCAAATGCTTTTCTTAGGTCCAGGAGAAGCCCGAGAGTATATAATTTACTTTCAATATTCGCAATTATTTTGTCTTTGATATCTAGAAGAGCTTGTTCCGTAGATTTATGCTTTTGGAATCCATATTGTGAAGACGTTATAACTTTGTGCTTATTAAAAAAAACATTCCAACCTATTCTTTATAATAGTTTCGAAATTTTTTGAAAATATAGATAAAATAGAAATTGGTCTATAGTTGTTTATGTTGTTTACTCCCCCTCCTTTGTAGACAGGATGAATTCTGGCAATTTTAAGTTTGTTTGGAAAAATTCCGCTTTGTAACATTTTATTTGCTAAGTTAGACAGGACCGGAGTTATTATCGAGGCTACATATTTTATAGGTCGGGGCTTAATGTCATCTTCACCGGCCGCCGAATCATTTTTTAGATTTTTTATGATGTCATCAATTTCTGAAGTTGATACCGGGACCAACATTATAGAATCCATGAGGCTATCTATATTCACATTTTCGACAACACTGTTTATCTGTACTAGTGGGTTCGCCCCTACATTTATAAAATGCTGATTCATCTTATCTGCGGCTTCTTTGCCGGTTACAATCTTATCTTGCAACAAAAATTCTTCTATAAGGCTGTATTTTTGCTTTCTGTTTGACATGTCGTTTACTGTTTCCCATATCTTACGTTGGTCGTCATATATACACTCGAATTTGCTGTGATAGTACATACGTTTGGCTTTTTTTAACTCGGAGTTCAGCTTGTTTCTTTTCTTTTTGAATTCATGTAGCAGTTTTATATCACGAGTCTGAATGAATGCATGATACGTTTTGTTCTTATCACTTATTCGTTTATACATATCAGAAGTGACCCATGGCTTCCTCTGTTTTTTTTCCCTGGGGTTTGCTGTTTTAAGGGGAAACGCTTCATCATAACACTTTCTGAACTTATTAAAGAAAATTGAGTAGGCTAAATCAGCACTGCCCTTTGAACATGCGGCATTCCAGTCTGCTCTTTCTATGAGACTATAAAACTTCTCTAAAGATTCCGAGTTTATTTCCCCAAAAAAGTATGGCTCGTTTGTGTTGCTTTGTTTCCTTTTAGAAACGGAGCTTAAACAATAAATAGGCAGATGGTCACTAATATTCTCAGTGAAGACACCTGACGTAGTATCCTTTTCTTCTAAATTAGTTAGACAGATATCAAGCGTAGTCGCAGTTTCAGCAGTCACTCTAGTAGGTATCGTGATCAGATTTACACATGCATATTGGGTTAAAAGGTCATTAAAGTATCTCGCGTCTGAATCTTGAGAAGTTATGTTTATGTTAACGTCTCCAAGTATCATAAGTGAGGCACCGGTTGAACCCACATAACGTAGTAGTTCTTCTATGAATTGTATGTGCGCTGCAAAAAAAAAAGAAAAACGATGGACGCGATGAGACAAATTATTATACACTAATATAGTACTAACAAAGCCTCTTCAATCCTTCCTTCTTCCCCCCCCCCCCCCCCAAAAAAAAAAAAACATCTACCAGGGAGTTATATAAGGTGAAATCATTTTTGTGAACGACGAGAAAAATGAAAACAGACCGTTTCGAAATAGTTCTATCCGACTACAAAATGCCGAGCGAACCGTCTTACCAGTAAGAAAAAGTTCACAATATTCTATGCAGAAACAAAATACACACCCACGGTGGTGGGTTTTGGAATAATAATAATTGACGCCCCAATAAACAGCGACGCAGACGCTCACTCTATGCACGATGTTGTCGCGAATGCTTGAAACAAACAGTGAACACCGTAAACAATACTTCATCACTCCTTGCTCAAGCGCTTGGCCGGAGCGCCGAAGGAGTCGAAGCGAAAACAAAAATACGAAACTTTTCTTTACTTGGCGATGTGACCACGTGCGCCACAGCGGCGGAAGACAGCAGCTACCGTGGCGAAGTCGTAAAAGCCGCGCAACCCGTGCGGAACACCAGCACCAGTGCCGCGACTACGGTAAGGGCGAGAATTACTTGTGAGTGACTGAGATGTGAGTGAGTTCACGAGTTCAATGAGGGGCGTGAGTTCATAAGTTCGGTGAGCTCATGAGTTCTGTGAGTTTGTTCGGTGCGTTTGGTGCATGAGTTCGGTGAGGGGCGTGAGTTCGGTGAGTTTCATGAGTTTCGCGAGTTCATGAGTTCCTGAGTGAGGACCTAAAGGGGAGTACGGCCGTGAGGGTGAGGGTGAGTTGGTGTTAAACTTTTTATTTGGAGCGAGCTGTGACTATGAGAGAGTGAATTCAATCAAAAATGCATACCTCTGGATGCCGATCTTTCACGAGGTTTATATTCTAGACGTATTCATAAAATAATGTTATGGCAATTCTTCGTACAAAAGCGAGGATTATGGCATGTGTGACGCGTGCTGATGAGCTCAAAAACATGTGCGAAACAACAGTTCTTCCTATTTCTTGTGATTTTGTTGGGACACTTATTTTTTCCTTCTGACTCGAACTGGTCAATCAGCTTAAACCTGACTTGTGTCTCAAATATTCTACTCAAGATATTGTATTCCAAATACTTTTTGAAATATTTTGGTATCTGTCAAGTACTTTTGATCGAGAGTATTAGATACCGTATTTCAATTATATTTCTGAGTATCTTGTACTCAATATCTCAAATACATTTTTGACATTTCGCCCTTTTCTGAGTTTTTTATGATGTGGCGTGGGCGTAGCACGAGCGAACTTGAACATTCTTTCGGGCAACCAACTCCTGTTGCTAGCTCCGATAAGGTACGATGACTTAGATTGAGTAGTAGTAGATTGGGGTTTTGTGGCGCAAAAGCAGCTAAGGCTATGATGCGCCAAGAAATGATACTATTGCAGAAGAGAGTTTTGGAGAAGAAAGAGCTTTAGTAGCTGGTAATTTGCAAAATGTATAAAATAAGAGTAGGATCATACATTATAAATAATCCTACAATTTGTGTAAAAGATCAACGCTTCTTAAAAACTTAAAAACCTGGGTGGGTGGGAGTGGTGGCTCATTTCCAAGTAACACACATAGGTGTAAAGGAACATGCTCTTTGTACAGTTGGAAAAAGTAGTGGAGGCGTTTTTCTTGATACGCAGGACATTCTAGAAGGATATGTGAGACACTCAGCGGTTCCTGGCAATGTTCACATTCAGAAGGGTCCTCCCCACGTAAGAGGTGCCCGTGCGTGAGCCGCGTGTGTCCTATGCGTAGTCGACAAAGGACTACCTCATAAAACCTGTCTCTGTGCCTAGCACTCTGCCACCCACTAAGAAAAGGCTTAATCATGTGCAGTTTGTTTGACACCCGTAGGCTCCATTCTGCTTGCCACTGGGTTTTAACATGGTATTTGATTAGGGCACAGTAATCTCTGTATGGGATGCTACTAATGTCTAGAGTACGGGAGCCGGAAGTGCCCGCAGCACGATCTACCTCTTCGTTCCCTGGGATTCCGACATGGCTCGGTACCCAGCAGAATAGAACATTACATCCTTTCCTGGATGCTGCTATTATTTTGTTTTGTAATAAAACAACGAGGGCATTCTTTGGGGTTTCAAGCGATGTCAGAGCCCGTAAAGTACTCAGCGAATCTGTATATACAACTGACCGAGAGGTACTTGTTTGGATGATTTGATCTACTGCAAGCAGAAGGCCATGCACTTCAGCAGTGAAAAAAGTAGCGGACGAATTAAGCCTACGAACACTCCTTACTGAAGGGCCAATCATGGCACAGCCAGCAAATAATTCAGTTTTTGTGCCGTCTGTGTAGTAGTGGGAATGATAATCGTGTTCCTTGTGGAGTTCGAAAAATTCTTGTCGCATGACCTCAGTTGGGGTATCCTTCTTATTGAACTTTGTTAATGAAAAATCACAATGTACGCAGTTGAAATCCCATGGTGCCACCGTCCTTGCAACTGTATCAACTGGGAGCTTACTGTCTATCCCAATAGACTCTGCCAAATTCCTGTTTCTTATCACGAATGGAGGGATAATGCTAGGCTTGTTTTCGAATGTCTTCTGATATTTAGTGCTCTCCACAACCTCCCGGGCTGGAGGCTGAGCGACTGAACGTATCCTTAACGAATACATGAACCCTAAAGAGAAACGCCGTCTGTCGAGGGACATCTCATTTCCCTCAGCATAGAGACTGAGCACAGGCGACGTTCTAAAGGCTCCAAGTGCTAAACGAAGTCCCTGATGATGGATGGGGTCTAGTGCCTTAAGAGCTGATTGCCTAGCAGATCCGTATACAAAGCTACCGTAGTCCAGACGTGAGCGAATCACAGAGCGATAAATTTGTAAAAGACATAGACGATCAGAGCCCCATGTCTTGTGGGACAGAACCTTAAGGAGGTTCAGTGATTTCTGACATTTTATCTTCAGATTCTTTATGTGAGATATGAAGGACAGTTGACGGTCGAAAATAGGGCCCAAAAACTTATGCTCTTTCTTTACTGGGATGGCAGTCTGGTGCATTCGTAAAGTAGGCTCTACGGAGATTCCCCTTCTCCGAGAGTAGCAGACACACGTTGTCTTATCAGGAGAATACCTAAAACCATTTTTCGTCAGCCCACTTCAAGAGGTTGTTGATTGCAACTTGGAGTCTACGTTAACAAATGGAAAGATTGCATGATGAAACGGATATCTGGAGATCGTCTACATAAAGAGAATATTGTACACATGGGCTATTGACCGGGCTATTGAGTTCATCTTGACTACAAAGAGAGTAACACTCAAGACACCGCCTTGCGGAACTCCAGCCTCCTAAACAAATTCTCTGGAGAGAGTAGTGCCCAACTTCACAAAAAAGGTTCGCTCAGATAAATAGCTCTTTATGATAGCAAGTAACCTGCCACGTACCCCTACTTCATGCAAATCACGAAGGATTCCATAGCGCCATGCTGTGTCGTATGCCTTCTCCAAGTCGAAAAACACTGATACGCAGTGTTGTTTATTAACAAAAGCCTCACGAATTGTGGTTTCAAGACGCACCAAGTGGTCAACAGTGGAATGGCAGGAACGGAACCCACACTGATTTTTATCTAAAATGTTTTGTTTTTCTAAGAAGTACATGAGCCTTTTATTAATGATGCGTTCAAATGTCTTTCTTAGGCAACTGGTGAGGGCAATTGGACGGTAGCTAGATGCGGACGAAGCGTCCTTCCCGGGTTTCAGAAGTGGTATGACTGTGGCTACCTTCCATGCCAGTGGGAATCTACCCTCTTGCCAGACGCGATTGAAGAGGTACAAAATAAGGAGTAGCGTAGAAGGATGAAGGTTAGTAAGCATCCGGTAGTGGATACCATCAGGCCCAGGAGCTGAAGGCTAGTTGAGCGAAGGACCATTTCGAGCTCGTGCTGTGTGAGGGGTTGATTGTAAGCCTCGCGAACACCACCTGAGGTCTTCACGGCATGCGCTTCCGCTTGCTCTTTGTATCGAAGAAATGCAGAAGAAGAGTTTTCGGAACTTGATACACGAGCGAAATGCTCACCAAAAAGATTGGCCTGACCCTCTAGGCTCTCTGGACAGATCCCATTGTGGGAAAGAAGCGGGACTGTGAAAGCATGGTATTGCCCCTCGATCCGATGAACTTTATCCCAGACTTCTTTTAGTGTTGCAGTGCTATTAATTGAAGAGGCGTACCCCTGGAAATTGTCTCGCTTAGACTGGCGGCGAATGTATCTTGCCCGAGCTTTCATTTGTTTAAACGCGAGGAGATTACTCTGCGTGGGGTAACGTCGAAAAATACCCCACGCTCTGTTTTTTTGTTTTTTTTTCTTGATTCAGTGCACTCTTTATTCCACCACGGCTTGGGACTCCGAGGGAGATGCGTGGAAGTCACAGGAATAGCAAGAGATGCTGCATAAAGAATAGACTCACTTAATAGTTCTGTAACTTGGTCCACCGAGAGTTTATCAAATGATGTACATGCAAGCTTCGTCGCCTCGGTAAAAACAGACCAATCTGCTTTCTGGAACTTCCAACGGGCAGTCCGCATCGGCACGAACTTAGGGGGAAAGTTGTTTTTCAAGAAAATTGGAAAGGGATCGCTACCATGTGGGTTAGTATCTGCAACCCACGTAAAAGAAGTAAAAATGGAAGCGCTACCGATGGAAAGATCAATACACGAGGATGATAATGAGGATGGGCTAAAATAGGTTGGTTCTCCCGTGTTAAAAAGGCAAAGTGAGTGAGACGTTAAAATTGATTCTATCATTCGACCACGGGCGTCAACGTGGTCACTACCCCATAGACAGTTGTGGGCATTAAAATCTCCAAGTAAAAGAAAGGGCTCCGGGAGTTGGAGTAAAAGATCATTAAAATCATTTGTTGAAAGTGTAAAAGAAGGAGGAATGTACAAGGAACAAACAGTCACTACTTTGTGAAGGAGGAGACGCACCGCTACTGCCTCTAGCGCAGTATTAAGAGCGATTTTGGAACAGGGAAGGTGCTTTGGAACAACCACTGCAACTCCTCCTGCAGAAATACACGCATCCTCTCGGTCTTTTCGAAAAATATGGTAGCGTCTAAGAAAGTTAGTATGCTTTGAACTGAGATGCGTTTCTTGTAAACATAAAGCATGTGGGCGGTGTTGCTCCAGGAGGAACTCGATATCATCAAAGTTCCTCAGTAGACCTCGGCAATTCCACTGGATGATCGCCGTCATTCTCAATAGAAATTTAACTATCAGAGGAGAGATGAAAAAAGGGGTGATGAATGTGATACTTCATTTAGGAGGGAAAACTGGTGTTTTCCCTTTATGTTCTGGTTTCTGGGTCTGCCACTCCATATCCTCTGAATCTGGCTCTGGGGCAGAAAGATCGCTTGCCTCTGCAGTTTTTTCTGCTTCTATGGACTTCTTGGCAGGCCTACCGGAGGCCTTAGAGTTAACTAGGGATCGTAGGGGCACCCACGGCCCCTGCATTGACCTGATGGGGCAGCGGTCGACGTGCTAGGTCGGCCCGTAGTCCCGCCGGTATCGTCTGTTGCACGTGGCACGTGCTGCCTCCTAGAAGGGGAAGTTCTCCCCAGGGAGGAGGAGCGAGACACTTGCTCCGTTGCCTGAGGGGAGGGACCAGGAGGCGGGGACGAAGGTGTGACCTCCGTCGCGGATGCGGCACCTATGTCCTTGGTGCGACTATGTGGATCTGCTGCTTTCGCAGCCGAGATAGAATGCCCAGGAAGCGCAAGCTTCAGCGTGGGCGTAGAGGACTGCAGTGGCTTCCCGTGGTCTGAAAAAGACACCTGGGTCGCCACCGATACCTTAGACGGTGCAGGTCCTCTGCTGGAGACTGCCTCGGCAAAAGATCCTCTCTGGAAAGCAGAGAGGCGGCGCTTTGCATCCTGGTAGGAAATGTTTTTTTTCACCTTGAGAGCAAGTATTTATTTTTCCTTTTTAAAGTGGTTACATGATCGAGAGTAGGCAGGATGGTCGGCGTTGCGGTTTGCACATTTATAGTCGAGGTGGCAGTCGTCAGCAGTATGGTCAGAGCCGCTGCACCTGGCACAGGTTTCACGACCACGGCATGCTCGTGAACCGTGACCGTACCGCTGGCAGCGAAAGCAGCGAAGCGGGTTCGGGACATATGGCCGCACTTTGCAGTTAATGTAACCCGCCTTTACGGTAGGGGGCAACGAGTTTTTCTTGAATGTCAGTATGACATGTTTCGTAGGTCGTTCCTCGCCGTCCTTAATGATTTTAATTCGTTTTGCGGCCACAACACCTTGAGTGCTTAGACCCTCCACGATTTCCTCTTCGGAACTGGTTATGAGGTCATCCTCCGATATCACACCGCGAATAGTGTTCAGCGTACGGTGTGCAGATACGGTCACTTTGAGATCATGAACCATATTGAGATTGAGGAGGGCAGTTGTCTGATATCTTTCATAAATCTCGACAAGAAGATGACCGGAAAAAAGCTTTTTCGCTTCATATTTTGCCCCGAGTGTGGTTTGAAGAACTTTAGCAACAAGGAACGGAAACAGTCTTGAGAGTGGCATAGAAGAGTCGTCTGAATGTAGAACGAAAAATCTTGTGAAGTGATCGTTTGAGTTGTCTTGTTTCAGAAATGTGGATAGTGCTCCGGTCCGGCCTCTTTTCGGAGGCCGATCAGGTTGTTTTTGCTTAGAACCCATAAGAGGAGAATGGTTTTCGGAAACTGTGGTGCACCGCCCACCACCGAGCCCAACAAGAGAATAGGTAACGCTTCATAACAAGAATGGCTTGGCTGAAGACGTTACTCTATTAGTGCTGCCCAGTTTCTATAACCGAGTGTGATTCTGGACAAGGGTCTGTCGCCACCCAAGGTTAGCCCTTGCCGCCAAAGGAGTTGAAGAAAAAGAAGAGAAATGAGAAGAGTGAAAAGAAGGAGAAGACAAAGGTAAAAGACCAGAGGGGATAGTAGAAGAAAAGGCGACTGGACTGTATCATCCTGGTCGGGCCAAGCCAGGACTCCCGTCTACGAGAAGCAGGGGCCGAAGTGGTGTATTGCCTCACCCGGGGGGCCCCGAAGGGTCCAAACCTACCCTGGGCTCGGCTCAACCACCAGGATGCCCTTTTCTCCGAACACGGGAAAGCCACGCACAGCCAGACGCGGGCGGGCGAAGCCGCATGGCTCGGGGTCCGTGGAGACGCCACTCTCCAAACACCTGCTTTCACAGGTGCCCCCTGTGGGGTGACTTAGATTGAGCTCCTGGAAACATCACTTTTGTGCCGATTGTGACTGATATTTCACACCAAAGTGCGTACAATGAAGGTTTTCCCCCTCACCTTCCGAAAGGCGCCTTTTTTTTCGTAGAGTTTCCCCCAAAAAATCATCAAACAAAAGGGGTAGTTTTACGGAAGTAAAGATTGCTCCACTGAGGCGCAACGCAGAACAGGAAACGACCTACGACAACAATGCAGACTTCAGTGTCAAGAAAATAACAAATAGAAGAAAATGAGAAGTGGATACAAAAAAGACACTCTTTTTTTGTTGCTGGTTGCATAATTGACCCCGCTACGGCAAAACGTCCAGTTTTCTTTCGTTCATGTTCTTTTTGTCGTCAGTCCGGCACTTATTGCTCTCGCGAACACTGTATGTAAGCGAACATTGATAAGCAGAGAGCAGGACAGGAGACTAACTACGAACTCGATGACCTCTCAAAATGCCAATAACAATAACATCTCCCAAAGTTGAGCTCCCTTCTGAACGCAACCCACTCGGGTTGCGTTCAGAAGGGAACTCAACTTATTTATTCACTTATTTTCGTATTCCAAGTTCGTTTATAGTGAACTCGCTATATAGGGAATATGGTGTAAGGTCCGCCACATGAAGTGATATTCAGCGATGTCACTATTTGCAAATTTCGACGATGGTGCTACCGCATTGTGAGAATCGCGCTCCCTAGCTCCTGGATGATCGGCTTCACAAGAAAGGTACTTGGCTACACCTTCCTGGCGGGAAAAATAAATTAAGGCTGTTCGTAGAAAGCTAAACTAGAATGAATTACGCGTCGCAGACCTCGTATCTTACGGCTGCTCTGCGACGATCATTCAGATGACAGCCATTTTGATTGGCACCAGCGCGCCATTTATAGGTCGCTAGAGTTTGTCTCGGAAATGTTTTGTATCGTGTACCAGTGATATTCTGCTCCTTATGGTTGGACTGCAGAAAATAGCCCTATGATGTTTTTGTTTGTTTGTTTGGTTTGCGTTTTGTGTTGTTGCGTGCTAGTAAACCATTCTGTTAAACCAGATTTGCGCAACTGTATAATTGTGTTTGGCACTGACGTCGATACAAATAACGCAAGGCGGAAGTATCTTCAAAAGCAATTGAATTACATTGCTAATTGTTTGTACTCTACTCAATATACTTTACAGTGAAAGTAACTTGAGTAGTATTTTAAATACTTTATGAGGCATGTATATAGTAACTTAACTTAAATACTTTTATCGAGTATTTTGTCCAGCACTGGTTTAATCCAGGTTGGTGCCAGATATATATATATTGATTGATTTGAACGACCAAGAGGTTAGAGATTTGTGAACGCCTATCCATAAATCGGCTGACAGTCAACCTGAGCATTTACCGTGCCTTCCATGAACACTACACTGTTAGCAAGTGCCGTGTATTTGGTGAATATTTGGGGTGAAAAACACGCCATTTACACAAATTACCATAAATTTACACGATGAGTAATGGATAATACGTTCAGATATCATGCGAGGTTGTAAAAAACGTGTTTTGGTTCGGTCATACACGCATAACCGTGTAGCCGACCTCGATAACACGCATCGCCTCCGGCGACGACCGCGGCATTGCCGGCTATCGAAGCACCGGAATGCTTGGGGACACACTTAGAAAGGACCGTCGAGACAAATGCCGCGGAAAGAAACATGTCTCGGAAACAGATAAGCACCAAAAGCAATTACGCCATGTCGCGGGACGTTGGCGAAACCCGCGCTTACCGTGGCTCGCCGCCATTTTCTGGTCGATGGCAATGCGGCTTCCCTCATGTCGCCCATGTTTGCATTTAGTTTAGGGCTCTTGATAATAGTTTCTTACACACCACAAATAAAGTCATGGGTCCAATTATTCGTTCAAAACAGTTAAAATGGATATAAAAAGCGTGTCTTCGATGTGAACACGTGACGTTGCAGTTGGTTTCGTTTTTGCTTCAACCTTCAACTGCTTCAACTGCAAGCGATCTGGCCAATCTGGCCATGACGCAAGCAACGCAAGCGCAACGTCGATGTACGGAGGAAGGAAGAGCCGGTTGGCTTTCGTTCTTTTTGTTTGACCGGAGAAATTTCTGGCAGCCGCTATAGTTTTGGTTTGACGGGACGCGAGAAGCTTCGCATAGAGCTTCGCAGTTTGCGAGCACATAGTGAAGACGTGACCGGAGAAGTGCCCCTGTGATGTTCCCGGAAGACGGAAAGTACCATTCGTCGTGTGTGCTTTGAAAGCGAGGGGAGTCACAGGGTCCACGAGTGCGCAACCACAAGCCAAGGTTCACGACAGCGCTGCGTTCTTCGGCGATCTCGTTCTGTTTGGGGCAACACGGCGATGCGAGAAAGGGCCGAAACGTTCGTGGTGTGTGGTGCGGTGCTTGTAGGTAGAAACCCGCACTAACGCGGAGCTCATATTGGTTGTTGTGGGGTTGCGTTTGACGGGTTTTGAGGAGTTTCAGCGAATATAGGGGGCGCTCCGATCGATCCAACATGGCGGACAAGAGGGGGATAGATTTGCGACGCCCGTAGACCGGTAGCGTATAAATTAAACAAAGCGTGTCGTTCTCTGTTTGTTGCCGTGTTCGAGACGATCATCGCTTCAACCAAGACCTACCGTGATGCTACAAATGAAGTGTTCAAGCCAGTCGAAGGCAAGAAATCTTGCCATAATCAAGATATGTGTGCAAGTGTTCGACGTGAGCTCTCACGCTGGTGCAGCCGGTGCAGCTGTCATCAAGTTGAACCGAATGTACGCGGGTCCAATGAAAGGTACATATCAACAATGTTCGCGCGTTGAAACTATGACGCGTACTTTATCTGAGACTAAACTTATCGGTCTGCGGCTACAAACATTTTCGTTGACGTTGCTTAGATGATGTAACCATTCAGGCCTCGCATTAAAAGGTGTCGCGAACTCTTCGGTTGTTCTAGTTAATTGAGCAAAAAAGCGGTTGGATAGAAAGTATGACAACTGCAGCATACAAGGGACGATTGAGGTCTTTATCCTGCGTATCGAAACATCGGTATCCTTGGTGTTATCTCGCGATCAGCTGGTCGCCGGTCGTCCTGTTTTTACGCGTAATGTAAACAATCCCCGGAAGTGCCAATCTCATTTCTATGTGCTTTTGCACCCCTACAAGCCTCGTTTCGGCTCTTGTGGAAAGCTTTATTGTAATAGCAATAGTCTCATCGGACATTCGATCACCGTTGCCGCTGCGCCATTAAAATCTTAATCCTAAAAATCGGTCATTCGAGTTGTATGTGCCACGGTGATATCTGCTGACAAACAAGTCTGTATTAAATGCAAGAAGGAGAACGAAGGTAAAGCTTTTTTAACTGTCTTATTTTTACAGAACAGGGCAAAGCTTCTAAAACAAGACCAAACTAAGCTGATATTTGAGTGTGCTCAAGAATGAATGCCAAAGGTGCTTATGCTAAGTGGTTGATGTATGCAGTTGATTTTCTGTTTGCCTCTGCATTGTAAATTGGAAGATATGTATCAGCAGAAGACACATGTCCTTTTGGAAATGTCTTTTATTAGGGCAAAAATAGGTTTTCATACACAACCGAAGAGTCGCAACACCGTTTGATGTGAGGCCTGAATGGTTACATCATCTAAGCAACGTCAACGAAAATGTTTGTAGCCGCAGACTGATAAATTTAGGTTTAGATAAGTGTGCGTCATAGTTTCAGCCTCAAACACGCAACATTGTTGATATGCACCTTTCTTGATGACAACTGCATCAACGTGAGAGAGCCCACGTCGTCGAACACTTGCACACATATCTTGACTATGGTATAACAAGATTTCTTGCTTGAAGTGAAGATCATCTCGCTGCGACTAGCTACGACCACCCACCGCAGCGATGCAGGCGTCGAAGGGGTGCAACGCAGTCAGTCGCCGTCACCCGACGCAGCTCGTTTGGCATTCACAGCTTTCCGCCCAAGTGCTTCGTTTGTACTTGGCACCGAGAGTTATTTTCTGTGCTTGTGTGTGCTCCGTGGCTAGATATGGGCCTCAAAAGCAGTTCTTCAGGCTCAATAGCGTTCACCGAAGAATTTTGAAGAAAATGCCACCCAGGAAATAAAGCACGAAGACACAACGCACCAGCTTGGCGGACTATGCACTGGGCGCGGAAATCGGGCCCTGCAGATTATACAACAAATGCAAACTATCTAAACAAAACAGAAACATTTTTAGGCTCAAACTGATTACTGCGGACTATACGCCTGGACCCTGGTGCCTGTTATTATGCATTGTATATTCACTGCTGTTTGTTGTGGCTTGAAACTGCCTTCCTGTAATGATGCAGAGGGGTCCACTGAACCTTGAAATAAAGATATTTGAGCACATCTAGATGCAATGCCCCTTGAAGCCAGATGGTCAGGGAAAAGGTGTGCCATTATCTAATTTGCCAACAGCACACCAATGGTCACAATCAAAACTCACCGAGTCAATGAGCGTTTTTCACCACAACATTTATTGCCGTGTAATCACCAATTTGGTCCATTAAAAACCTTGAGGCTGTAGCCTATAGCACATCTATTCTGGATCTGCAAAGCTTATGCTGTAGACATGCATCATCACATGAGCATGTTTCTTATCAATCTTAAACGTAAAACGCTAGTTATGCAACGAAATTCCCATATCATCACATTTTTAGCAAATTGAATGGTCCCACCTGTCACACTGTTAGCTTTGGAAGTAAACCAATTCACAATACCACCAGTGGCAAACATCGTGCCAAGCATTAGTGCCGCATGTAGCACAAAAATGTCCTAACTAGGGAAGCAAACTTAATCGATCGTGTTGATTAAAGCACTGAAGTACGGGAGAAATTATCAATCAGAAGGTCACTCGAAAGGGAAGTTTTCTTGCTGAACGAATATGACTTTTTATTGGGCGTTCCGCAATGTAAGGCCGAAGACATTCACTCCGTGATCGGTACAGAAGCATTTGCTTAGCAGTCGGTCGTGCGTGCTAAAAACAACAAAAACAAAGGTGGATTAGAAACGCGATAGATTCGCCTTTGCACGGAGTACTTACACTCAAAATCGTGTCAACATAAAGCGACTATGGCCCACCTTGCTAGCACCAATCTTAAAATTTATCCGTGTAGTCGTCGCAGCCGTGCACCAACCGAAAGCGTTGCCGCAAGCCCTTCCGCCGTCAACTTTGAATCGCTGTTGAGTCTGAAGAACTGCTCTATGAGGTCCATATCCAGCCACTGAGCACATACACAAGCACAGGAAATAATACTCGGTTCCAAGTACAAGCGAAGAACCCGGGGCGGAAAGCCCTGACTGCCGAACGATCTGCGTCGGGCGACGGCGGCTGACTGCGTAGTACACAGGTTGCGCTCCTTCGACGCCTGCATCGCTGCGACGGGTGGTCGTAGCTGGTCGTAGCAGATCGTGTCACCTCTGTTGCTCGTACCGAAACACTAGAGCCGCGTAATATTCTTGCTGCCGAAGTTTATAAGCCTACGTTCGCGGCCAACGCATATACACAAAGCCACCGCCCAGCGAACCTATCCCCCTCGTTCTCTTTCGGCGACCGGCCGCCAGGGCGGTGACACCGTCGCTGAAACTCCTCATTAGCCCCGTCGTCGTCAGCTGATCCGGTCCAGCTGGTCGGGGAGGACGCAGCGAGCGTTCTCAAAAGTAAATCTTCCTTCGTTCCGTTTCAAAATGTGGAAGATTCCCGACGCATACCGTGAGTAAAATGCTGCGGACGTTTTCAACAAAATTACGTCGTTTTAATTGAACAAGGGACTTCGGATAGTTTCCCTAAATCTGCCGTTTCTATGCTTCGTGTCGTTAGACTGCATTTGCACAGCGACGTGTTCGCACAGCGACGCACACCGCTCGAGTAGATGATTCGGTCCCGTAAACGACCGGTTATACAGAATTTCAGGGAAACTTAAGTCACCACCGATGTTTTCCTGTAAATCTCGTGTGACTCGTGTGAGTTTGTTGCGCTCATCATGCGGTGTGAATAAACTAGGGCAAGATTTTCTACCTGCCCACAGATGCATGAACTGAGACCAATTTTTTACGTAGAGAACATAAAGGGTTTTTCTTTACATTGGGAAGAGGCCCGAATTTGTCTCTTTTCCCTCTGGCACTGCCCCAAGTTTCAAGTTGCAGTTTCAGTAGACATACCTACTAACAGGTACAAACTGCTCTAAAGCAGGTAAAAGACTGGGAAGTCAGGACGGTGCGGACACCGTGTTTTGCGCTTCTCGCAAGGTGACTGATGCTTTTGCGAGGTATGCGGAATATGCAAACGATTTTGTTATGCCCTTCGTTTGCGTCTCCAGAAAAAAGAATAAGATTATTTACAAATTTTGGCGCAATCACAAGCCAAGATTTACGATAACAGTGCGTTCGCTTCGGTGGTTTGTGTAGTGGTATTATACGCTGCTTTCTGCAACACCGCGTCATGACGAAGAGCTGGAACGGTCACGGTCTGTGCTGGGCTAGCGGTTGACAGAAACCCGCATCGCCCGCATCGGCACCGAGTGCACTTGGGCTGTTGATGCTCGAGCCTTTCATACGCGGCTTGTCGCCAGCTGATCCTGCTGCTCGACGGTGAGGAAGCGGCGAGTGTGACCTCTGAAGTAAATGTAAATCCTCGTTCATCCAGTTATCCAGTGTCAAAGTGTGGAAGATGTCCAACGTGTACTGAGGGCGGGAACTACGAGCGTTTTGCCTTGCTTTTATAACCGAAACCAGAGCAGCGAGATAATTGCCTTGCGTACTCCAAAATGACGCAAGCAATAAGTTTCAACAGGTTGATTACGTCACCGCGGATGTAGGCGAGACTGTGCACTGTTTAAACGCTTGCAGTATCCACGAGTGCTACCAGAAAAACGACGTCAACAGAGAAGGAGCTCGCGATTTTAGCATAATGCAGTGCCACGGGCTCGTGAATTTTCAATGTGGCTATATAGAAATATTTAAAAAAAAAAAAAAAAAACTCATCAGCGCCACATTAATGATCACGAATAACACCGGTCACAAACTCCCAAGCCTCACCGCTTCGCTCGACACCAACACGACATACGACAACAATCTGCATCAAAACGCCCCAAAAGTGAAGGCGTCTGCTCCCGTACGCGTACTGCGCGTACTACAACTAGCGGAAGTGAAGTGTTGGGCGGATGTCCTTCACAATAATATATATAAAAAGTGCCTTGCGCAAGTATAATTTCCATTGATTATTGAATACGTACTGATAAAATCCCAATCATTTGTTTTTCTATCTGATTCAAGCGAGTCGGACTGCTCATAACACTGGTCGAGCATGAAAATAACAAAAATTTGAACTTTTTCGTGGCTGGTTTAAGATTTATTGTTAGTACATCGTTGTTTTTCGCAAAGGACTAATTTTACAGATTTTGCCTCCATACTTTTTAAATGCAAACAGTTCTTACATACGGCTGTCCATTGTGCCGTGTTTTGTGTCTTCTTCTATAAATCGGTAACGATCAGCGACCAAAGAGCTCACCCGTACATGTCAAGCATATATATGCCGCGGGGAGAGTCCGTTGTTAGTAGGAAGTGTCGGGCGTAGTGTCAGTGTTGTGTTTGTGTATGTGTCGCTGCTGTGTTCTCCTTGGTGCTCGTGTTGTCTGTGATTTATGAGAGTAGCAGTCTACTCGTGATAGTTCCCAGCGTATTAACCCGTATTTACCGACTCCTGCTTTTTTTTCATTGGTTGCTAGAAATCGCACTAGGTGGCGCAAGTTACCGCCCGATTACAAGAGTTTGCTTGAGCTATTATCCATGTAAGTTCAATATTCGTTTTTTTTTTTTTGTTTGTTTTTGTCTAGCGGTTTTGTCGTAGCTGCCGACGCCACCGACCGCCGACGATGCACGTAGGTACCTTTGCACGTAGCTACGTCCGCCGCTCGGAGACTGTTTACTGTGCATAAATGACATCGAACGAGAACGAACGCGTCCTGTATGCTTTCAGTTCGGCTGAAAGTCGCGGCTGGCTGGGCTCGTCCCTCGCCTGTTCTCGGCTGCTGGCCGCCATGTTTCATAAGGAACACGTTGAACCGTGCTTCTCGGAAGGCAAACACGGTGTAGCGTGTTAACTTTGCACAGCACCTCATGTGTAGACGAAAAACACAGATGGCTCCGTGTAAAACGAACACGTTTCGACGTGTCCGCTATGGGACAACGGTTTACACGTCTGGGCGTGTTATTTTTGCTAACAGTCTACGGTATTCTTCGTGAAAAGGTGCGTGCAGTGCTCGGTGCCACGCCGGCGCCAAGACTAGATTTTTTACAAATCAAAAGGTGAGGGCCCCCGAGCGACCGAGGCAGACGACCCGCAAACAATGGAAAAGAAAAAACACACACACACACTTGAGCAAACGAAGTCGTAAAACATGTGCGCTGTGTACGTCACCTTTCTTTGGATTTCTTGGCTGAGGTCAACGCCAGCTGGAATTCTATTCACATCTGCTAATAAAGCAACTGCCTGTAGTAGATGTAATGTGGCATATTCTGTGTATTGACATTAAGGTGGGGGCACACACTCATGCCATCAGTTGAGCCCGCTCATATATCGTAGCCCACTGTGAAACGAACTCGAGCTCTGGCTGGAATTCACACTGTTGAAGCATAGTCCCATGCTTGTGTAACGTGAAACGTTCTTTGACTAGGTGCTTGGTATTTCGTGAAATGTGGATAAGCGTGAAGCCTGGATAAAAGCGTGGCCGCGAGGCTCGACGCTGTTGGGTTTTAAGTGTCTGTCTTCTTTGTGTGCGTGCGCGCGCGCGCGTGTGTGTGTGTGTGCGTGCGTGTGTGCATGAATGTGGGTGCGTGCGTGTGTATTTGTGTGTGTGTATGTTTGTGATGGCAGGGAGAGAAGAAGCCATCCAAGTAAAAAAAAAGAATTTATTCGCAAAGATTATTGCGCGAGTGCCTTTCCACCATGTGACCACAAGGCGCCGTGAGTTGAGGTGCCATGTGGCAGGAAAGCACCGCGGTACATCCGCTCTTGTATCTGGCAGATAGCAACTTGGCACCCTGTAACGTTTTTTTAAAACCCGGAATTGCACCGGTATTTCCATTCCAGGAACCGGTATCAAGTGTGCATGCAACGCTTTAAGTCAGTCTTTGAACTAACCCATGAAAAGCGCGGAGCGTGTAGACGCCTCGGGTTTCACGTGCACAATCGCCCAGCAATATGCCATGCCCTATCTTCTTCGTGAAGGCGGTGCTTTCGAACTTCATTGAGTTATTTTACGTCCGCGTTTTCCGTATATTCTAGTTGACAACTCTCTACTGCCAACACAAACGCACACAAAAATAAATGTTTCTTCTATCCACGTACGTTGCCGGCGGGAGGCCGAACACTGATATGTATTTTAACTTCTGGGGCCAGTTACAGGTTGAAATTGTACGATTGTGTTCGGACAACGCACCGACGCACCGATGGCCGGAGCGGCCAATGAAGTGAGTGACGTCGCGACGGTTTTCTGGGTGGCTAAGCACAATATGTGTGATGTTCGGAACAACGGCCAATGCAAATCAAGAGAGGGGGAGGGGGGCGGGCGGCGCGGTCGAGGGGCTACTTCGTTGCGCTGGCCGCAGCGGGAAGGAAACACGTGCAGTGGTGGACGCCACTGGCGGGTTAGGGTAAAAAGCACCTTTTTGTGAGATATTTGATTGGCTTCCAGGAGGAGAGTGAAACAAAAGCGGGTGACTCTTAGGCCTACTTTGTCTTTTTGTAGGGTCCCAGAGAAGCGAAGAGCGCCCCCCCCCCCCCCCTGCCTTCCCCCGTTCTCTAACTACCCTCTGGTACCTGCTGGCGCAAATGTTCGGATATCTCACACTTCGGTTCCGACCGGCGGCAATAGGAATACGTAAGCGGTAACGTCACACTACTCAATAAAAATTATTCGTTTTCCCAAGCTAGGAAACCTGTATCCGGCCAGAATTGCCAGATTGGGCTATATATAGCCAAATTGGGGTACATTTTTTTTCTAGTTGGCATCGAAATTTGGTGGTTGGCTATGTGGCTATTTTTGGGCTATTTCTACTGGTGCGGAGAAATTTTTTTTAGAACCTCAGTTTCGACGTGGAACTTCCAGGTTCGACTATTAATTTTTTTAATTTTTCATCAATTTCGAGAAAGTTTGTTTTTCTTTTGGTTAATCCAAAGGAGAGATAGGAACGAGAAAGTCTTCAAGCGTGTGCAAACTTCGGGGTTCTCACAATGCGCAGAAAGCAATACTTGCGGAGTTCAAGCAGTCTCCCCACAGCTCAGATGTACCAGCGGAACAATTTGGATTTTTTTTTTTTTTGGCGCAGTAGCGTGGGGGTTATTGTGCGCCAGAAACATTGTGTAAAGGACAGTTACATTTTTTTAAAAGACTGACTAAAGCATCAAAGCTGACCCTACTAGGAACTAGACTTATAATTTTCGCAGTATACCAATTTCTTAAAAAAAATGAAAAACTTGTGAGAATGGGACGAGAGGAACGTCACCCAGTAAAAGAGCCAAGTGATATGGTAGATACTCCCGATAAAATATAGAAAAACAACTTCGAGGGTGGTCTTCAAAGTGTGACCAAACTATCAAAATGTGAAGAATACTTAATGGTTCAGTACAAAAGTCACAGGTTGGTTCCCTCTCCCTACGCAAGAGGTGACCATGAGTAAAGGCCGGTTCAGACACTTGCGTTTGAGTGCGTTTGACTGCGTTGCGTCGAGTGCGGAAAGCGAGTCACCGGCGGATCTGTGCTTCGTATGAAGCGTGGAATCGAATCCAAGGAATCATCTTGGCACGTGATACAAGCAGCAGGGATGGCCTGGTTTCTCGCTGCCGCAACGCAGTCAAACGCAGTCAAACGCAAGTGTCTGAACCGGGCTTAAGGTGGGTATGTCCTATTCTCAACCGGCATAAAACGTTCTCATGAAAAAGTTATCGGTGTCTGGCACTGCGCCTTTCACTCAGGATGGGCCTAATTAAATGGAGTTCGGGGGATCGGTGGCCGAGTGGTCTAGCGCACACCAGCTCGGAGCACGTGGAGCGAAAGCTCGCGCTGCAGAACCCAGGGATCCTGGGTTCGAGCCCCACTCCTGCCCGTTTCGATCTGGATGAGCATCGTACCGGCGTGCGGTCGTGTATCACTACTGCGTGATGCACGTTAAAGACCCCAGGCTAGCGGCTGTACCGCACTGGCTAAATTTCTCATCTACAGCTGGGAGACTCGTCGCCCCTGTGAGGCAGACCAAGTTCTAGGCTGTATAAACACACACACAACCCAATTTTTTTTAAATGGAGTTTATTTTGTAGACGGAAATCCCATTCTTTCTGCCAGGCATATTTTATTTGCCTTTGTAGTGGCACTCGGTAATCTCTACCAGGAATGCTGTAATAGTCAATTTACCTTTCTACACATGCAGAAGCTGCACGGTCAGCTAGCTCGTTGCCATCAATGTCAATATGGCTAGGGACACTACAGAATTCTATCTGTATTTTCTTTACCAGTGCTTGTGTTAGTGTATTACAAAGTTGCACAAGCAGAGGGTGCTTGCAAGACGTTGGAGAGTTGAGTGCTTTGAGCGAGCTGAGAGAGTCTGAGAAAATAACAAACTTTTATATCGATGTCTGTCAATGTGATCAACTGTAGTTATCAGACCATAAAGCTAGGCAGTAAAATTTGAGGCATTTTCGTTTAACCTTTTTACAGATTTCTTGCCCTGGGCGATAGCAGCACAGCCAACATAGTCTGTGGTTTTTGATCCATCGCAAAGAAGTGCTTGTAGTCATTGTAGGAGCTATATAACTGTAGGAATTCTTGCCTGAAAACACTAAGGTCAACTGTATCTTTTTTGTGTGTGCTCAAAGAAAAATTACGAGTATCCGAAACTTTCCAGGGCGCATTTCTTTGTTGAATTTCAAGGACGGAAAGAAGAGCATCAAAATTGTATTGTTTGGTGGCAATCCATACGCGTAGTGCAAAGGGTGAGGTTACATATGGTTTGTGCTAAAAGAAGCGGCATAGTTTATGTTTTTAATTATTTCATAAGCAGGAGTTTTGCGGAAGAGAACGGAGTCTTAGAAAGTACTGGGAAGAGAGAAGAAACCCACGCCTCTCGAGTGAGCACTTATGCGATTCTACATAGAGGCTAAGTACCGGTGACGTACGAAATGCCCCCGTTGCCAAACGGATGCCCTGGTGGTGAATGAGATCAAGCATTTTGAGGTTGGATGGTCTCGCAGGTCCGTAAACAAGGCTTCCATAATTAAGGGTAGAGCGCACTACAGCCCTGCAAATCCGTAAAAGACATGCCCTGTCCGAGCCCCAGGTGCGATGCGAAAAGCTTTTAGAATGTTTAGTTTCTGCTGGCATTTCGGCTTTCAGGGGGCCGAAAGTGGGCTTGCTGTCAAACGTCACACCGACTAACCCGCGTTCCGGTCGGACGGGAAGAGGTGTGCCATTTATGTGAAGCGATGGTTCGGGAAACGTTCCCCTTCTTTGGGAGAAGCAAACAGCCTCGGTCTTCTGAGCAGAAACTTGAAACCATTCTCATCAGCCCATTTACTCATTTTATTAATGGTTACTTAAATTTGGCGCTGAGATAGCTAAATTACATGACGAAAAGCAAACTTGGACGTCGTCAACATAAAGTGAGTAGGAGACCGAAGGTGGTATTGTTTTGTACAGGGAGTTGATTTCAATAAGAAAAATTGTAACGCTTAGGGCATATCCTTGTGGAACACCATTTTCCTGAATGAAGGATGACGAAAGGGTTGCTCTCAATCGCATGTAAAAGTTGCGGTCCTGCAAAAAGTCTGCGATGCAATTAAACATAATCCCACCAATATTGATCTTGATAAGGTCTTGGAGGATACCATAGCCCCCAAATGGTATCGTAAGCCTTTTCAAGATCAAGAAATACTGAAAAACAAAACTGCTTGTGTATAAAGGCCTTTCAGATGGCTGTCTTCAATCGTACGAGGTGGTCGGAAGTGGACCTGGCAGCACGAAAGCCACACTATAAATTGCTTAAAAAGGAGTTTCGTTCCAGTATGAAGATAAACCTGTTGTTAACCAGCCACCCGAATGTCTTACCCAGGCAGCTACTCAGGGCAATAGGCCTGTAACTCGAGGCTTTGCTCTGTCCTTCCCCACATTGAAGATGGGGATGACAACAGCCCTTTTCCACACGCTCGGCAACTTTCCCTCTGCCCACACTCTATTGAACTGGAGGAGAATGACAAGAAATGTTTCAGGTAGATGAGATATCATAATGTAATGGAAATCATGAACCCCAGGGGTTTTAGATATTGCTGTGGCAATGACGCGACGAAGCTCAGTGAGAGGAAAAGATTGAGATTGAGGAAAAGTTGAGACGGATTGAGACCGTCTCAACTTTGGTTTTAGAGCGTTAAAATTGTTCTGTATAATTCCCAGAGATGGAGACCTCCGCGAAATGTCTACCCAATGCATTGGCCTGTTCCTGCAAAGATGAAAACGCATCTCCATTGTCGGCTGACAGTAGGGAGATTGAAAAATGAGGGTAATCACCATTCATTCGCATTACCCTGTCCCACACAATCTTGGCTGGAGCAAACTTTTAATGATGGAAGCATACGAGTGAAGGGAACGCCGTTTCGCTTGTCTCCTGACACGGCTGGCTTCTGCTCGCAGGCGCTTGAATGCTAGAAGGTTGGTGGGGGTGGGATACCGCCGAAACTTTGCCCAAGCGCAATTCCGGCGATTTCTCGACTTTAGGCACTCGCTATCCCACCAAGGCATTGGCCGCTTGGGTAGCTCACTCGACGTTTGTGGAATAGCAGCACGAGTTGCGTCAACAATGGCAGTTATGATGATTTCATTTTCTTCATCAATAGAGTGTGCTACGGGCAAGACGAACGAGGTTACACATTCCCGAAAAAGTTCCCAGTTTGCTCTAGAAAGTTTCCACCGAGGAGGACAGCAGGAGAGAATAGGTGATGGCTTTGTGGGAATGAGACGGATAGAGATGTAGACACTGCCTCGTGGGTTGTTCAAGACAGTCCAAGTAAAAGTTGGGAACATGGATGAAGAACCAGTGGATGGGTCAATGCAGAAAAAAAGTGGTGAGTCGAGCTGAAATGTGTGGCCTCACCCGTATTTAGGAGACTGGAAGCTCTTCGGGGAAGAAACCTCTCTACAACAAATCCTCGGCTGTCAAGCCGTTGACTTCCCCAGAGCGGATTGTGGGCATGATGAAAATCTCATAGAACAACAAAGGGTTCTGGAAGCTGGCCTGCAAGGTGTTGAGATCGGACAGCGTCAGGGAAGATGAAAGGGGCACGTAGAGGGAGCACACGCTAATAAGACGATCTAACATCAGCCGTACTGCGACAGTCTCCAAAGAAGTGTCCAAAGATATTTCTGCAGCTGGTGCCGTGCCATCCGCGACAATGGCAGCTCCTCCGGAACTGCCAGACGGTGTTACGCGATCTTTGCGAAAGACTTGAAATAATCGCAGGAAATTACTATTTGACGGTCCCAAATATGTCTCCTGGAGACAAACTGCTTAGCCTGTGTACTCCTGAAGCAAACAGTGAACATCATCCAGGTTGTGAAAACGTCCTCTGCAATTCTACTGTAAAAAACCTCCTGCCATAAGAATGTGAAGATTAAAGGTCATTAAAGGGACACTTACAGGATATTTATGCCCGCCAAGGTTTTTAGTTATACGTGACATATGAGAGCCCAACTACCCAGAACAGAATTTGCGGCTTGAAATTCGGCGTCTTTCGGCCCGAAAACCGGAGATAGAGAACTAACCGGTTGGAGTCGCGCTCACTCTCTTTTCCGTTGTCACGGGCCGTTTTCTAAGGTTTCGACTCGACTACCAAATTTAATCAAAGTCGTGGGTCGCTGAAGGCACAGTCAATATTAAAAATTAAAAAAAATGAAACCCATTTCTTGTGTCTTCCAAAAAGCTACAAATACTTGATTAAAAAAAAGGTTGCACAGACAATCGGAAGCATTCTGTGCGTTCACAGCGTAATTCTGAACACGGCGTGGTTTCTCGTAACGTGGGACTAGCGGATGGCAGCGTACGACGGGCGTGGGACCTCTACTTCAGAACTGTCGTTCGCGGTAACGGCGAATTCTGTCTTCCTTCGAAAGAGAAATTTTGGACCGATGAAAAAATTAATAATCATCCCGTACGACACGCCCGACCAGCAAGCCGATTGCACGAAGACGTCGCCGAGCCGTCGTCCCTTCTCGTGACTGAAGACATCGCTCGCTGAAACGTCAAGCACGAAGTGCGTACTTCGAGTTGAATGCGCACGCGTACGGCTTCTTTACTAGGTACGAATGTGGCCAATGCGTGATGCTGACAACTTCAAGCCGAAAGAGAAACCGGCAGCAAACTTTCAACACATAGTCGACCGGCTACATTACTACGAACAAAACAATTTCTTCAGTAGCTCAGTGGAAAGACGTCCGCTTCACACGCGACGGGCACGTGTTCGATTACTATGGGCGTACCATTTGTTTTTCTTTTTCGTCAAACATTTTGCAATGTTTACATATCTTTTTTTTTTTACTATTATTACTGAAAAAGACATTTGTTGTGGACGATACGTCTCTGAACTAAATGGTATGGGATTCCATTTTCGACACCTGCGAAATCAATGTAGTCACTTTCGACAAAATGCAAGGAGCATATAAATTGGGTAGCGTCCGCTTTCCGAGATTCCCGTAGCTGTTCTACAGGAATTGCAGCCAGCCATTGATCCCGACCCGTTGACATTTCGGAAACTTGTGCACTCTGCCGCACAATGCCACTTTCAGATGCAGGACATGTGATACAACTCTTCACGCAACATCTTGGGAGTATTCTTTTTGGAGCCAATCACGGGAATTCACCACGGGCACTCACTACTAATCACGAACACTTAAATGAACAAAACAACTCATCTTGAAGTACAGAACAGCGAGCGGAACAAGCATAACTGCAAAGGAATCAATGGAAAACAGATCCCATGACGCATTTCGTCTGCTACGTGCAGGGAAAAAATCGCACGGTCGGGGGTAGCACGTGACTTCCGCCACTCCCTCTCTCGAAAACATAAGCCGGTTCACGATCTAGTAGTTTCGCTGCCTCCCTGTTTTTCTTTGTTGATTGGATTTTTAATCGAAATTTTGTTTTTGGTCATATCAGACCTTATTTATTTATTTTTAATTGGTTTAAACCTGTTGTACCGTTTCGTGGTGCAGGTAGAGAGACAAATTTTATTTTATATACCCTTGCTCTCACTAAGAAATTCACCAAATTCACTTCCTCTCTGCTCTCCACTTCTCCGTGCGGTGCGGGGGTCTCGTTTCGTTTTCAAGCAGTTACATATTTTGGCTTCATAAAATAAAAAAAAAAAAATACGTGACTCTGTAGCAAAATATTAATTGGCTAGTATATTCCCACACCATAATAAATCGCCTGGCAAAAAATGAAAGAAAAAATTCGGGAGTTTCAGTGTCCCTTTAAAAATTGGACAAAACTTTAAAAAGCCGCTAAAATTAATAATGTAATTAATGCTAAAAAGCCAGGTTATTCTGACCTCAAAATATTAATCACAATGCAACACACATAAAACGTACATAATTTGAAATTGGAGAGCTCAAAACTTAAAATATATGGGGTATATACATGGAGGGAAAATACATGGGGCAAAATTAAACTTAATTTAGGTAAATGGTCAGCTAGAACGAGAGGGACAAACACAGACAGGGAGAAACAGAGACTACACACCGCTGACTATCAACTGAGACTTTATATTTCTTCTTCATCACTGTGACCCACAGATTCACACCTAAAGTAATGCCAATGAATGACCCTAAATCCTTACAGTACACTACTACATCAAAATACTGATTAAATAATATTAAATTAAAATTGAAACTAATTAATTACATTAAATTATTAATAATTAATTAATTATTAATTTTGGTCCAACCCACAGACCACCGCCGAAACATATCCCTCCTAGTCCCTTTCACGGCGCCGTGCCACACTGCAAAAACTGCCTTTCTTGCACGAAAGGGGAAATGAGTACACCACTTCATCGGCACACTCAACGAACCTGTTCTGATGGTTTTTGGTGCAGCATACTGTTCGGTGGAAATCAGGTGAGTTGACTTGTTTACACAAGCTGCCAAGCTTATTGGGAGCAGTAAAGACGACAGTGATGTTGAACTTGTTTGCAATTTTCTTGACTCCATGGGAGAACCTGTGGAAGTATGGAAGCACGACAGGTCTCGTAGATCTTTCTCTGGCTCTTGGTGTGATATGTGATGTCGTATTTTTTGTTTTCAAGATGCTCTCAGCAATCGATGTTAATAATGACGTGGGATATCCGGCGGATGTTAATCTGGAAATTTGGGCATCGAAGCTTATTGAAATAGAATGCTCGCAAGATTTTTGAAGAGAGTTACTTAGACATAATTTGACGATTCCTCTTTTTACTAGCTTAGAATGTGCCGAATTGTACGGAAGAATTGTTTTTTTATTTCTTGGCTCATACTTCCAGCGTATATGAGTGTGTTGTAAATTGAGCCTGAGATCGAGGAATCGGATTGATCTTTCTTCCGGAAGCTCGTAAGTAATTTCCGGTGGTTTTAGGCAGTTTTTAAAAGTAGATAGAACACCGGCAATAGTGGTTGGAACATTACTGTTCTCGGCGTCAAGAATGATCAAATAATCATCGACGTACCGAAATACTCTAGCAACTCTGGTGGAGTCAAGCCAATTGTTCAAGAGTCTGTCTTGATGGGCGAGATAGAGATCACTTAGCACTGGGGCAATGCACGACCCAATGCAAACACCTTTCTTCTGTAGATACGTTTTTTCTTTCCAGGTAATAAAGGTGGAGTGTAGATAAACCGAGAGTAGATGTAGAAAATTGTCTTCGGAAATACCCGCAGAATTTTGGAACGCTATGCCACCAAAGGAATCAATACTCTCTTCTACACATCGCAAAAGACCGTCCTGGGGCAGTTCGTAGTACAGGTCTTTTATGTCGATGGAAAAAGGTTCTAGGTGATCATAACTCTGCTGTGACAGGAATTGGATGACCTCGTTGGAACTCTTAATTAAGAAAGGGTCGTCAATTGTGAGGAGGTTTAGCTTTTCTTTGAGAAAAAGGGCGAGTGATTTTTGCCAAGTTCCCTTTTCGGATACAATGACTCTGAAGGGATAACCGGGTTTATGGGTTTTGGCACTGAAAAATGTATGGGACAAAAGCCATCTCAGCGATTGAGTCAGTTTTTCAATGTCAAGAAGATGTCTCCCTGAGTAAGGCCAAAAAATATGCTAGACAATTGTGCCAGTCGTATGAACTAAAAAGTCTTTGCACCAACATCGATCGCAACAAGTTGCTAAGCCTCAGTGTATTTTTCAGTGCCAAAACCCATAAACCCGGTTATCCCTTCAGAGTCATTGTATCCGAAAAGGGAACTTGGCAAAAATCACTCGCCCTTTTTCTCAAAGAAAAGCTAAACCTTCTCACAATTGACGACCCTTTCTTAATTAAGAGTTCCAACGAGGTCATCCAATTCCTGTCACAGCAGAGTTATGATCACCTAGAAGCTTTTTCCATCGACATAAAAGACCTGTACTACGAACTGCCCCAGGACGGTCTTTTGCGATGTGTAGAAGAGAGTATTGATTCCTTTGGTGGCATAGCGTTCCAAAATTCTGCGGGTATTTCCGAAGACAATTTTCTACATCTACTCTCGGTTTATCTACACTCCACCTTTATTACCTGGAAAGAAAAAACGTATCTACAGAAGAAAGGTGTTTGCATTGGGTCGTGCATTGCCCCAGTGCTAAGTGATCTCTATCTCGCCCATCAAGACAGACTCTTGAACAATTGGCTTGACTCCACCAGAGTTGCTAGAGTATTTCGGTACGTCGATGATTATTTGATCATTCTTGACGCCGAGAACAGTAATGTTCCAACCACTATTGCCGGTGTTCTATCTACTTTTAAAAACTGCCTAAAACCACTGGAAATTACTTACGAGCTTCCGGAAGAAAGATCAATCCGATTCCTCGATCTCAGGCTCAATTTACAACACACTCATATATGCTGGAAGTATGAGCCAAGAAATAAAAAACCAATTCTTCCGTACAATTCGGCACATTCTAAGCTAGTAAAAAGAGGAATCGTCAAATTATGTCTAAGTAACTCTCTTCAAAAATCTTGCGAGCATTCTATTTCAATAAGCTTCGATGCCCAAATTTCCAGATTAACATCCGCCGGATATCCCACGTCATTATTAACATCGATTGCTGAGAGCATCTTAAAAACAAAAAATACGACATCACATATCACACCAAAAGCCAGAGAAAGATCTACGAGACCTGTCGTGCTTCCATACTTCCACAGGTTCTCCCATGGAATCAAGAAAATTGCAAACAAGTTCAACATCACTGTCGTCTTTACTGCTCCCAATAAGCTTGGCAGCTTGTGTAAACAAGTCAACTCACCTGATTTCCACCGAACAGTATGCTGCACCAAAAACCACCAGAACAGGTTCGTTGAGTGTGCCGATGAAGTGGTGTACTCATTTCCCCTTTCGTGCGGGAAAGTGTACATTGGTCAGACCGGACGATGCCTTAACGATAGGCTCCGGGAACACAACAACAACAGCTCCAGAGCCAACTCAGGGCATCTAGGCCTACACTGCCGGGATTGTGGGTGCGACGTTCACTTGCCTTTCTTTCTTGCTGACCGTGATGGAGGGCATGCTCACGCAGTCGTCGCCGGTTTGCTCAATGGCCAGGGCCTCGAGGATCTCGCGCGCAAAAACATTCCTGTGTCTGTTAATAATGGAGACGCTACTAAACCGTGGCCTGCACCCGCACGTGCGGCAATGGGCAACAAGGTGCCCAGCTCCCGTGCCTTGCACCGACGCCGCGTGCTCCCTGACTCTGTCGTTAACGCAGCGTCCCGTCTGCCCAATGTAGCAGCTCCCACATGACATAGGAATCTTGTATACCACACCGGTCTGGCACATGGTGTACTTATTCCGGTGTGCAGTATTGCAGGTTGGCTGGCGGTTCGTGGCCCGATTTACTTGGCGGCACATAGAGTTCCCTCTGTTCGGTGCCGAGCACACCACCCTGACGTTTTGTCGTGCAGCGATCTTTTTGAGCCTGTGGGTGACACCGTGGATGTAGGGGACTACTGCGAAGTTCTCTTGACTCTGTTAATGATGGAGGTGCAAGGCACGGGAGCTGGGCACCTTGCTGCCCAATGCCGCACGTGCGGGTGCAGGCCACGGTTTAGTAGCGTCTCCATTATTAACAGACACAGAATGTTTTTGCGCGCGAGATCCTCGAGGCCCCGGCCATTGAGCAAACCGGCGACGACTGCGTGAGCATGCCCTCCATCACGGTCAGCAAGAAAGAAAGGCAGTTTTTGCAGTGTGGCACGGCGCCGTGAAAGGGACTAGGAGGGATATGTTTCGGCGGTGGTCTGTGGGTTAGACCAAAATTAATAATTAATTGATTATTAATAATGTAATGTAATTAATTAGTTTCAATTTTAATTTAATATTATTTAATCAGTATTTTGATGTAGTAGTGTACTGTAAGGATTTAGGGTCATTCATTGGCATTACTTTAGGTGTGAATCTGTGGGTCACAGTGATGAAGAAGAAATATAAAGTCTTAGTTGATAGTCAGCGGTGTGTATGTCTGTGTTTCTCCCTGTCTGTGTTTGTCCCTCTCGTTCTAGCTGACCATTTACCTAAATTATGTACCAACTAGCTCAACTTCAGCCTGTTATTCAAAATTAAACGCCTTGAGTAGGATTCCTTTAGGAGGCTTAGCAGGTGTTTTTGCTTTGTGCATTGGTTTTGGGGTCTCCCAATCTGTGTCTTCGAGGTCAGACAGGTTTGTGGATCGATCAGCAGCCTCAGCTGCGACTTCAATTTCCCGAGTTTTGCACGCAGGCTTGCCTGCCGGCTTCGGTTGATAGGATATTCGAGAGGACAGTTGCCGTTCCACAAGGGGGGGGGGGGGAGGGGGAGGGAGGAGCTGGGAAAATCGTCCTGCTCCATCGGTTCCGTTCCTTTAGAGCAAGGGGCTGTGCGAGATTCACGCCGCTCCCTAGAAGAAGAGCCCCTTACAAAAAATTAATATCTGGCCAGATCTGAAGATTTCAGATATGGCCATATCGAAAATTGGCCACATATAACCTGTTATGGTATATCTGCCAGATATAGCCTGATTCCCCTGGTCAGGTATGGAAATCCCAGGTCTGGCTAAATAAGGAAATTCCAGATATAGCCAGGCAGTTCAAAAGGACACAAGCCTGAAATCAGCACTTTATATCTTTTTATTGTATACAATTTTCCCAAGTGCCCCGACCCGCACTCGAGGAGTTATGGAAACGGTGATCCTTCAGCTGTTCAGAAAATTTTATTCCACAAAAATGCACGCTCGCTGCACGCAACAAACATATTCAACGGTCTCGCGGGGGACTGGTCTGTAGTATCAACTAGAGTTTAAGGCCCATTAAACAGTAAAAAGTTGATCATGACGCGACCCCTCACCACACAAAGGTAGCGGCAAGACCACCGGCAGAGGAACTCTTGTTCGCCAAGGAAGAACCGCTGGTCGTCCAGGTAGGCGGTGAGTTCTTTTCGGATGTCCCACAACAGCGGCCACAACGCGCGGCGTCGTTGTCGCTGGGCCGTCGCGACACAACGGTTTCGCCACAGCACCCACTCACATATTGCCACTAGTAGCAGCGCAAAAGCGCCCCGCGGGCAACGGCCTTATGTGACGTATACGTCCACCCCGAGACCTCGAAACGAGCGCTGTATTGTGCGCCATAGGTCCCTCGCCGGAACACACTCTCTTACGACGTGCGCGTTTGTTTCTATTGCACCACAATTGACGCACTGTGCGTCCCGTACTACTCCCCAGCGGAAAAGCCCGTCTTTTGTTGGGAGGACACCCCAACCCTTTAACCATTCAAAGTCGCGCACGTGGTCCGGCAGCGTGGACGACGTCAGTGCCAGCCACGGGTACGGCTGCACCGTGCCCGGCGGCGGCGGGGGTTGGTCTGCCACCACTAGGCGTTCAACAAGCCTAGACGCCGGGGCCTCGAGTATCTCCTCTCGTGACACGTGGACGCTGAGCTTGTCGAAGAGATCCGCGGTAGACCTGTGAAATGCAGGGGTCGTCTCCGCTCGGGGCCGAAGAGGGCTCGGAAGAGAGTCTCCCAAAAGACGGTTATTGGCGCCGAGGAAGTAGAGCGTGAGTTGCCGTGCTGGGTTGTCGTGGTCGTCAAGGGTTGCCAGGGTTGTCTTCAGGGCCAGTATGGGCGCTGCCAGCTCGATGCACGGAAAGCTCCACCCTCCTTCACAGCGGGGGAGGCATAAGCGGGAGCGCCTCACGAGTTCTGTGCGGTTGTTCCAGAAGAAGGTAAACAACGCCGAGCGCACTTGGAGGATGAAGGGGCGCGGCGGGAGGGCTACGCGGGCCACATGCCACAACCTTCCGCAGAAAACCGTCTGAACAAGGTACCGCCGCACAGCCATCGGGAAGTCGTAATGGCCAGCCTCAGCGGCCTTCTCTATGATCTCTTGACGCAGGTTGGCCCAGGTCTCCGGAGCCACGCCGGAGGCGTCGTACGAGATTCCAAGAATGGTAACGGACTGGGCTCGCGGCAGAGATGGCGGGCACGTGGGGGGAGCCCCGATACAGAGAGATTTGCTTTTTTCAGGGTTCAAACGTGCGCCGGAGAGGCACGCGTACTCGTCGAAGAGTCGGAGGGCCTTCACCAGGCTGTCTTCGTCGCGCAGGTAGAGGGTCACGTCGTCCGCATACGCCGAGACGCGAAGCTCACCGGACCCAGGTAGAGCAAGTCCGCTTATGCTGGGGTGCCTGTCGACTCCAACCAGGAAGGGCTCTAAGCTGAGGACGAAAAGTACCGGGGACAGCGGGCACCCCTGCCGAACTCCTCGCGTTACCGGAAAGCGTGCCACTAAGGAGCCACTCAGGAACAAGTCACTCCGCAAGTCACTGTACAAGGCTGCGAACAGCTGAGCACTCTCGGAGGAGAAGCCAAACCCGTCGAGAACACCGAGCAGGTATTGGTGCTCGACGCGGTCGAACGCCTTGGCTTGGTCCAACGACACGAGAAGCCCGTTCGCCCGTCGGGAGCGTGTGAACTCCAGGATGTCGCGAGTGAGAGTCGTCAAAGTATGTATGCTGCGGCCCGACACCGAGCACGTCTGTCGGGGGTTTACCAGCTCCGGTAGGAAAGTTTGCAGACGCGAGGCTAGGGTCGCCGCGAGGAGCTTGTAGTCGCTGTTTAACAACGTTATCGGGCGCCATGCCCTGGGGTCGGCATGGTCACCACCCTCCTTGGGGATGAGTACGATCCGTCCCAGCCGAAAGGATCGCGGTAGGAGGAGGTCTTCAAAGTAGACCCGCACGACAGCGGTAAGGAAGTTACCGAGAATGTGCCAGAACGTGCGGTAGAACTCCGCTGGGAGACCGTCCGGTCCTGGTGCGGAGCCGTTCTTCATCCGCTTCAAAACGTTCCACAGCTCGGTCGCGGACGGGGGTCGCCGCAGGCCCGCGTCATCCTCGGCGGAGATCTTGGGGAGGCCGCTGAGGAGAGGGTGCGAGGACACCAAATAGTGATCAACCGGCGCGTCCGACTGGGCCAGCGATCGGAAGTGGGCTGCGAAGCGACCATTGTCAAGATGGCCGGGCGACCCCGATGCGGAGGGCGTCTGCTGTCTTTCCAAGGCTTGTAGGCTTGTGCGATGGGTGTAGCGCAGTACCTCCGGGTGGACCGACGGGCTCCCCCGAGCCTGCAAGACAGTAGCCGCGGTGGAGTCCCACCGAAGGTATCGTTCGTAGCGTCTCTGCAGCTGGTCGAGGTACGCCCTCATGAAGGGGGTCAAGGCGCCCCCTCGGCGGACGATGCGGATTCGGAGGATTGTGTCTTGTAGAAGCCCTCGATGCCGTTCGCGGAGGTGCCGTCCCATCAGAGTGCTGAAGCTTTGCCATTGACCTTTTAGGCGGTACCAAGACGCCGGCTCTGGGCGCACGCCCGCTAGCGACTCCTTGACCAGGTTGCCTAGCGTGCGGCGCGTGGTCTCGTCGTGGAGGATCCTGGAATCTAGACGCCACGGACGTGGGGAGCGTGCGACGGCAGAGTCGAAGCAGAACTTGATAAGTAGCGGACGGTGATCGGAAATCTCTTCTGGGCACGACGGGAAGTCCACCGCAGTACAGGTCTGTAGCGCGGCAGATAGCGTGCGAGGCAAGTACAGCCGGTCTATGCGACTTCCCGAAGCCCCTCTGTTCCACGTCGACTGGCGGGTGGATCCATGCAGTAAGGACCATCCGTCTACGAGGTCGAAGTGCCTCACAAGCCGCCGAAGTTCACGGGCGGACCAGGTTGAGCGACCCTGACCAGGACCCCGAACGTCGGCGTTAGAGTCCAGGGGGGCTAAGCTCGCCTCCGGCGGAAATCTCTCCGATGCCACGTCACGAGGGAGGGGAGGAGCTTCTTTTGACTCCGCCCCGGCGAGTTTCCCACTCCCCCTCTTACATTTCCGACCCCCCCGGCGGCGGCGAGTTCCCCAGCGTAGCTCCGATTTTTCCCTACGCTCCGCAGTGAAGGGGTTTTATTTTATTTAAATCGGGGGATCGGTGGCCGGCTGGGCTAGCGCACACCAGCTCGGAGCACGTCGAGCGAAAGGTCCGTTGCAGAACCCAGGATGCTGGGTTCAATCCCCACCCCTGCCTGTTTCGATGTTGATGAGCATCGTACCGGCGTGCAGTCGTGCAACACTACTGCGGGATGGACATTAAAGACCCCAGGCTAGCGGTTGTACGGCACTGCATGGCTAAATTTCTCATCTACAGCTGGGAGAATCTTCCCCGTTGAGGCAGACCAAGTTTTAGGCAGTATCAACATACATACAGCCCAATTCTTTTTTTTTTAAATTTAAATCGTAAGTGACAAATAAGAATAGGTAACAGCAGGGATGCTAATTATACAAACATTGCTTGGATGTGGGCTAGCTGACTAGACATTGTGATGGTTTGCTGCGCCACGTAGATGCAAGAAAAACGCTCTTGATAAAGGTACAAACTAAACCAGAGTATAGACGAAAAACAATATACAGGAATGGCGCAGAATAACAACTGTGTAATTCCTTTCTCATCTTTCTCCCCCCACACCGCCACACAACCACAATATTTTTTTTTTTTTTTCAGAATAGGGTGCGCGTGGAGCGAAAGCTCGCGCTGCAGAACCCAGGATCGTGGATTCACCCCCACCCCTGGCCTTTTCGATGTTGATGAGCATCGTACCGGCATGCGGTCGTGTATCACTACTACGTGGTGCACGTTAAAAACCCTAGGCTAGCAGTCATACTGCACTGGCTAAATTGCTTATCTACAGTAGGTGACAATGTCGCAATGTTCTGGCATGTTCTCCTGCTGTATAAACAACTAACGACCAATTTGTCAAAATACGGCGTGGAAGAAGAGGAGAAAGAAATTACACAGTTGTTAGTCTGCGCCATTCATGTATATTGCTTTTCTTCTATCATCTGTTTTAGTTTGAATTTTATCAAGTGCGTTTATCTTGCACCAACGCAGCACAGCAACCCACCAAAATAATTGTAAAAGCCTGTAGGTAATGATAAATTGCGTTCCTGGTTGCAGATTGCCGTAAAAACACATTCGTTTCTAGGATTCACTTTGTAGAATTTGGATGAAGGATTCACGACGGGGGCGACGGTTCATTCACGGCTCCATCGCCTCAAGCCCGGTTCGCCACGCAGTTCATCGCACAGCCACCTTACTACATCTTTCGAGAGGCGATAGTGTTGTTGAAAATGAACGTCGTCCATGTCAAACACATTGGCGTGGTTTAAATACCTATGCCGACGGCAAAACACGAACGAAAACGCTGCCATTTTGGACGCTTCTCCCTGATCTCGCGCCCAACTCGCCCAAACTCGCCTAAATCGGAGCCGGCAAGCTTTTCCCATCCGCGGCGGCTTCTGCCACGTCACAATGACGTCACCGCATCTCGCCGCCAGTTCCGAATATGCAACTCTCCGACCGCCTCCTTCCCTCCGTTTAACGTCACGATCTAGGGAGTGTCGGCGCGTGTCGTCATGCACGGCGCCGACCAATCGCGGCGGTCGGCGAGTTTGGCGGAGAACTCGCCTCGATTTCGCCGCGCCGAGCTTAGCCCCCCAGAACGCAATTGAAGTCGCCGACCAAAAAAAGTGAAAGCCGTTTACAAACTCCCTGTAACACCGAATTAGAGCGCAGCTCTTGAGGAGGAGGAGGGAAGGGTACTGAGGGGGGGGGGTCAAGTGACCTGGGGGGTCACGTGACCTTGGGGGGTCACGTGACGATGCCGATGATGCCATCAGTGACGTCACTGCTGACGTCATTAGTGACGATGACGATGCGGATTCCGATGACGTCATCGGTGACGTCACTGATGACGTCATCCGTGATGATAACGATGACGATGCGGATGCCGGTGACGTCATCAGTGACGTCACTGATGACGTATTCAGTGATGATGGCGATGACGATGCGGATGCCGGGGACGTCATCAGTGATGATGACGTCACCGGCATTCTCATCGCCATCGTCGTCCGTGATGATGACGATGACGATGCGGATGCCGGTGACGTCATCAGTGACGTCATTGAGGACGTCATCAGTGATGATGGCGATGACGATGCGGATGCCGGGGACGTCATCAGTGATGATGACGATGACAATGAGGATGCCGGTGACGTCACTGATGACGTCATCAGTGATGATGACGATGACGATGCGGATGCCGGTGACGTCATCAGTGACGATGACGTCATCGGGGAGGTCACGCGACCTCGGTGGGGGTCACGTGACCGTGGGGGGTCACGTGACCTCGGGGGTGTCACGTGACTTCGGGGAGGGGGAGGGTCACGTGACCTCGGCGGGAGGGGTCACGTGACCTCGGGGGGGTCACGTGACCTTAGGGTGACCTTGGGATGACCTTGGGGGGTCACGTGACCTTGGGGTGACCTTGGTTACGCCGACGCCGACGGCGACGGCGACGCCAACGGCGACGCCGACGCCGCTCAAGCCGGGAACCGGCCCCTAAGAGCTGCGCTCTAAAAGCACGGGCCCGCGTCGAGTAGATGCACGTCCAGGCTGCGGAAGTACTCGTGCTGGAAGGTCGATACAGTTGGTGCGTAGACAGTGACGAGGCGAAATTTTCGTTCACCGAAGAAAAAGTCCAAACGAAGAGTCCTTCCCTCTGTATCAAAAAGATAAGTGGCATTGCGCAGCAGACTGCGATTGCAGACAACCACGCCCACGCCCGTCGCGCGGCGCGGCGCGTAAGAAAAAAAAGCACTCACAGAAAACCGGGCTTCGAAATCCGCAACGTCACGGAAGCGGGCAAAGTTCGTGTCTTGCAAGCACAGAAGATCGCAGTTCTGCATCCTCGCGAAATGCATCACTTCAGTTTGCTTCGCTGGGTTTCGAAAGCCCCGCACATTCAGGGATAATATGCGAAGTGCGGCCAGTATAAATTAAAAAGGGGGATAGGGACGCCGGCGTGTTGCTTAAAACGTGGAGCTGTCGGACGATGCTGGAGAGGGGTCCCGACGCGGGGGGGAGGACTTTCGCGGTTTCTTGGGGCACGTGGCTCGTGGGCCCCCACTGTCAGTTGAGCGGGAACCGCTGCTCCTGAGGGGACGCTTGGAGTCCTCGTGCGGTAGTCGGCTCGAGTCGGACTCCGGTGTGTCAGTTGTGGTCGTATCCATACTGTCGGTCGGTGTCTCTGCGGGGCCACCTGGAGCGGGGTTCTCGTCGATGACGAGGTGGTCGCTGTCGCTGAACACCTCGCCATCACCCGACGCTTGGCTCCACGCTGCATAGGCGGTGTCGCCGACAATAACCGCGGCGGTTCGGGCAAAGTCCGTCGCTTCGGCTGAAGTCACCCCCGAGCCGGTCGGGCTTGGCTCAGGTGGGGCGGGTGGGGGCGGCGACGGAAGAGGCGGTGGTGCGGCCGCGGCTGCGGCGTCAGGTGATGACGGAGGGGCGACGGTGGAGACGGTTGGTACGGCCGGCGCTTCGGGGGCGATGGGACGGGTCGCGTTTCCTGGGTCCAGGGCCGGGAAATCGGTGGCGTAGTTTCCGGTGACCATGGAGGAGTAGCTTCTCTTGGCCGTGCAGTCCACAGTCGCGTGGGTTCCACCGCAGCGTCCACAGTTGGCAGTGCAGCCCTCGGTTGGGTGCCCGAAGACACCGCAGCGGTCGCAGTAGCCCGTCGTACACTGTGCCCGGACGTGGCCCTCCTGCCTGCAGCGTCGGCATACGCGCTTCAGGCCGCGGTAGTCAAAAGTAGGACGATGTCCGGCGACGCGCAGGAAGTTGGGCAGGGGGTTAGCCTCCTTCATCTCCATGCGGATGAAGCGGGTTCCTGTTTTCACAGTCGCCGTTCGGTGGTAGGTTGCGTAGGAGACGTCGATGACTTTGCCGTACGGGGCCAGGGCTTGGACGAGCTGGTCGTTGCGCACAAACGTCGGCAGGAAGAGGCAAGTCACATTTGTCACCTGCGGACCCGTCGGCACGATGGGGACTGACTGGTTGGCGATGGAGACGCTGCCGGCCTCACGAAGCTTGAGGGCGGCTGCACGGGTGTTGACGACGACTTGGAAGTTTGGACCTCCTAGGTGCTGCGCCGAGAAAATTTCGGGCAGCCCCACAATGGCGGATATCCCATCGATGAGATCGTCCGCCGATGTGCCTACTGGCACGACAACGTCGAAAGCGTGCGCTTTCGGCGGGGGAGAAGATGTTCTCTGTGTCTGTTCCTTCTACTGAAAGTTCTTCCGATTTCTTCCACCGCAGTCTCAGGTGTAATACGACATGATTAGCTACCACCAGCTCGCCTGCACTCTCACCGTCTTTTCACTAGAAGATTCCGTCGACGCGGCCGCCATGGCGGTTCGCACCCTCGCCGGGGCGCTCGACGACACGTAGCCAGGGACCGCAGAACGCAGGCTCCGGACGAGATGCAGCCAGGAAACCAGGAACTCAGGAACAGCGACGAGATGTTGCAGCTCCCTAGTGATCGCTAGTTTCGACCAATTCCACGGTTACACAGCTTCGAGTGTAATCCGTAGTCACCCTGAACAAGCGTCCCATAGGACTCAAGTACCTGTCATATCACTTTTAAATTTTCTCTTCAATGGCGGCGTTTACGATACTGTGTATTCTGTCCAACCTTCAACCAAGCTGAGCCGCCCAAAATCTCTTACCATATTATCATTCTCGTGATTGTTGTTTTAGCAAGAATTACTTAAAAGTCGAGAAATCACAACAACCAAAACCGGGATTTAGCTCGGATTCAGTGGAGCCGTTTATGACATTTTTAGCGTTTCTAACTTAATATCGGCGTCTTTGAAGCTGTACGAGAATCATAATAATGTAAGAGATATGTCTGCAGCTCATTCAGGTTGAAGGCTGGACGGAATGCGCAGTACTGACATTGGAGGGACATCTTAAAAGTGGTGTGGCAGGTATTTGGGTTCTGTACAGCACGTGTTCAAGGTGACTCCGAAATACAGTAAAATTTGTGTAATCATAGAATTCCTCAAAATTTTCGATCATTAGGCAGCCGAGGAAACACCGTCCCCATGATTCCTGGAGTACAAGCCGGGGTGCTTGGGGGTTTAGCAAATCGTCTATTCGGGCGTAATGCTAACAAATGAAATAATTAAGCTACATTGGAATCCTCGTGAAAACTAGCACAAATAATCTCAAACTTAAGCTTGTCAAAGCTGAAGTTTGGGATTATTTGTGCTAATATTTAGCTCGCGAACAATGAGTCATTCAGAGTTTGCTAACAAAGAATTTTTTTTACTTTTTAATATATTGAAAACCGGCCGCCAGATAAGTCTGTAGATACGCCAGATAAGTCTGTATATATGTCAGATAAGTCTGTATATAGGCAATATCAGGCTGTATATATGCCTGATATGTCTGTATATACGCCAGATAAGGCTGTATATAGGCCGTATATAATCATATAATGTTTCATATGGCCAGATATGGCCCAGATATAAGATTTCCATACGGGGCCCCTCTCAAGCGAGTTGGAACGAGAGCTTTGCCCCTTCTCCCTCGGGGAGGACCCAGGGGATACGGTGGGCACGGTTGCCGCCGTCCCACTCTGGGAGGGGGCAGCGTGCGTGCTCCCTCGGGGTGTCTGAGGGGGCTGCTGCCTATGTTCTGGGGCTGGGGCCTTGAGGGCCACTGCCAGCGTCTCTGGGGTGGCCTGGGTGGCCCTCGACTCTGAGCGTAGTGCTGGGCCCCTGCGCACCACCTCGGCATAGCCTCTTTTTGAGACGAAAGACAACCTTTTCTTAGCCTCTGGGTACGAGATATTTTCCTTGGCTTTTAATAAAATAATTTATTTTTCTGGTTGCCACAGAAGACAGGTGCGGGAATAGGCTGGGTGTGGTAACTTGCAGTTACTGCAGCGGGCCACGCGTTGCAGATGTCAGCGACGTGATCCTGGCCTCCGCACATAGCACAAGTCTCTTTTCCTCTGCAACTCCGAGCTCCGTGGCCAAACCGTTGGCAGTGGAAACATCGTTGCGGTTGGAGGTGTAGGGACGATTGTGGCAGTTCAGGTAGCCTACTCTAACTGTTGCGGGGAGGGCATGTTTCTGGGAAGGTAGTGCCAAATTTGTGCGCCGTAGATGGCTGTTCAAACGGTCGACTGAAGACCAGTAATCGTTCTTGTTCTTTGACGACGAAATGAGCGGACATCCGACTCTGGTGAAAACAAAAATGGAGCTGTTTATTTTCTCCTTGTTGTGGAGCTTCCCCCGCAGAGGAACCGGTTCCCGGGTCGCAGCCGCTTTCCCCTCGGAATCTCCTTCGCGTCCTTGTCGGACAGGGACAGGGCCTGTCTTTCGGCAACGCGCCGCTCTCGGCTCACCCGCGCGAACCCAGCGGCCTGTCGTTGCTGACTGGGCGGTCACCGTCGGTTAATGGCGAAGAACGCCACACACGTACTCCCGTTCCGTTGGTGTTAGATCACTGAACGGAAGCCCGAACGAGGGTGCCTCAATGTCCTTCTGTTTAGGGTGTTGCCATCCTTTGTAGTACCCGATGCCGACAGCACGCGCTCACGAGGAAAATACAAAGAAATCGACGAAAACAAAATGTCGCCACAGCACAGTCAGCGCCACAAACGCGTGCAGGGACACGCTCTTTCACGCGCTTCTGAACAGAAAATAAAAATAAATGCGTGGGACAAAATGGCGAGATGCCACCACCCTAAGCAAAGGGCACATGAAGGCACCCTAGCCCGAACCGAACTCGCCCGCGAGAGCGGCATTGTTGTCCATGTTGACAGATCCGACGAGAGGATCGCGACACCGCGGTGCTATAACCCACCGCGGTAACTAGTCTCGATCTCCTAAATGCTTCCGATACCGACGTTTCACACTTGACGTCACTCCCTACGTCACCTCCGTTTTCGGAGGCCCAGAAATGAGAATGAAGATAGTGCATTAAAAAACGAGCGTGTTGGTAAATACTTAAGCAACCGGAAAGAATAAACACAAATTCGGGACGCAAACAGACGATCGTCTGTTTGCGTCCCGAATTTGTGTTTATTCTTTCCGGTTGCTTAAGATAGTGCAGTCTCGGTTTCTTCAATCCTTTTGTAGGCACAGAAATATGCGTCACAAATGTCTACAAAAAACTGGGCAGCGTGCCAGGTTCCGCACCATTAAAAATTAATTAAAATCGCCTTCATCGTCCCATTAAGTCATTCAAGGAGTTCTTCATTCGTTTCCAGAAGGTCGTCCTTGGAGAGGACTCTTCAGATGGTGTTGAGCGAGCGGTGAGGACTCACCGACACTTTCACATCGACGATGCTTGTGAGCTTGCGTAATGCTTTGCTATGGAGTTTTGTATCCACCTGGACGAGGTCTCCAGAACGCAGTTTCTTGGCCTTATAAGAGAACCCGATAAGATGTTCCAGGAACTTTGACAGAACAAAATGAGATATGTTTGCAACGGGTCTTTGTTCATCTAAAGAATGAACAACAGAGAACATGGTGAATGTTTCACAGGAGGATTTTTTTCTATGGTGTTGTGCTCAAGGCAGGGTTTTTTCCAGGGCTGCCGTGAGCTGGGTTTAGGAGGAGGGGCCGCCATAAGCGGCGGAAAGTGTTCAGAACCTGTGGTGTGCCGCCTACCGCGGAGCGCAACGAAGGAATAAGTAACGCACCACAAAAGATGGCTTTGCTGGAGTCGTTACGCTATTAGTACTGCCCAGGTACTATATATAACCAAGTGTGGCTCTGGACAAGGAGTCTGTCGCCACCCTTGCCGGTAAAAATTCATCTGGCGTCGCACTGCGCTACAGGAGGAGAAGGAAAGAAGGAGAGAGAGTGGAGGATCGGAGAGGAGAAAAGAAGGAAGGAGAGGAGGGTTATAAAGAGAGAGAGGAGGAGGAGGGGTGAGAAGGAAACTAGAGAAAAGCCCTCTGAAAGTTTGTTGTGAAAAATAAAAGAGGGAATTGGGGTTGGGGAGGTCCTCCGCCGATTTTTTGTGGGCACTTTGTTTTGAAGAAGCAGACGATTTGGAATGCGATATCTTCTTTTCACGTGCTTAGGCCGTTCTAGCCGATTTCGAAACTTTGTTTCTGGATGCTCGACTAAATGCAGGTCGCGAATTGTTACAGATAATTAAAGAGGTTAATATTTTTAATATCCTTGGCTCAGCGCTACAAGTCGATTTCTAAGGCGAATAGGATAGCCCCTTTTAAATAAGTTTGGAAAACAACTTTTTACCCAGGATTGACCCAGTCTCGAACAAAAAAGAAAAAACATAATCCCCCCCCCCCCCATGTTAGGAAATAAAATACCAAAACAACCCAAATTCCAAATTCTAAGAAATCAGCGGTCGATGGCCTTCCTTTGCGACGGCTCGGGAAGAGCACTACGGCATTGTCTTCTAAGAGGTGTTGGTCCTCCCCCAGTTTCGTCCACAACCCCTCCTCTCCTCTCTAATTCTCTTTTCCTTTCTTCTTTCCTTCTTTCCAAACCCCCTCTCCCTTCTTTCCTCCTCCTCCTCGAGCGCAGTGTGATGCCAGATGAATCTGTACCGCCCTTGCCGCCAAAGGAGTTGAAAAAGGAAAGAAGAGAAATGAGGAGATTTAAAAGAAGCTGAAGGCAAGGGGTGAAAGAAGGGAGGGGATAGTAAAAGTGATGACTGACTGAATCATCCTGGTCGGACCAAGCCAGGACACCCGTCTACGGGAAGTGGGGGCCAAAGTGGGGAATTGCCTCACCCGGGGGGCCCCGAAGGGTCCTAACCTACCCCGGGCTCGGCTCAACCACCACGATGCTCTTTTCCCCGCACCCGGGAAAGCCACGCACAGCCAGACGTGGGCGGGCGAACCTGCACGGCTCAGGGTCCGCAGTGACGCCACTCACCAAACGCCTGCTTTTACAGGTGCCCCTGCGGGGGAACCTGTAAAAGAAACCACACAAATAGATTGCACTGTTACCACAGGTCCGGTTGCACGCGTTCTACCAGGACGTAAACTGAACTCATTAGAAGCTGCTTTGGTGCTCATTGCCAAAATTCTTCGGCACCTAAGTTAGTAAAAATTAGAAGTCCGCGGCTTCAGCGTTGAACGATTCACTAACTTCCAGTCGTCGCACACTCAAACAAAGGACAACACAATTAGAAATAGACTGAATCGGAATGAGGGACACTCAATAATCTACACAAAGAAAAAGAGGCGGGTGGCGTATTGGTAAGGACCTTAGATATTCAAGGTTCTGATTTGAAACGCCCAGTATTCCGACTTTTCTGCTTTTGTATTCTGTTCTTTTACTGTGCGACGATATCTCCCGGGCTTCACAATAAAGCTGTCTTTGTGTGTTTTGTACTTACTTTTGAAAACCTTCGAAAGAAGCTCTCTGTTGTACGTATTTTCATCATTCCAATGCTCCTTTTTTTTTCGAAAAATTGACAAGTGGCATTATGTATCTAGAGCCACTCGATATGGCAGCGTAGCTGCCAGAGTAGCGCCACGCTTTTCCCTGTGCCGCCTCTCACCGTGATTGGTCACACGCGGTACCATAGCAACGAGCTGAGCTGGCTCGGTTTCCTTAGCAACCGAGTGACTACTCGTCACGTGACCTCGCAAAGAGCCGTGATGTCACCGGTAAGATGGCAGCGCCCAGAGCTGGTGGACACGAGTTTGTTCGGTGCGCGGTAGTCGTAATGTGCCGCAGCTTGCCGACGATTTCGGACTTCTTCGTGCTCTCTGACGCAGGTATAACGTGAAGATCTGAAAGAATGTGACTTTATACCTTTTCTGTGCAAGATCGCTCTGGATATTAGCACCTGTGCGACAGCATCAGCCATATCGTCGTAGTGGTGCTCGTATTCCTGGATGTGTTCGAGGATCGATAAGACATTTTGCATGCAATTTTCGCATGATGATGATGATGATTAGGGTTTTAGTGGCGCATTGACAACGGAGGTCATATTGCGCCAATTCAATGTTGTTTAGCTGGCACTAAACAAAACGGTTTTAGATAAAATTATAAAAACATTATTACAACTGGTGTAGGTAGCCAGTTTTCTTTAGGTAGTCGAGAACACAGTGAAAAGGAACTAAAGGGCAGTCACTGAGTAAAAACATTGGATGAAAGGGAAGATAACCCCTAAAACGTTCAGGGAAGCTAGACCGGCGCAACTGATGGTGAAAAGGGCAATGCCATAAAATGTGTAATACTGTAAGGCCTTTCCCACAATGGGAACAAAGCTTCACATTTTCGTCACGAAGAAGGTGCAAGTGCGTCAAACGTGTGTGGCCAATTCTTAGGCGGCAGAGCAGAACCTCTACACGCCGTTCCCTGTGAAACGAGCTCTCCCACAGGGCCAAAATGGGTTTTATGACATGAAGCTTATTGTCATAATCTCTGTCCCACTCCAACTGCCATGACATCAAGAGTGATTTTTTCAAAAACGGCTTCAAATCTTGATGAGGTAATCCACAAGTTGCTACTAAATCTTTGGCAGATGCAGCCAAGCTATCGGCTTTCTCATTCCCTGGAATCCCGACATGACTCGGCACCCAAAAAAACTTTATGTCATGTCCGAGTCGGAGGGCTCCATATAATTTACCTCGTACATGTAGAGTAAGAAGATTCTTTGTAGGGAGCAGTGATGACACAGCCAGTAATGCGCTTTGAGAATCAACAAAGAGAATAGCTTTTCTAATATTGTTTTTTAGTATGTGATCAACAGATAGTAACATGCCATAAAGATCTGCAGAAAAGATGCTTGCCACACAGTTAAGTTGAAGAGATTTCATGAAGGAACCAGAATATACTTCGCAGCCAACAAAAGACGAGGATTTCGACCCATCGGTGTAGAATTCAGTGTAACCTCTATAAGTCTCCTGTAATGAAAGGAACTCCTGTTGAAGAACTCGTGGGGAGGTAGCCCGCTTACTGTATTTTGTAAGTGTCCAGTCGCAAACGATTGGGACTTCGTCCCAAGGAGCAACTCTGTCCCTGTAATTTAGCACGGCAACATGAAGTGGGACATGAAGGGAAGCACTGAAATTCTGAATGCGAAAGTTGAGTGGCCGTACAATGCTCGGCTTGTTTTCAAAAAGTCGAGAGAAACGACAGCTATGAATGGCACTGTAAACTGGGTGTTGTGGATTAGAATAGACCCGATAAGCATAACAGAGACTCAGGTACTGTCTGCGTTTCTCAAGCGACATCTGATGTGTATCAGCATATAGGCTTAACACAGGTGATGTACGAAATGCACCGGAGGCAAGTCTGAGCCCCAAGTGGTGAACGGGATCCAGCATCTTCAAAGTAGAAGATCGTGCCGAATCATACACGACTGCACCGTAGTCAAGCCGAGACCGAACAAGGGAGTTGTATAATCGTAAGAGGCATCGCCTGTCCGATCCCCATGAAATGTGGGACAACACCTTGAGAACATTTAAAGAACTTAAGCATTTACGTTTCAACTTCTTCAAATGTGGCACAAAAGAAAGCTTCTTGTCAAAGATTACACCAAGAAATTTGTGTTCCTGTTGAACAGATATGTCTATGTTATTGAGATGCAAAGTGGGGTCCAAAGACAAACCCCGGCGCAATGAAAAGGGAACACAAACAGTTTTTTCGGGAGAAAACTTGAAACCGTTTTCATCCGCCCATTTGCTCATCCTGTTGATAGTGAGTTGTAGTTGCCGTTCACAACTGGAGAGGTTACATGAAGAGAAGGAGATCTGCACGTCGTCTACATAAAGAGAATAAGATACCGATGGCGGTATCACACTTCCAAGACTGTTGATCTTAACAGCAAAAAGGGTAACGCTTAAAACTCCTCCTTGAGGGACCCCATTTTCTTGGCTAAAAACATCTGACAGTGTGCCACCCAAGCGAACCTGAAAGGTTCGCTTGGTTAGAAAGTTTTGTATGCACTGAAGCAATCGACCGCGCACACCGCAGTTGTACAGATCTCGAAGGATTCCATACCTCCATGCGGTATCATATGCTTTATGCATATCAAAAAATACCGAAACACAATGTTGTCGGTGCACAAATGCCTCACGAATAAGGGTTTCTAAACGAACCAAGTGATCTGTGGTTGATCGTCCCTCTCGAAATCCACACTGGTTAACATCAAAAAAGTTATCAGCCTCCAAAAAATAAAGAAGACGCCGTTTAATGAGCCTTTCATATGTCTTCCCCAGGCAACTAGTGAGTGCGATGGGGCGGTAGCTTGTGGGGACAGAGGGATCTTTTCCATGTTTCAAGAGAGGTATAACATGAGCACATTTCCAGCACTGAGGGAATGCAGCTTGTTTCCATAGGTGATTAAAAAACGTCAGCAAATGGCAAAGTGATTCAGGGGACAGGTGTCTAAGCATTTCATAATGAATTTTATCTGGGCCTGGTGCAGCCTGCTTTTTTGTAGCAAGTGCTACTTTGAGTTCACCCATAGTGAATGGTTTGTTGTATGAAACAGTGGCAGACCCTAACATGGAAATTGACTGCTTTTCAGCAATAGACTGGAATTTCTTAAACTTTGCGCTGAAATTTGAGCAACTACTGATAAGCTGAAAATGCTCGCCAAGGATGTTTGCTTGACCTTTGAGTGATACAGAGGAGGAGTAAAAGAGAGGAGTTCGAAAGGACTGGTAATCTCCTCGGACCTTCCGCAGGCGGTCCCACACTTCTTTTAACGGTACAAAGCTATTTAGGGCTGAAATATATTTAACCCACGATGTCTTTTTGGCTTGTTTTCTCGTCCATCGAGCCTTGGCTCTGCTTTTTTTAAATTCTATCAAGTTAAGAGGCGTCGGATATCGGCGGAAGATTCCCCAAGCCCTATTTTGTTTCTTTCGAGTGGCTGTACACTCATCGTTCCACCAGGGTTTGCATCTCCTGGGGAGCTTACCAGAGGTTTGTGGGATAGACGATGCAGCAGCATTAATTAAACATTCAGTGACATAAGTTGTCGCCTCCTCTGCAGACATACTAGTAAATAAAGAGGAATCAAACACAGCTTCTGAACCAAACAGAGCCGAGTCGGCCTTCTCAAACTTCCACCTTGGAAGGCGGGTCGAAAGCGAAGGAAGAGGTATAACTGTTTCTAAAATTATGGGGAAGTGATCGCTTCCAAAAGGATTATTTAAAACCTTCCACGAAAAACATGGAAGTAAAGATGGTGATGATATGGAAAGATCTATTGATGTGAATGTGTTATGAACAGAGCTAAAAAAGGTTGGTTCTCTCTTATTTAAAAGACACAGTCCAGATAGCGATAGGAGCCGTTCAATAACCCCACCACGGGAATCTTGACGAGAGCTTCCCCACAAAGGATGGTGGGAATTAAAATCACCTAAGATTTAAAAAGGTTTGGGCAGCTGATCTACGAGGCCCTGGAGCTCATGGAGATGCAATGGACTGTTAGGTGGAAGGTAGAGCGACACAATGGTGATGAGGCGATCAAAGAGGACACGAACTGCCACTGCCTCAAGTGGTGTTTGAAGAGGTACTTGAGCACACACCACCCCATTCTGAACTACTACTGCAACACCACCGGAAGGAGTGGGGGAAAGGCGATCCTTCCTAAAAACTTGGTGACGACGTAAGATCTGTGTATGATTGTCATTGAGATGAGTTTCCTGTAAACAGAGCGCCACGGGACGGAGCTCATCAAGAAACATGTTCACGTCATCAATATTACAAAGAAGGCCGCGACAGTTCCATGGCATGACGCCCATATGTTTACTCATAGCAATAAAAAGGTAAAAATAAAAAATAGACTAAAAAACAGGACGAAACATAAGATGACATCACTATGGTTTAAAATCAATTTTACACGTGGAGCGTTTTTCTTTTTCGACGTAGCTGCCTGCCTCCCAGTGGGGTCACTGGGGGCAGAGAAAGAAAACACCGATCCTGAGGAGGGAACCTCCTCGTCGGATCTGGGCCCACTCTCGTCCATGGGCTCCTCATGCGTCGCCGACGGCCGCCCCTGGGGGGTCGACTGCCGTGACGGCTCACCAGGTCTATTCGGACCAGAGGTGCGGGGTGGCCGGCCCCGACCAGGGGGGGCCTTCCCATGCTCTGAAGTGGATGCTAGTGAGCCAGCATCCACCCTGGGCTTGGGACCCGGTGCCACTGGCACCGCCCCTGTGGGTTTAGGAGGGGACTTCAAGGAGAGCCGCAAATCATCCGGAGACGTCTGGGTTCCCGTCGATGCCGTCACTGGTCGTGCCGGTCCCCTGCGCACGACCTCGGCATATCCACCCTTTGATAAGAAAGAAAATCGTTTCTTTGCTTCTACGTATGATATGTTTTCTTTGGCTTTCAGCGTCAGTATTTCTTTTTCTTGTTTCCAAAGAGGGCAGGAACCCGAGTATGAAGGGTGGTTACCTTCGCAGTTCGCACATTTTGGCTCATTGTCACAGTTGTCGGCAACATGTTCTTTGCTTGAGCACTTAGCACATGTGTCGGCCCGCCGACAGCTACGTGACCCATGGCCGAACCGCTGGCACTTGAAGCACCGTTGGGGGTTTGGCACGTAGGGTCGGACTCTGCACTGTAGGTAGCCTGCCTTTACAGTCGCAGGGAGAGTGGTGCTGTCAAAGGTTAGGATGATGTGCTTTGTTTTCCGTTCGCTGCCATCACGACGAATATTGATTCGTCGCGCAGCAACAACTCCTTGGCCAGAGAGCCCCTCCACTAACTCTGCGTCTGATGTGTCTAGCAGGTCGTCCTCGGAAATAACTCCTTGGACAGTGTTCAGTTTGCGGTGCGGAGAAACAGTGACTTTGTAGTCCGAAACCGAGTTGAGAGCCAGGAGGGCATCACTCTGCTGTTTTGTATTGATCTCTACAAGGAGGTCTCCGGATGCCATTTTCTTCCCATGAAAGTTCTGACCAACAACGCCTTCTAGTACCCTGGCTACAAGGAAGGGGGACAGTTTGCTCAGAGGCTTTTCACTTTCAGAATGTAAAACTAGAAATCTCGGAAACTTTTCGGAAACAAGAGACATTTCAAATTGAAACGGTACTTCGGTGCGGGTCCTTTTCAGGGCCCGATCAGGAGGTTTTTTAGTTTGAGGAAAGGCTTGGCTGACACAATTACTCTACCAGTGCTGCCCGGGCACTATAGCCGAGTGTGGATGCAGGGACAGGACCTGTTTCCACTCAAGGTTAGCCCTTGCCGCCTAAGAAGGTGAAAAAGGAAGGAAGAGAGTGCAGAAGAAAAGAGAAAGCGGTGGAAGGAAAAGTGAAAGAAGGAAGAAGAGGGTAGAAGAGGCGACTGACTGAATCATCCTGGTCGGGCCAAGCCAGCCCTTACAGAAATGTCATATATGGCCCAGATATGTTTAATATAGGACCGTATATGGGCATATAAGTAGACATATACGGTCATATATTGCCATATAAGGGCTGAAATCAGGGCAGATATGGTAAGGCGACACCATATATGACGACATATAATGCCAGATAAAGTCATATATGGTACCAGTGGCTGACATATATAACAGTATAGGATGCCTGATACTCCTGTATATGGCACTATATGGTGCCAGTCAACATGTAGATGCAGGTAACACTCCGCGTCGGCCGGTATCGGGACATCGAGACTACGTCGGCCCACCCATGGTAACAGGATGGCAGCGCCTGGCCATGGGCACCGGGGAACTACGGGCCCGGCCGGCGTCGGGGTTTCTTCTTGCTCATTGGCCAGTCCAGCCGTAGAAGTTACAGTGACTGGCCGGCATCGGGTTTTTGCTGTTTTTGCTGGCTAGTCTTTCCATGGAGGTTCCAGTAACTGGCCGGCATCGGTATTTTGCTGTCTTTGATGGCCGGTATTTACGGAAGTTCAGTAACTGGCCGGCACCGGTATTTTGCTCTCTTTGATGGCCAGTATTTACATGGAAGTTCAGTAACTGGCCGGCATCGGTATTTTGCTGTCTTTGATGGGCAGTATTTATATGGAAATTCAGTGACTGACCGGCATCGGCGCTTTGCTGTTCGCAGGCTGACGAGCCCCGGGAACTTCCGTTTACTGACCGGCATCGTTCTATTTTTTTTTTGCCTTTTTCACTATGCAGTCACGTCATTGAGATTCCGACGAAATGCGGCGATTCATATGTAGCGAGAGGAAATGTTTGCGTTGATCAATCCTTCGTAAATGACCGCCGACGCTGGCGTATTTGATCCCACCATGGCAAGGCTGACGCGGTTTATCGCGAAAATGCGAAAGAAAAAACAATGCCGTGAGGAAAATATGCAGTCCAGGATTTGAGAATCTGACCCCCTACGCCACGAAAATTAAATTTTACAACGCCGAACGACACTTTTTTCAGGAAGTTAGTTTAATTTGATGTACTATACTTAAGGTCTGGCGTTATACACACGTGTTTGGCTCTGATAAAAAATAAAAACGGTATAGCGGAGCCTCGAATGAAAAAAGAAAAAAGACGTAGCATGATTGCACGCGCTCTGAGCTACAAAACAATAATAAACATTACTTTCCAGAAACTAGAAAAGTAAGAGATGTGTTTATTGCTTATGACGCTACGAGAGGTACATAAATCTCTTGAGGAATCATTTTATTGGTGATTTTAATCTAGTGTTAAGATATGCTATTTAGGGCAGGAATCGACTGTTTTATGTGGTAGCTACGATCATCTAAGAGAAATATTTTCAATGTTCACATAGCCAAACGATATCTGTCTCTTTAATAGCTTATGTTATACGACGTACCGTACCAGAGGAACGCGAATATAAAAACTTTTTTTGTAAGTAAAAAAAGCGAGAAACACCAATGCGTTGTGGATGTACACACTGCTGGGTTTGTGAATGTGACCCATTGACACCACGAAAAATAAATGTCACAATGCCGAACGATAGTATTTCTGAAAGCTAGTTTAATTATCCGCGCTGTACTTGAATCTCAGGAATAAAAAAGTGTTTAGGCCTAACAATAAGTAAAACTGTGGAGCGCAACCTGTATAAGTAAGACCTGGCGGCACGCGGGGGATAGCGCTGATCTACCAGAACAAAATTAAATACTACTTTCCGGAAGTCAGAAAAATCAGAGATGTGCTTATGAGCGATGAGCTCAACTAAATTACTGCCTTAAAACGGCGGTATTTTTGTTTCAATAGTGGGTGAAGATGGACCGCTTTCATGACAAACTTTAGCTTCATCACTGTGGCAGTTTTACCACTTACATTTTCCCATTTTTCTCTAATGTACCCATTATTATTAATTTTATTTCTTCGTTGAAAGGACTTGCGCTGTTTGCCTAATACACTGACACACCTATTAGCACGGAGGGAGCGAATCATCCTGGCAAAACAAGAGGGCCAGGTTTTCTGAATTGCATCAATTCAAATGTGGGCTCGCACTTTTTATTTTCACCTTCTGCGTGATTGTTACCCAGAAGAAGGGTGCCGACGACAGCCTAAACATAGAAAATATTTAAAATAATAAAAACTAATACGCAAAGGCGAGAAAAGTTTTAAAATAATAAAAATGATTTAAAAAAGGTGAGAGAAAAAAATTTAAAATAATAAAAAGTAATAAAAAAAGATGAGAAAAAATATTTAAAATGAAAACTGATACAAAGAGGTGAGAAAAAATAATACAGAATACAAAATAATACAAAAAGGTGAGAAAAAAAATTAAAAAAAAAAACGAATACAAACAGGTGAGAAAAAATATTTAAAATAACGAATAAAAAAAGGTGAGAAAAAAGATTTAAAATGAAAAAAGTGTAAAAACACAAATAGCGTTTACGCGATTCGAACCAACGACCACAAGCTCAAGCCGCTACGCCACCGCTGCCCGGATGACCTCTGCTCCCTTTCTAGAAGGTTCAATGTCTGCTGAGTTTGTTTTTACCATCGTAGGCTTAGTTTCGTATTTGTTATTTTGCAACATCTTAGGACTTATTCCTAATATTGTGGCGAAATTGACATTTGCAATAATTTATTATTGCTGTGTTTTTTATAACTTTTATAATGCGGTAGGCTGATCGTTTTATTTCAAACGTGTTGAAGGTACGATTACAATCTCATCGAAGCAACGGCCTATGTTTCGCACGTTTCGCCGGCCGTGTGCGTTTGAATGCCTGTGTTCACGACCGGCTAACGGTCCAATTACCCGATTAGTGGTGATGCGTGGTGTTTGCCTTAGTTTCAAATGTGTCCGACAAAGACGGAAGCGACTGTGGGACGTGGAACTACGTCAAATCTGCTCAACAGCCAAGATCATGGCACGGGATCGAAGTAAGTTCGTGTTTTGTTCTTTTGGGCTAGATTATTTCCTGCGTTCAGAAGGCTTGTTATTGTCTGCAGATCCCTTGCTTTTACCAGTATTACTAATTGTGCGCAAATGGTGTTATGCGAGGCTGTTTTTCTTTTTTCCCCGATGCAGAGGCTGACTACTCGCTTAAGGTCGATCAGTTGCGGCGGAACTCTTTGGGAGACGGATTAGGGGTGGAAGAAGGGGGGGGGAGGAAGGCAACGGCAGAAGAGGAGGGGGGGGGGGGTTGATTTCCTCCCTCCGCCGTATTGTTTACTGGTAAGCTATAATGTCTGGAAGAGCGCGGTGCCCCTCCATTGCCGACGCCACTCTCCGTACTTGCGTGCTGAGAGCTGGACCCGACAAAAACAGCGATTGATTGATCGAGCAAGTCCGTAGCTTTCGCCGCCCCAGTCGTCTGCAGACGCCTTCATTTTCGCAGTTCGTACCCAGAAAAAAATAGCCGAAACTTGGTGCCGCGGTGAATTCACCCCATGGTGATTAATGCATAGCGTACCACTTCCGATATCAAGAATTTGTGCCCGCGAAATAATTTTTGACGCTGCATTTATTCCTCGCAAAATATCGAGCTCTAAAGATCATTTGCTGTACACGTGTTTCGTATGATCCAACGCACGTATAACGAATTTCGCACCTCCAGAAACACTCAGGCTGCTTTAAATGGTGAAGCATTTATTCTCTTCCTACTGGTGTTTTTTAGAGGCTTTCAAGTATTAATTACAAGCTCCTAGGGAAATGTACATGCATGTCCTCAATTAAGGTAGTGTCTCGCCAGTTTTGGTATCAATATTTTGTTCAGTGTAAGTATGTAGTGTTAGACATACCTCACCCCATCCCTGTTTTTCGTTTATTATCGTTATCGTTTATCACGATCTGGAATGTCCACCTAGACGTTGAAGAGAAGAATGAAGTAGTCGAGTACACAATAGTTATACGTTCAGCGCGTGTGCTTGTCTTTCTGAGTATCTGGTGTGTGATTGTTTCCTTGCACTGTCACCGTAGAATATGCAAAAATGAATAATGACATTCGCACATTTGTCGTGCCAAAGCCTGTCACAATTTTTCCGAACTGATCTCCACGAGATCACAAATACCATTGTTTCTGTTGTAGTGGCGGCAGAGTCTATACTTGTTTTGCTCCAGTCTTTGTAAGGGGGACGCTGTAATCCGATTCTACTCAATATGGTATACTAGATAGCACTATATTTGCAGAGATAGTCTTCGGTTTTTGTAGTTCCATCGAAATGTATTTCAGCTTTTAAGTTACTTGTTATTTAGCATGTAAATTTACAAGCTTATCTAGATTGAAGGCAGCAAATATCTTGCCAGCACTCATGCTACGTGTTTGAAGTATATTGCGTTAACATAATTGACCCTACCTTTGATTTTTATTTGTCAGTGCCTCAAGGGAAGCAAGGAGAAGGAGTGGATCCCCGCCCCTGCCCGTTTCGATCTGGATGAGTATCATACCGGCGTGCGGTTGTGTATCACTACTGCGTGGTGCGCGTTAAAGACCCCAGGCTAGCGGTTGTATACGCGCTGGCTAAATTACTCTACAGCTGAGACAGCAGACGCCCACTGAGGCAAGCTAACTTCTGACTGTATAAACACACAATTTTTTTTTTTTTAGGAGTGGGATTATGTAGAGAAGCTAGTGGGTTTTTCTATGGATACGAAGCTGTCCGAACTAAGGTCAGAATGGAAAAAGTACCACCAAGTTCCGCCTGGTCCCAAACAGCCACAATAATGAACACGGAATTCAGAAGAATAGTAATTCGAAGGACTTACGCAGGCAGCCACTATTTGAGTTCGCAATGACATTTGATTATGATCACATATATTCCTGCTTTGCTCAAGGTGGCCTAGTTTACACACCATATTGGTGATCTTTAGCGCAGCAGGAATATTTTTTTATCAGAATTAAACGTCATTGTTAACTGAACAAATGTGGCTGTCTGTTTAAGTCTTTTGTGTTTTTGTTCTTTTTACTTCTGTGTTCATTATTTCGTTTTTTTGTTTCTTATGTGTTCATTATTTTATTTTTTTTATTTTTATGAGGTTTTAGTTAAAGATATGATGCCCTCGTCATTTCCTAGTCCGGGAAACAGTGCTGACCTCGTCGTGTTCAAGGAGCAGCAATGACCTTTTCATCATGTATTGCTTCCGCGGTGAAAAACGGTGTCTGTGTGCATGTGTGACGTGTTAATCACACGGGAAGATTTGGCGACCGAACGGAAAAACAAGGCCAGCGAGGAGCGACTGGGGGCTTTGAACGTCACACGGTGCAAGGAAGGACTTCAACGATGAGGCTAGCAAGCAAGCCCTTGTCAAAACTGCTGTGCTCGACCGGAGAGTTGAATCAGGACTGTGACTCTGTAAGTAGGAATCAACGACTTTGAAACTTTCGTATAGTTTACAGCTTAATTGTTGCCTCCGTTTGTTTTATTTTAATAGGTGTCTTTGTGCTATTACATTTTTAGTCCATTTTAATGTTTGTCCGTGCTCTATTACAGTTTTGTTTCTTATCATTTTTTCTTGAATGGGGGAAGTACTTGTTTAGAGTTTTGGCGCTTTTATAAATAAAACTTTTTTTGCAAACCATATTCTCGGTCTGCTCTCTCGACAACCAATCCCGCCAAAGGGCTGTTTACTTTCCGACGTCGAATGATACGTTACAATGTTTCCGAGCTAGCGATCGCCTGCATTCTATATTTGTAGCATACATATTTGTCGGAATGACAGATTCCGAACCAGACCAATAAGGATTGGTCAGTGGCCTATTCTGTAGATATATCTACGTAAACACACGTTTGGCAGTGTGGGATAGCAGTAAAATGTATATTATGTGATCCCATGTCTGGACCTGGAAAGTATGGTATCTGCCCCATGGCAATAATTTTCATGTGATGCTAGAAGGAGCATCACATGAAAATTGCTTTATATGGGGTGGATACCCTATTTGCCAGGCCCAAAGACGGGATCATATAAAGCAGTCCATATATTACATATAAGGAATTGGGCAGATATGTGTATATAAGGAACTGGGCAGATATGGGTATATAAAGAATTGGGCAGATATGGGTATATAAGGAATTGGGCAGATATGGCTTTATCAGTCCAGATATGGCCTGAGTTTGCATATCTGGCCATATCTGCCCAATTCCTTATATATCCATATCTGTATTTTTTAATATAAGTCCAGATATGACATTTCTGTAAGGGAGGACACCCGTCTACGAGAAGCAGGGGTCGAAGCGGTGTATTGCCTCGCCCGGGGGGCCCCAAAGGGTCCAAACATACCCCGGGCTCAGCTCAACCACCAGGGTCCCCTTTTCCCCGGACACGGGTACGCCACGCACAGCCAGACGTGGGTGGGCGAACCCACATGGCTCGGGGTTCGTAGTGACGCCACTCACCAAGCACCTACAAAAGTAAGTGCCCCCTGCGTGCGGGTATGGTGGCCCACGTGGCTGGGGTCCGTGGTGACGCTACTCACCAAGCACCTAGCACCTAAGGTGCAGGCGCCCCCTGCGGAGCTCGGGGTCCGTGGAGACGCCACTCTCCAAACACCTGCTTTCACAGGTGCCCCCTGCGGGGAGCAATTTTCGCATACTCCTAGCCTTGTTTGAACGTTGGAATGTCTGAGGATCAATGCGAATTGTATGCGTCGCATGTTGGACCTTGGGGAAGTTGCTTCAGCCCCAGGTAACCGCGTAATCACAAACGTTTAGCGAGGAAGCTCCTGCGAACTTTACGTCTTGTACTAATCAACAATATTACGATATAGCTTTCAGGATAACAATTTCACATTTTCTAGTTTCCTTTGAATGTTGGAATTTCTGTGAATCGTAACGAAAGGTATACGTCGTGTGTAGGTCCTAGGGCAAGTTGTTTCAGCCCTGGGTCACCGAATAATCACAGCACCTTTAAGCGAAGAAGCTCCTGCGACCTTTAACCTTTTCTACTAATCGAAGATTTTATGAATTGACAGTTCTGAAGACTTTGATAAACGTCCTTCCGTTGCAATAGCTTACATTTGATCGCACTGTTTTTTTTTTTTTTTTCAAGTGACAAGCAGGCGTTTGCTCAAATGACGTATATGAAATGATCTGCTCTATAAGAATGCATCAACACACACGATTAATTTTATATGCTCAGAGGTGTGTTCGTCTTTGTAATTAACAAGTTACAGACAATTATTTTTCACGAGTGTAATATTTATTTTCTGTAGCTGGGCCCGTTTTGTACTCATTAATATCCGTGTGCCATGATGCTATCATCATGTGTGTATGGTTCTAAATATCCTCTTTACAATGCCTACAAAAGCCAAAATGACGCCAGCCTACCGCAGCTCATGCCTTTGACACGAAAACTGTGTGCACATGAGTGCACTTGCGAATGACAAGTTCTATGGTGTGCTTAAAAAGCATGGTGGAAGCTTGGAGTCATCCCGCCGGAGCCCTAGCATGTCACGACCGCGTGATTCCACTGTTCTCTTTTGAGTTGAGGATTAAAGCTAAGGAAGAAGAAGTTAAAGAATCATTTCATGGCCCCTTTAACACGGGTATACGTGAAACACCAGATAAAAATATTGACATTTTGCATGCCGGTAAACTTCCGAACGACCACTTGGCTTGTCAGCAAGAACACCTCATATCCGACGTCCGTCTCTTTTGATGGCGTTAACAATCCTCTGTAGACCACCGTGCTGTCCTTCTTGGACTAACCCCGTCGACTGTTCATCGCCCCGAAACGAGGGTGATACCGTCGTCGACGTCGGTCCCCGCCAGTTCGTGAGATAATCTCATCTTGAATGAATGATTGGGTTTTGAAGAAGTATGGTGATAAGCATACATTCTCTTACTATGGGGCAGTCGAGCAGCAGTCATGTCCCAAGGCAATCGTCCTGTCGTGAGCGGCGTAATCGGATTTTGTTCCATAGGAGCGAAGTCCGAAAGTGCAAGGACTATAGTGCCTTCATGTGCGCTTCGTAGCAAGGACGGTACGTTCGTCCCACGAAGCCGCCGCCATCCACTCGCCTTGTCCGTGCACGCTGCAAATCGTCTCATTTCACAGAAGAAACAGACACCGCTTCTTCAGAGGCCGGTGCCGTACCGCCATGCAAAGCGCCTTTTAGGTCTTTTACCACTTTTCAATTAACGAATGGAGATATCAACTAGATAAAGGTTGCCGCCCGGCGTCGCTAGCAGTACGGTTACCATAGAAACCTCCCAGGCCCAAAATGGAGATCACTATAGGCGCTTCTGACGTCGTGTATCTAGATAATTTTGCGTCGTGTCGCTACTCTGGCAGCTACGCTGCCATATAGAGTGGCTCTAAATGTATCTTGTAGTAAATAGCGCAAAGTTAAACTCACTCACACTGAATGTACACGCACACCGGAAAGAAGGTCACTCTCGTCGCGCTCTCTTTTCTGGTGTGCGTGTATTTTCTGTGTGAGTGAGTTTATTTTTGCGCTATTTTCTACGTGATGAATACCCAAGTAGCCTAAGCATCCATTCTGAGAAGCGACATGATATACACAAAATGTGACGCATCTGAGGGTTGAGACAGAACATTTACCGTGTTTTGTATGGGTGTGAAATACTTTCAATAAAAAGCTTAAACATTCTTGTTTCTCGTGTTGTGTATTTTGGCTATGCATTTGTTGTGGTTTTGGCTATATTTGGGCTATACCTTCCAGCCATTTGGCGGTTTTTGGTGAGACCATCTGGCAACACTGTATCCGGCCTTTGCTTGGGCCGTCCTTCACGGTGCATTTGCACGACAGACCTTTATTTGCGGAGAAAATCGAGTACGTCACAGATCAGCAAGGAGGAAAGGTTGGGAGAATGAGGAGGCGGTGATGAAAATCGCAGCGGACATTCGTATGACGGAGTCGCGTTTAGTGGAGCCGGAGGAGTGTTTCTTTTAATGGACGTGTTTGTGACCTCACGAGATTATCGAACAAAGGGCAGTAAGGATTACGGCCATCAATGCTGCTGACCAAAACCTTTCCCTGAAAGGAGGGGTGTTCACTGTGACGGGAAGACGGATGTTTTCTATGCCGGTCGTGGATGCTCCGCGGCTCCCCGAGGGCTAGGGGAATGAGCGAACATCCGTAACGCGACGCACTTTACTTCAAAACTCGATGACATTTAATCCCCTCCCTGAAGAAAATCTCCCTCATAAAAGAAACGAAGCAATACATATATAAATATACATACACTCTCACGTTACCCGGTGAAAGAGAGAAGAAAAGGGGTGCCAGGGTTAGGCGGTAAAAAGTGAAGAGAAAGAAAAGAAGAAGTTAGAGGAGATGGGGCTCGAGCAGGAGACGGATTCGACAGTGCCCCGAGAGCGCTGCATACCTCGGCCGTGACTCGCAGAGGCAGACGGATTCAACGGTGCCCCGAGAAAGCTGCAGTCCTCAGCCGTGAACCGCAGATGCAAGCCGACTCCACCATAACTTGGACCCGCAGCCCTCTGTAGGGATCTAGAGTATCAAGGCGACGAACCCTGGTACCCAGCGGATAAACTCTCGGACTAACCTGGGCTAGAGCCACTCGATATGGCAGCGTAGCTGCCAGAGTAGCGCCACGCTTTTCCCTGGGCCGCCTCTCACCGCGATTGGTCACACGCGGTACCATAGCAACGAGCTGACCTGGCTCGGTTTCCGTAGCAACCGAGTGACGATTCGTCACGTGACCTCTTAAGAGCCGTGATGTCATCGGTAAGATGGCAGCGCCCAGAGCTGGTGGATGCGAGTTTGTTCGGTGCGCGGAGTCGTGATGTGCCGCAGCTTGCCGACGATTTAGGGCTTCTTCGTGCTTTCTGACGTAGGTATAACGTGAAGACCTGAAAGAATGATGCTTTATACCCTTTCTGTGCAAGATCGCTCTGGATATTACCACCTGTGCGACAGCATCAGTAATATCGCCTTAGCGGTGCTCGGGTTTCCGGATGTGTTTGAGGATCGATAAGACATTTAGCATGCAATTTTCGCATTCTCTTAGCTTTATTTGAACGTTGGAGTGTCTGAGAATCGATGCGAAATCTATGCGTCGCATTTTGGGCCTTGGAAAATTTGTTTTCGCCCTAGGTAGCCGCATGATCACAAACTTTTAGCGAGGAAGCTCCTGCGATGTTTACGTTTTGTACAAATCAATCAGGGAACCTGGGTTCAATCCGCACCCCTGCCCGTTTCGATCTGGATGAGCATCGTACCGGCCTGCGGTTGTTTATCCCTACTGCGGGGTGCACGTTAATGACCTATACACTCCGTGCGGGAACTATAGGGGGCGCTTTGAAAAACGCGCGCAGCGCCGCTAGCGGAGGAGCTGGCGTTCGACTGTGAGGCGCGTCCAGCAGCCTGCGGCGCCTTTTCGCATGCCAAGCTGTGGCGGCGGAAGCGCGCACGGACGAGACTTTTGCTTTTTGAGCCGATAAGTTGAGGGTGACGTTGCATGAGAGCTGGGGCAGAAGGGCATTTAGCTGTTCTCCACTTCCTACATATTGAGTTTGAGTCGTAATTAGGGGTAATTTCTCTAGTGGCGGCCGAAAAAGGAGTTGGAGTAATTTTCCGAAAAACAAGACGGCCGCCACCTTAATTGCTCTGAGTGGGAAATTTATTTCGCTCGTCGCTGTAAATTTAGGACTGCTGGAACGATGATATTTGGAGGCGAGTTTGAGGTTCACTAAGTTTGTGCACGAAGAGAGCCAAGTTTCTTTAAGACAGCAGGTGTGAAAGTTATGTTTCTAACGAATAAAGAAATAAAGCTGTATACGGGGTATCCAATATTGGACCCAAAATGTTGTGTTATCGCGGGCTGTGCAAAGTGCAGATTTGGGCACACGGGTGCTTGGACTTGACAGTAACATGACACAGCACTTATTATACAAAAAAAAAGGTGGCGTAGGGAAACCAGGTGAAAATTTGGTTTGGGCGGCGTAACTCAATGAAAACCGGTTTTGATCATGAAAAGGCTGTCAAGAGAATACCACTGGTCTGGGGAGGTGGAGACTTTAGAGGTAGGAAGGGACTAGTGGACTCTACTTCCAATTGAAACAACTTTACGAAAGGTGGTCCCAAAGCCGAGAAAACAAAGTTGTCGGCCAACACACGGTTTGGCCGCCAAGGGCTTTTGCGGTCAGCTGTTGTGTAATAACCTGTTGTGCGAGGTGCTGATTTTCGGCGCACAGGTACTTTGACATGACCGTCACTTGGCACAACACTTATTATAACAAAAAGAGTTGGCATAGCGAAACCAGGTGGAAATTTAGTTTGGGCGGCGTAACTAAATGGGAACTGGCTTTGACCGCCAAAGGCTGTCAGATAATACCACTCATCGTGGGAGGTGCACACTTTACAGGTAGGAAGGGACCAGTGGAGAAAAAAGAAGCCGAGAAAAAAAATGTTGTCTACGGAACTCGGGGTGTCAGCGTTTCCACATCCAAAAGGAGGCTGGTCAAGAAAGAAAGCACACCACATAAACTTCCATACTCAAACGTCGATTCTCCAGTGATTCCGAGTTTCATTGTTGTTTTCTTTAGATTTATATTTGCCACTTTTTATACCTTTTGAATCTTTCTTCGTGAAGTACAGATTGCGTGCCATACTTGTCCGGAAATATCATCGACACGTACGATGGGGACGAAACTTCTTTGGAAGGCATTCCTCCAACAAAATTGGCACTGCATACCTGCGAGTGTGGGTTTGTCCCATCGGCGCTGACACATGTAGGCGTTAGTGGTACGAAAACAAACGCAGAGCGCAAAGCGGCAGTGTAGAATATGTCAGCCGTGCCGACACAGTGGCAGACATGATCGGGAGACCAAATTTCTCACGTCGTACGGCACGGCTCCATCGTTGTCGCTGTCCTACAAAACATCGGCGAGGTGAAAAACTGTGAAACTTTGTCTCCACGAGATACGACGCATAACTATTGAAGCACTTAATGACGCAGCACAGGCAGCACTTCATGCTGTGAACCCAGCGCAACCGCACCACTCCGACTTCAATGCGTACCAACGTACGCGGCGTGGTTTCGGTTTCGTTTTCTCTAGGGTTCTCGCTGCCTACCTTCGGTACCGGCCGCGCGACGGCGCGCCAGTCGCGTCGCACGGAGTGTATAGACCCCAGGCTAGCGGTTATACTGCATTGGCTAAATTGCTCATCTACAGCGAGTGACTCGTCGCAACTTTGAAATGGCTGACCAACTACACGCTGTATAAATATTCACACAACCCCCAAGTATACTAATCAACGATTTTACGATTTGCGTAATGCAAGTTCGTCTGCTTCTTTTAGCAGGGGTTGTGGTGACGTCAGAACGCCGAGCTCTGATTGGTTCTGAATAAAGAATAGTGGATAGGCCTCAAAGCAGCTTGCTTTTAAGTCTACCCACTATCCTTCTTTCGGAGCCGCTCAGATCTCGGCGTTCTGACGTCACCACAACCCCTTCAAAAAGAAGCAGACGAACTTGCGCTACGCATAGCTTTTAGGATAAAATTTTCGCATTTATCTAGCTTCCTTTGAAATTCTTAATTTCTGAGAATCATAACGAAAGGTATACGGCGCTTGTAGGGCCTTGGGGAAATTGTTTCAGCCCTGGGTCACCGAATAATCACAGCATTTTTTAGCGAGGAAGCTCCTGCGATCTTTAACCTTTTTTTACTAATCGCCAATTTTACGAATTACCAGTTCTGAAGATTTTGATATAACTTGCTTTCGTTGCAATAGCTTGCATTTGATCGCAGTGTTTTTTGGTTTGTTTTTCAAGTGAAAAACTGGCGCTTGTTCAAGTGACGTATATGTAATGTCCTGATATATAACAATGCATCAACACATACTATTAAACTTAGATGCTCAGAGGTGTGTTCGTCTTTGTAATTAACAAGTTACAGACGTATTTATTTCTTACGAGTGTAATATTTATTTTCTGTAGCTGGGCCCGCTTTGTGCTCCTTAATGTCAGTGTGCTTGGTTCCAAATATCCTCTTTACAATGCCTACAAAAGCCAAAATGACGTCAGCCGACCCCAACTCACGCATTGGACATGAAAACTGCGTCGCTCGGATGTATGCGCTCGTCAGCAATCAATTCGTCCATGGATATTTGAATTTGCTTTCCTGGCCAATGAGTGTCCTGACAAAACTTATCGTCACTTGCGAATGCCAAGTTCTACGGTGTGCTTAAAAAGCACGGTGAAAGCTTGGGGTCATCGCACCGGTGCCCTAGCTTGTCACGACTGCGTGATTTCATAGTTCTCTTTAGAGTTGAGGATTACAGGCAAGGAAGAAGAAGTTTAAAAATAAATTCGTGGTCCCTTTAACACGGATATGTGTGCTACACCAGATAAAAATATTGACTTTTTGAATGACGGTAAACTTCCGAACGACCATTTGGCCTGTCGGCAAGAACACCTCATATCCAGCGACCGTCTCTTTTGATGGCGTCAACGATTCCCTAGAGATCACCATGCCGTCCTTCTTGGTTGCACCCCGTCGACGTTGCTCCTCACCAGTCGGTGAGAAAATCTCATCTTGAAGGGATGATCGGGTCTTGAAGAAGTATGATCCTAAACATATACTCGCTCACTATGGGCCAGTCGAGCAGCAGTCATGTCCCGAGCCAATAGTCCTGTCGTGGCTGGCGTAATCATATTTTGTTCCATCGGAGCGAAGTCCTGGGGGGCTATGTTGCGCTTTTTGGACTCCCAGGAGACTAGGGAGAGGGAAGTGACGTCAACGACACACCAAACGCAGATTGGGTGTTGATTTCGTTTTCTTCTGTCAACATCAAATCTGCGTTTGCTCTAGTCGATGACGTCACTTCCCTCTTCCAAGTCTCCTGGGAGTCCAAAAAGCGCAACATAGCACCCCAAAAGTACTAGGACGGTACGTTCGTCCCACGAAGCGGCCGACATCCCGGCGGCGCCGAAAACCACTCGCCTTGTCCGTGCACGTAGGATACCATAGCAGCTCTCGTCGCCCGACAGTCCCCGGGCTGCAAATCGTCTCACTTTAAAAAAAAATACAGGCACCGTTCCTCCAGAGGCTCTTGCCGTACCGCGATGCCAAGCGTCTTATACCAATTTTCCATGAACGAATGGAGATATCCACTAGACTACAAAGGTTGCCGCCCGGCGTCGCTAGAAGCACGGTTACCATGGCAACCTCCCAGGCCCAAAAAAGAGATCACTATCAGCGCTTCTGACGTCGTGCATCTAGATAATTTTGCTTCGTGTCGCTACTCTGGCAGCTACGCTGCCATATAGAGTGGCTCTAACCTGGGCCCCCTCCCACAGAGCCCGGAGATTACCGGAGATTAAAGCCCCTTCATGTTTCAAAAGTAGCGCAAGGTGCGCGGATGCACGAGGCACGGGCAACGTGCAGCCCTTGGGAAGATTATGGCGGCACAGCGAAGCACTGAGCTAGATTTCAGACGCCATGAATTTCCCAGAAGTGGCGCGCGGCACGTGCCTCGAGCATTTCTACAACAATGAATGGCGCCACTTTTCTTAGAATAGAGGGACTTTACCGGAGATACCTCGGCAGCGACCCCTGGTACAAAGCATCGGACACCGTAGAGAACACATTATCAAGTTTCAACGGACACTGGTGACCCCAGCACTTGATGTCAGCAAGCTAAAGAGGGACGTGAGAGTTCAAGACATTTCTAACTGTTCATGTGTAAATACTAAGGCATTAGTCATCTTCTCTATTTACGAATATCGCTGTTTGATATAAATTGATTTATACCGCGACCGTGCACTCTCCTATTTCACTCAGACGGTTTACCTGAACCACGACATATGTACACACACGGTGAGAAGGTTCAACGGGCCGGTTGGACGTGAAACGAAAGTTGAGTAGTTCCAGGAAAGGCTTTTACTTTACCAACGTTTCAAGCGGGATGCGCTTTTCTTCATGGTGGGATGGTGTGTCAAATGTCCTCTTGTTCTCGTTGACGTTCGTGTGGAAGAGGAAGAGTTATTATGAAGAGTATTAGAGACATTCGGAACAGGAGCAACATAAAGATCGTAAATCTTTCAAAAAAGTAATTATAAATAATAATAATTGAAATCATTAAAACTAAATAAGTTGGTTTGCAGTGTTTGCCACAGTTTTTGTGACAGTTGTTAAGCACAATCACATCCGAGCAACCGGAGCGCACACTGAAGTAGCATTGAGGATGTGTTCGGGATTAACACCGATTCCAAAGCAGAGATCTAGGCAGGGCAAGACTGCTGGGGCGGTGTTTTAGGAAGTATTTATGTCATATTTTAGTTATGCTTACGCGCCCAGGAGTTTAACGCAGCGGAAGGATTGCCACGGGACGCACGCTCACGGGGGTGTTCCCGACAGGCGTGGAATGAGCTCATGATAGCAGGCGCCTTTGGCGCAACAATGTGATAAACAAGCTTTTTCAAATATTAGCATAATGAACATACAATTGGACAACTTGCTAACTCACAACAGCATCCTCGCGATGATGCCGTACAAAGGTTCTGTCACACGCACCAACCGAGGGGATTGCTGCAAGTCCATCCACCCTCAACTTTTAGTCACCTTTGAGACTGAAGAACTGCTGTATGAGGCCCGTCCAGCCACTGCGCACACAAAGAGAAACACGGGAAATAACACTCAGTGACGAGCAAAGTCTCTGGGCGGAAAGCCCTCCATGACAAATGAGCACTGTTGGGTTACGGCAACGGCGTAATACACAGGTTCTGCTTCTTGGATGCCTTCACCGCTGCGGTGGGTGGTCGTAGCTAGTCGTAGCAGATAGTGTCACGTTTGTTGCTCGTACCAAAACACCAAAGCCGTGTAGTATTCTTGTTGCCGAAGTTCATAAGCCTACGTTCCCGGTCTACACACACTACACAAAGCCAGCCAAGAGCAAAGCTAGCTAACCCCGTTTCTGCTTCGGCGACAAGCCGCCAGGGCGGTGGCACCGCCGCTGAAACTTCTGCCTCGGCTCTTCAAACCAGGGCCCCTCAGTGCACAAGCATGACACTTGCTAGGCTGCTCTGCCTGTACCAAGTGACACGCGCCCGCATGTTCCCTCTCATAATTCTTCTGACTGTACGTGCCCCGTATTGTACACGGCCATACTGTGCACATGGCGAAAGTTCCCTTTTGAAAGTGCTCCACGGTCGGCTTACAATGCTGCGAACACATAGCACATGACCACTATAGATGACGACACTTGGGACACTTGCCATCCGTCGTTGTGGCGCAAAGTCGCTTTCTCAGTCTTCCTCACAAGGGGCAAGGAAAGGCAGGCACTGCATAAAAAATCAATACATATTATAACACTGGCTGTGGCAAACTAGTTTCAAAGATGATACAGTCATGTCTTCTTAATATGGACACCGCCGTACTATAAAAAGATTTTTTTTTTCTATAATGTAAGGTGTTTATATGAGAAAATTAAATTTAAAACAAAGATTGGATAACAAGCATAACCAAACAAACAGTTTATTCAGCTAAAAGATAATGAGATGGGAGTGTACTCTATCGCTTTAGAGCCGTTTAACATGTAGCACTACTGTCGTTTACAAGAACAGATACCCAGGCTGTAAAGTGATGATCGGTTGAATAGCAAAAGATGTTGCACTGTATGCACAAGCCGGATGTAATTGACACTTAGCTGCCGGCAGTTAGGATCCTATAATCTTACGATCGCAGACGGGAATTACATCTGGTGCCTACGGCTGGAATAATGTCTTGCTTCGTAATAGAAAAAGCACAAAAAAAAACACAGGATGGAGAAACCGGGTGTCACAAATTCAGGCTTCTCTTTATTTTTTTTTTAAATACTTTTATGATCTTTTTTTTTGGACCACTCTAAGTGTCGGAACGGTCAGCTGCCACTTTTAATCTCAGTTCGTCACGTCGTAGTTCCTTCCTAAGTCCGTAAGAGGTTTGCTCGTTTGCGGGTGGGTTTTTGTTGACGGGCAATGCGGATCATCCCGGCGCATAGTTTGTGGCTTTGACCTCACGGACGGAGGGGTGCGTATGCTGGCTCGCGTATGGTGCCGATTTGACATGCGGGGGTGCCGCCGGGATACAAAGATGTTTATGCTGGCTAGCGTGCTTTTTGAAGGCAGCGGCTTTGCCCAGTCTGTCACCTGTCGTGGTTGTCGTGTTCTACGTATCGGCGATAATTGATGTTTTTGGACTCATACGGGGGAATGGATGGGCACGTATGTTTGGTTGTTGGAAAAACAGGTTTTGCAATTTGGGTCGATGCCTGGCAGCTTTGTTTTTCTGGGAAGTTGACTGACCCAAGAGGCGGGGAAACAGGAGGTTGGTCGGTAGACGAGCCTATAAAAGGGGGTTCGGGAACAAAGGAGGTAGTCGAACCCCGGAGCTGGCCGGGTCGTTGCTCGACCCGGTTACTCCCTGCAGATGAGTCTTGGAATGTGTAATTTTTGGTTTTTGCCCTGTCTTTCGGGCAAGTGTTCGAATTTGTTGTGCTGAAGCTCGCGTGGCTGTGTGGTGCGCGGTGTCGACCACATCAAGCTTCTAACCGGACCGCCGGACTCCGAGACGTCATTCTTCGGCCGACAACTCCAGACTACGGACTACTCTGGACTCAGCACCTACCGGGAAGCTAAGCCTGGTTTTCTACGACTTGTCTGCTTCATCCTCTGGCTCTGAAGTATGAACTGTTCAACGTAGGAAAGATTTTTACGCAGTGCTACTTTCTGTCACGCCTGTTTTGGGGAATTATCCCATGTGTGTAACGGCAACGTTCGAGTTCCATCTCGGCTTGCTCTCGTTGTTAGTGTCGGGTTTTCGTCACTGTTTTGTTGGCTTATTCTGGTTTTATGAGCGTCGAGTCATTTTAGTATTAGTTTCTGGTTCGCAGGGCTCCATAGCTTTCAGCTGGAGTGTGGTTTGTGTTGAGTGCTCTATTGCCGTGTACAGCTTAGTTGTTCACTTTATTAAATCTAATCTTTTGTTCGCTTATCATCCCTGTGTCATCGTCTTTCTCTACTGATAATACACCAGGCGTGGACCTAGCGCTAGTCACTGGTCGAACTTAGCTCTTTTGTTCTTTTCCCGTAATTTCTCGTTTATCCTCAAAGTGGATCATTGAATTATTTTTCTTAATTTGAACCCCACTCCGTGACACCGAAACAGATGGGAAAGCACCACAAAGTATTAAACTCGTCGAACATTAATTGTTCTTGAATTACACCTCACCCACGCTTGCTACGTGATGAAGCCCAAAGCTTATTTCAATGCCAATCAATATTAAATGTCTTTAGATGGGCACCTGCTGCCCGATCATGGCCTTTATTGCAAAGCACTGTTCACACATTTGCGAGTCCTGCGGTGCCTTGTGGAATGGTGGGCGATACTTGCCGTTCCGCAAGGCACTGCAAGACAGATCAGGCTCAACTTTTGAATGTCGACGTGCTTACGGAATGCTGCAGCAAACCAATCATTCGCCGAGGGAAAAAGAAAGGATGCTGCATGCCTCCGTGTGCTCATTGCCAGTGTTTTCTGCTCTGCTATGTACCCTGCTTGTGTGCTGTGATTTGCAAGCCAGCGCGGGATATATTTTCTTGATTTGTTTGTGTGTTCAGCTGTGTGAGGTTGTGATTGAAACAACCAAGAAGTATAGACCGCCATTCTTTTCATCAAGCTAAGGCTTCGCTCATTCGAACCGGGAACGATGACTGCTGTTGTTTACACGATTTTCGACAGCTATGTGGAGTGGCTTTGTGTTCAAAATTGCAATCCCAAGTGAAAGAAGTTACCGCAGACTATACTGTTAAAGGTTGCTGTTTATAAATTTCAACTGGCAGGCTCTGGCTACAACCACCTTAATATTCATTCAACATTGTTTGCATTTCTACTTACCCGTGATCGCTTCATTTGCCAAACACGTTAGTGGCCGGTCACCTTAAAGACCGACCAACGAAACCATTTTCCGCAAGGTAGGAAAATGCCCCTCGCGCCCTCCTCTTTTCACCCTCTCCCAAAAATGACGTGACGGCAGGGGCTCGTTTCGTGTCGGCTTTTTCTGTAGGGATAATCCTCAAAAACCGCGAAATTAGCGGCTAGCTGCGAGCGCAACAACGACCTTGAGACGTCCAGGTGTCTTCCCTCGTTGACATGGGCACGCTCAATCCGCGAGCTTGAGGAAGCCAGCGCGACCGAACGCTTTTTCCCATGAGCTGCAGGTCCGAGGCCGCTCGGTCGGTGGAGATCGAGGGGTCTTGGTAAGCTGGGTTCGTTCCAGCAGCCGCTTTCTGGCATCGCGCGGCTGCTGGAACCATTCTCGTGGCTGCACAAGGATTGGCTTGCGCAATAAAGGATTCAGGTCGTTGATAATACATTTATTTTGAAACTTATAAATCAAGTGGCTTTCCCTAATCTCTTCATTACTGTTTGAAACACATCTCCTATCATAGGTTGTTCATCCCATTTTGGACTCTTGTGTATTTACTCGTCCTTACCTCTGCTTGATGACTGTGTGGTGACTTAATAAAGACCTTTAAATATTGGCGCGGGCTTGCGCGATCAACGCTGTCCCTATTTACCCGAAATTGGAAAGATCGGCGTCAGGAGGAGTTGAAGAAGCAAACCGAAAATCTTGCTTTTAATGAAGACGGCACAATCGTAAGATAGGTCTATGCTTCACTTGCCTCCACAACGCCCCATCGTTTGCACTATCGCAACTTCTCAGTGACATAACTGTATACCACATTTTACTCATGGTTACTATAGATGTGGCCCCATAGGCTTTCCCGTTATGAGCGAGTCGACTTTTTAACGACCGGCGACTCTCCTGAGTGAGAGAAAATATTATCACCTTCCCACAACATCCACCCCTTTCTCCCCCCTCCCTTTCCCGAGTTGGGGAGATATCAGGCCACTCCAGGAAGCAGCCTGCAGACTGCGCTTTTCGGCTACTCATTCTCAACGCATTCGAACGTGGAAGAAACCACATCGCATGAGCGACCCCCAGTTAATTTGCAACCTAAATAATGTGGCTTTATACTGTTGGGACCCAATCAATTTCATCATCAATCAATATTTGCTACGATTTCATGGTGAAAGTGTGTTCGTCGTGATGCCACAAAAGTGATCGATTTAAAGGGTATTTATTTTACTGAAATACTCGCTCCTGTGACGCTCTAGTGCGTAAGGTCAAAGCACCCGAGGCAGTGCGTAATACTTTTCTACGGTCGTTGACGATAAAACATTTGTGGGAAGTGCGTAAAATTGTTTACGCACTTCCCACAAAATTGTTGAAAATCAGCTTGCGAAAACCGTTGCTTCCCCCCCCCTCTCTCTCTCTCTCTCTCTCTCTCTTTTTTTCGCGCCACTACAAAAAATGGCGGCCGAGGAACGAAATTCTATCAAGACCTCGCTTCTTAGAGAAAGGACACCAGGCTATAGGGTAGTGAATCTGCCAGCGAGTTTGTAGAAATAAAGGGCGAACATTGAATCTAGCCTTCTGCGCATCATGCCCGGGATATTTCCATTTTTCTTCCACGCGATTAGAAGGCAGGGAATTTATGTGCACTAACATGCTGCTTCTAAAAGAAAGTACCAGGTTTCTAATGCATGTCAATCTACATGTAAATAGTTTAATCAGTGTGCACAAACATTCGCGGCCTGGAAGATGACATGGAAGCATGGCGGCAAGCAGCTTGCTGGAAATATAAGTCTCTATTGCATTGCACTGGTGTGAAAAATTAATTCGTACTTTCTTTTTATTTCTGTGCGAAAATAAAAACAGCCTTTAGAAACCGAACACTGTACGTTTCGAGGTGCACCGAAAGGACATAAAAAACCGGGACAACCTGAACTATACGAGGCGCCTTGCGTCACTCAGCTTTTCCTGGTTTCTTGTTTTTCCGGAGCCTTTCAAAAGGGGATGAAAAATTATGAACCGATTGACCCGACTTGCTACATTAAAGCAGTTCATTTTCATTACGACAGGCTCTCTTACTCATTCACACTGGAAGCGGATCCGCGTTCGCAAAGCGGTTGCCAACGCGGTTAGATTCAGTACAATTGCACGCGCACCTGATGCCATCGAGTGCGCGTGCCATTGCACTGAATCTTTATACAACCGCGTTCGCAACCGCTTTGCGAACGCGGATCCGCTTCCAGTGTGAATGAGCGGTTGGAGCGTCCTGTATAGTTCAGCTTGTACTGGTCCGTTTTTATTTTCGGTTCTTTTCAAAAAGGTGAGCTCTAAGCTACTGGACCAACCTACAACATTCAAAATTTACGGAAGCGGAGAAGTGGTTGGGAGGGCCAAGCGGGCAAGGGTTGCACGCCTCTCGAACCACCGTCCGTTACCTTTGCTTAGCGGTTGGGCTTTGCGAGCAGAATGCGAGCTTGCTCGAGTGACTTGGATCCGTTCAGAAGATAATCCCCTCTAAACGACAATCTCCGCCGCCTGGGAAGAACGTAAGTGGGCGAACGAGACGCCTCTGGGTTTTGCGTCACGCCTGCATTTCAAGGGTCAGACCTACTGGTTCCCGACACCAGCACGATTGACGGCACCGCCTGCGTTTTTGATTGTATATTGATACGGAGAAGAAGCAGAAGAGCGCGACAGCCCGCGGCTGTAGTGCGTTAATTCTGGCTCGCACTCTGGCGGGAAATCAGATTAAAAAACTACCGCTGAAAACCACCCCGTGTACATAGTCGAAAACATGATAAGCATCGAATGGGAGCGAACGTAGACGTATAATGATCCGATACAAAGTTTCGCTTGATACCTAAACGAATAATGCCATAGCCAAGTACACCTTCACATCAAATTGCAAGACAGAATTGAAGAGAAGATTGGTTGTTTCTTGAATGAGATTTTGGCCCCCTTCTATCCGGTCCGCTTTTCTCTTTCTTTTGTTGCATTTTCACTTCTCCGCTTCCGCAGTTAATGAATGTGGTAGTTTGGTCCAGTGGCTTAGAGCCCACGTTTTGAAAGGAACAGAAAATAAAAACGGACGAGTACAAGCTGGACTATGCAAGACGGTTGAAGACAGCCTGTCGCAATGGAAATGAACTGCTCTAATGTGGTAAGTCGGGTCAGTCAGCTCATAATTTTTCATCCCCTTTTGAAAGCCTCCGAACAAACAAGGAACCAGGACAAGCTCTGGTTGTCCCGGTTTTTTATTTGCTTTCGGCGCTCCTCAAGACGCACAGGGTTCGGTTTCTAAACAATTTTTTTTTATTTTGGCACGGAAATAAGACAAAAATACGTAATAATTCTTCACACCACTGCAATCCAACAGAGACTTCTATTTTCAGCGAGCTGCTTTCCGCCATGCTTCCATGTCATCCTCCAGGCCGCGAATGTTTGTGCACAGTGATTAAACTATTTACATCTAAATTGATATGCACTATAAATCTGGTAATTTCTTTTAGAAGCAGCATGTTAGTGCACATGAATTCTCCCAGCGTCTTGCCTTCGAATCGCGTGGAAGGAAAATGGAAATATCCCGGGCATGATTTGTGCAGAAGGCTAGGTTCAATGGTCGCCTATTATTTCTACAAACTCCCTGGCAGATTCACTACCATATAGCCTACTGTCCTTTCTCCAAGAAGCGAGGTTTTGATATAATTTCGTTGCTCGGCCGCCATCTTCTGTAGTGGCGCGAAAAAAAAAAAAAAAGAGAGAGAGAGAGAGGAAAGCAACGGTTTTCGCAAGCTGATTTTTTTATTATTTTTTTTTAGCCATTGCGATATTTTGTTTTCTTTTGGTATGCTTTTGTGGTGTAAACAATTTTACGCACTTCCCACAAATATTTCATCGTCAACGACAGTTTTAAAGTATTACGCGCTGCCTCGGGTGCGTTGACCTTACGCACTAGAGCGTCACAAGAGGGCGTATTTCCGCAAAATAAATACGAGGACCTATTTCTCCCTTTGAATCGACCACTTTTGTGGCATCACGATGAACTCACTTTCACCATGAAGTCATAACAAATAATAATTGATGATGAAATTGATTGGGACCCAACAGTAGAGCCACATTATTTAGGTTGCAAATATACTGGGAGTCGGTCATGCGGTGTGTTTACTTCCACGTTCGTATGTGTTGAGAATGAGCAGCCGAAAAGCGCAGTCTGCCGGCTGCTTCGTGCTAGTGGCCTGATATTTCCCTAACTCGGGAAAGGGAGGGGAGGGGGGGGGGGTGAGAGAAAGGTGTGGATGTTGTGGGAATGTGATAATATTTATTCTCAGTCAGGTGAGTCGCCGGTCGTTAAAAAGTCGACTCGCAGATAACGGGAAACCCTGTGGGGCCACATCTATAGTAACCATCAGTAAAATGTGGTATACAGCAATGCCACTGAGAAGTTGCGATAGTGCAAACGTGGGGCGCTGTGGAGGCAAGTGAAGCATAGACCGATCTTACGATTGTGCCGTCTTCATTAGGAGCAAGATTTTTTGTTTGCTTCTTCAACTCCTCCTGACGCCGATCTTTCCAATTTCGGGTAAATAAGGAACAGCGTCGATCGCGCAAGCCCGCGCCAATACTTAAAGGTCTTTATCAAGTTATAAAACAGTCATCAAGCAGAGGTAAGGACGAATAGATACGTAAAAGAGTCCAAAATGGGATGAACAACCTATGAGAAGAGATGTGTTTCAAACAGTAATGAAGAAATTAGGGAAAGCCACTTGATTTATAAGTTTTGGAAATAAATGTATTATCGACGACCTGAACTCTTTATTGCGCAAGCCAGTCCATGTGCAGACACGGAAATGGTTCCAGCAGCCGCGCGATGCCAGAGAGCGGCTGCTGGAACGAACCCAGCTTACCAAGACCCCTCGATCTCCACCGACCGAGCGGCCTCGGACCTGCAGCTCATGGGAAAAAGCGTTCGGTCGCGCTGGCTTCCTCAAGCTCGCGGATTGAGCGTGCCCGCGTCAACGAGGGAGGACACCTGGACGCCTCAAGGTCGTTGTGGCGCTCGCAGCTAGCTGCTAATTTCGCGGTTTTTGAGGATTATCCCTACAGAAAAAGCCGACACAAAACGAGCCCCTGCCGTCACGTGATTTTTGGGAGAGGGTGTAAAGAGGAGGGCGCGAGGGGCATTTTCCTACCTTGCGGAAAATGGTTTCGTTGGTCGGTCTTTAACAATGAAACTAATGTGCTGGTGTCTCCGGCAAAGAATTCCCTCAGGGCTACATGCAATGCACAACACAGTTTGTAGCCCGTTGTGACTGAAAGCTTTCACACTGGGGAAACGTTGTTGCTGTCACAAACGCAGTCAAAGAATGAGATAGGATTGAGGGACAACAGGGGGATTGTCCAAGTTGACTGAATGACTGCATGAGCATATGTTTCTATCGCCACCGTGTTTCCTCCACGCAGGCGACGGAGAAAACGATATAGAGACTCCTCGCGCTTGCCAAGTTTCTCTACAACGTCGAAATACGAGACACCCAGCAGCGAAGTATCGATATTGCCGGAGAGAGCGGCGGGACAACGATCAGCACAAGATCGCGGCTTCGCCACTCTTATCCGACGGTGTCTTCGGTTTCCGCTCTCTGCAGCTTCCACCGGGACGCTAGCCGTGCCTAATTGTGCTAGCTTTGAGCACCACAGTTCATAGGGTTCACAGCGCCCGAGCGAAAGCTCGCGCAAAAGAACCGGCGAGCAGTCGAGTCGTTTCCAATCGACGGGGTGGCTAAACGCCGGTTGTGTGAATCGGGCTTAACGCCTGAGCCGGCTTGCTCAAAGCAAATCTAACGTTCTTGAACGGCACGTAATAAAAATCTGAGACGTGCTACATTCTATACAAACTTGGTAAAAAAAAATCACACACTCACCTTCGACTGCTACGTCCGCGTACCGCTTCGAGGCAGAAGCAACATTGCGCTCGACGTTTTGGGGTGTTGGGCTGGGGTGTTTTCAGTGTTGCTTACACGCCTAATCGTGTAGACCGAAATCTAAACACCTATTTTTACTACCCCAAGTAATTTTTTGACGATTTATCACTAGCAGAGCGTGTAAAAATATGCTAACGAGTGAAAATGGGGTGTAAACAGGCGTAATATTACATTTTCGCTAACAGTGTAGTTGACGGCATGCTAAACGAGACACTTCTGTTGGAATAGGCACAAGAAAGTTTAAATGCGTTTTTGTGAAGTGCTCAGAGCATTTCGCCAAATGTTGGTCTTTAGTAATTGACTCTAAGGCTGGTTCACCCGTTTGAGACATTTTGCCTTTGTCTGCGACCTACTGCGACAAAACCGGTTTTTAAGCTTTTTCAGATGGATTAGGCTTGATTTAGATGGTGCGATTTGTCAGCGATCGTGTTGAACTTCGCAGCTTCCACCACGCTTCTCTGGCCGCACGAGCGACCCCCACAACTCCGAAACCGAAAGTAAAATCGCTCCATTTGAATAGAGCTTTATGACCGGCTGCGCAGCAAAGCATCCGGTTGTTATAAGCCTCTTCCGTTCGCATGAGGCTTAAAAACTGGTAGTCGCTCATAGTCAAAGTCAAGCGTCTGAAGAAGCCTTTGAAAACCATATTTAATTCTCTTGTGACTATTTGAAATGAGATGAAATGAAATCTTTATTTCCAGAAATTTACTCTGGCGGGCCTTCAGACAAAAAGCTACCATATGGTACCTTGACTGGGTCTGGTTGCACGAAATGCGTGAACCTCGGTGAGCTCGGTTGCCATATTGACCCTCTTGTCGTAAGAGATCAGAAGAGGTCTTAACACACTCGGTCATTAGGGAGTTTTAGTAGATCGTTTTCAAAGGCTTGCTACCGCTACGAGCGCGCGCTTCAGAGCATGCATCGAAGTGGCAGCGCGAGCTCCCGCTACGATTAGCGTGGCCTGAAAACACGATCTACTAAAACTCTCTATTAGCAGTAGCAAGTGTGTGAGCCAGCCTTAAAAGGACAATGACAGCCCTAATATTTTTTTTTTGCAAGACGATTTAATGTGGTGTCAGAAGACTACCCAATCAATATTTTGCTACAGCGTCACGCATATTTTTATTAATGTAAACAAACACAACTGTCGAAGCCGAGAAAGAAAAAATGTATAGAAGGATGTTCCCGAAAGTAACGTTCCTACACCCGACCGCATTTTCTTTTATTCTTTTCCTTCGTTTTTGTGGTTGTGTGAAGAGATGAATATCGCGCACGTCGCACTTCGCACGAAAAAACGCAAATGTCATGCAGTTAGTGCTTGACGTTTGCGCGTTTTTCAAGCTCTAACCAGTTCGTGTTCGTAAGACGAGCGACGTCTTCATCTAGGCGAAAGGGCGGTGACTCGGCGACGTCTTCATGCAAATCAGCATGGTGGTCGGGCTTGTCGTACGGAATAAATAATAATTGTTTTCATCGGCAAACGATTTCTCTTTCGGAGCTAGACTAATTCGCCGGTACCGCGAAAAGCTGTTCTGAAGTAGAGTTCCTACGCCCGTCGTCCGCCGCCATCCCTCAGTCAACTTCGTTTAGCCGCCCAGGCCGCGACTTCCATGATCCCAGCGATACGATGCCATGTTGAAAATGACGCAGAGTACGCGCAGTGTGCTTTGGGATCTCTGCGGAACTTTTTTTTTTCTTCAATCGACGTGTTTGCAGTTTTTTAGAAGCCACAAAAAATAAGTATCATATTTGTTTTTTATTTTTCTTTTTGAATGTGTGCTTTCGATGACCCACGACTTTGATCATATTTGGTGGTTACGTCTGAACCTTATTCAACTGCACGTGACACGGAGAAAGTAGTGAGCGTGACTCATAATGGTCAGTTCTCGATCGGCAGTTTCGGGCGAAAAGGAAACGAATTTCGAGCCGAAAATTGTGTTCTGGGCAGTTGGGCTCTCATATTCCATCATGCACACATAAAAACCTTGCCGAGCATAAATACCCTGTCGGTGTCCCTTTAAGGTCAATGTTTTTTTGTCTTAAAGGACCCTTCTTTGTCCTCGCCTTTTCTCGGAGTTTTACTGAATAAGGGGCTTTTAGGGACCCCATATTGTATCGCGCGATGTAAGGAATTGTGCACGGGGCCCTTTCCATATTTACTCGGGTCGACTCGGACACTCCGCGCGAGTAGACGAGATTTCTTTTACGTTCCGTAAAATTTCACCCTAAGTTGAGAACACGAAGGAAACAGAAATAAACGCACAACAGTTCGTTCCCCGTTTTGTTTTCGATTTTTTTTTTTTGTGTGTGTGTTCTAAGATTGCAAAATGACAAAAGATCATGAACCGCTCCTTGAATTCCTGCGTGCACCTCTTGGTGCAATATTCCGTAATGTAGTAAACCGTCGAAAATACCATGGGGGCGTTGCATGCTCACTCCATCATTCTTTTATTTACTCTTAAATGCCTTTCTTGGATATCATTTCCGGAATGGTCTATTCAGCGCATTGAACCCTCGTATTGTGGGCTTGTGGTTTTCCACACTGCTACTGAGTGAAGTTCTAAGCGTCGTCAGCAAGTCAGCAACCGGTAAGAGATGCTCTTTATTTCTTCTAGGTCAGTTTTTTTGTGTTCACGTATTTATATCAGAATGTTTTAGCCCTATTTTTATACATATAAAATGTTTGTGGACACCGAACTCATTTATACGAAGTGGGAACCTGAAAGGTTAGACCCGACCGGTTTTCGTTTGTTTCTGGTTCGGAGATAAGGAATGCCTCTCTGTCAAGCGGAGAAAAACGCGAGCATGCACCGGATGGATTTAGGTGTACCGGAGTTCCTTTCTGAGCGTGCCCGCCGCACTGGCGCCATACAAGCGGGGGTGTCTTGCTTATGTTTGCGTATTGTACTATTGCCTGCTATTGCACATTTGTGTCGCAATAAAACAGAACATTAGACCTCACGTCAGAATGAACAAATGAGAAGAGCAAATACGAGGTCATGTCATATTAAACGAATAGCCTGAGAGCAAAATGATGTCAGCATCACGCGTTGTTTTTTGCACGTTTTGCTTTCTAAAGAGCGTGCTGCACGAATTTTTGGCTCTTAAAAAGTTCCTTTGTCCTAGCGGCAGCGTTCTTGTTTGGAGCTGGGTAGGCAGGGGTCACCTATAGTAGTGACAGAGGGGATCGCGGTGCGTCCAGTAAGACCTGCTGTATATTTCCGTTCCAAATATATCAAGTTATTTACTCGCCAACTTCAGCCGACTCCATCTCAATATCACCGTCAAAGTCATTGGGAGTCCATGGCGCCTCACGAAGAAAGGATCACCACAATCAACATTATCTGAAGCGTTCATATTTTACGACTTAAGAGGATAATACGCGTGACGGACGACGGCGGAAACTTTGGTGATTTTTTTGTTTAAACACAAACCGTCGGTGTTATGGATTTAAAGAGGACTAAAATTCGCAAGATATTTTAATTTTTCCCAACGACTCGTGTACAAAGAACATGTTCGTTGTTTTGGGGTGTTTTTACAGACGAGACCTGCAATAAACGCTTAGCCACCTGGAGGACTCACAGCCTATCTCTATCGGCTCATTGTAAACCACGACGTGGTGCGCAAATTGTTTGCGCCATCCAGCACTGCGCTTCTCCCAATGAGACAGTCAATATCAGAGGCGTCGCAACAAACGGGAGACAACGCTGCGAAATGACTGAAGGAGACATTGAAATTAAACTGGGTGTCAAGCTTAAAAAATTTTGAATCTAAAAACAAATACATTACCATTCGCGTTTCCGCGAATTATAAGACTTCCGTCCACGTTATTGCATCGTCGACCTTGCGCCTCCCGCATGAGCGGTAAGTTTAGCGCACTTCCGCCTAAAATTGATTGGTTTAGGTGTTTTCGATGACGCACCATCAAGTTTCAATTTAAAAACATATGTTTATTTTTACAAAAAGAAAGAAGAAAAAAGTTAATTAGAAAGTTTTAGGTAATTGTTTTGCTAATAAGTATGTATTATGGAATCTCTAACGTTCAACGTGGCTGACGATGTAACCCTCCAAACTTTTCTTTTTTTTAATTACTTTAGTTTTCGGAATACTCGAAATTCATTGCAGACACACCCGGTATATCTCAGTTCATCTGCCTCCCAAGACAAGCAATAACACTTTAAAGGGGCGGTGCAACGATATTCACCTGGAATGTTTTTCACTTTACACAAGCTTACTGGCACTAGTGGGACTCGAGAATACTCGCAGGCAACGCCACCGGACAAGAAACTCCTTTGTTGTGGCGTAATTTCAAGGACAAAAGCGAGCGTTTCAATCCAATCGCTCCTCACAAAACTTAATGATGTTGCTGGGCGGTCGCAGAACCGCTCAGTGACAATATTTGAATGCGGCTTATAGAATGTACCCGATAGTCGCGTGGGCACTCGATTTGGGCTCGTGATAATCGATAGCTCGAGAAGCATTCGGGTAGTGGCCCGTGTCCAATTCTCGCAATGACGACAATAGCCGAACCATAATAATGTCTAGAACTCAGCGCGTGTCCGGAGCCTTGCCAACCCCAGCGCCTGACTATAATCAACATTGGCGGCATATAATCCGCTCCGGATATCGTGGCCTCTTGTTCTGACTGCGAACCCCGCAGGGGGCACCTGTGAAAGCAGGTGTTTGGAGAGTGGCATCGCCACGGACCCCGAGCCCCGCAGGGGGCACCTGCACATTAGGTGCTAGGTGAGTAGCGTCACCACGGACCCCAGCCACATAGGCGACACCACAGACCCTGAGTAAAACGTGGCTAAGACCCACCCACGTCTGGCTGTGCGTGGCGAGCCCGTGTCCGGGGAAAAGGGCATCCTGGTGGTTGAGCCGAGCCCGGGGGAGGTTTGGACCCTTCGGGGCCCCCCGGGTGAGGCAATACACCACTTCGGCCCCCGCTTCTCGTAGACGGGAGTCCTGGTAAGGCCCGGCCAGGATGATTCAGTCTAGTCGCCTTTTCTTCTACTATCCCCTCGGGTCTCACACTTTTACCTGTCCTGTTTCCTTCATTTCTTTCTCATTTATCGTGCTCCTTTTTCTCCCTTCTTTAGCGGCAAGGGCTAACCTTGGGTGGTGACAGATACCTTTCTTAAACCACACTTCGTTATAGTTACTGGGTAGCACTGGTAGTGTAGCATACCCAGCCAAGCCATACTTGCTATTGGAACCTACCGCCTTGTTGGGCTCGGTGGTGGGCGGTGCGCCACAGTTTCTGAAAACCTCCCCACTTTTATGGGTTCCAAGTCAAACCAACCTGATCGGCCTCTGAAAAGAGGCCGCACCGAAGTTATCATCCCAGACAAGACTCCATGTTTTCGTTCCAATTACCCAAAGTTTTTGGTTATTCACTCAGAAAGTGACAAACAGCTCTCAAAATTATCACCCTTCCTTGATGCAAAAGTACTGGAAAGTGTTGTGGGAAAGAGCTTCAAAGCCAAAAAAATGTCTTCTGGCGACCTTCTGGTAGAAATTGAAACCAGCATGCAGAGTACAGCGCTCCTTGCACTGCGTTCAGTGTCTGACCATAAGGTGTCAGTCACGCCACATCGAACACTGAATACGATCCAGGGACGTAATCTCCGAGGAGGACCTTCTAGAGACAACAGACACTGAAATTGCTGAAGGTCTTTCTGACCAAGGAGTCGTGGCCGCAATGCGTATCTGCATGCGACGTGACGGGCAGGAAATAAGAACAAAACACATCGTTCTAACATTTGAAGCCTCCACACTTCCTGAAGCTGCCAAGGCCGGATACCTCCACTGCAGGGTTCGGCCGTATATCCCTAACCCCCGGAGATGCTTTCGGTGTCAGAGGTACGGACATGGCTCCCAGAACTGTCGCGGGAAAGCCAGATGTGCGAAATGCAGTAAAACTGACCATAAGACAGACTCTTGCACAAACAGCTCACACTGCGCAAACTGCAACGAGGCCCACCCGGCATACTCCAGATCATGTAAAGTATGGAAAGATGACAAAGAACTACTGACTCTGAAAGTAAAAGAAAACTTGTCATACCTAGAGGCACGCCGTCGTTTTGCTTTCTTGCGAAAGGGCGGCTACGCGCAGGTGGTGCAGCGGGGACATGTACCACTGAAGGTTGCAGTGGCTACCCAGACGCCCTTTCTGGACTACCGAAAGCCACTGCAGTCCCCACGCCCAAGCTTAAAATCGAGCTGCCCGGGCGTGCAGTATCGGCTGGGGGGTCTACTGCCTCCTCCAGCCAGACGACCACCCCTCCTGCTCTCACTGGACAGCAGTCTGTCCCAGTTAGTGGGGAGGGAGCACAGACGGCATCCCCTTCACAGGTTGGGTCGGCAACGGCCAAGCCTGTTCGTAGCCCGCGATCCCTTTCAAGGGAGAGGGGCCCACGCTCTCAGGAGAAGACATCCTCATTCAAGGAGCGGCATAGTTCTTGTGCCACTCCAACACCCAAAGGGCAGGAACAGGAGGTCTCTGGCGCCTCCCTGCCTGGCACCTCCACCGCCTCTTTGGCTGGAGGTGGCGTGGTCGACGGCTGGCTCCTCGTGGCCAGAGCCTTTCCATACCATCTGGGAAGGTCTCGCCACAGGACCCAGAACCTATGGATGAATGTACCCAAGCCTCCTCTCATGCGTCTGACACAGACGACATGGAGTGGCAGGCTCCCAAGGCCCGCCATAAAAGTAAAAAACAAGTAACACTCCCGAAGTAAGAATCTCCAACACATGGGTGCAACATTTCTCCAATGGAATTGCAGGGGATTACTTAATAACCTCGACGATGTTGAATATCTTCTGCAGGAACACAGACCTGCAGCCCTGTGTTTACAAGAAACACATTTAAATGCCACACATACCAACTTCCTCCGAAATTTTATTGTCTTTCGGAAGGACCGCCTAAATGCTACCATTTCATCTGGAGGAGTAGCGATAGTAGTTCCAAGGCTGGCTGCTTGTATGGCCATACCCTTGCACACTCCTTTAGAAGCAGTGGCAGTGCGTGTTCTAGTACATAAAGCCATTTCTGTTTGTTCAATATATTTATCACCATCACAAGCTGTAACAAGTGCAGAACTTCACTCTCTTTTAGATCAACTTCCAAAGCCCTTTCTTTTGATGGGAGATTGTAATGCCCACAATACCCTTTGGGTGGGAATCTAACTGATGTTCGCGGGAAAATAATCGAATAAGTTTTAACTTCTCGAAGCCTTTGCCTTTTTAATACTGGTACTTCAACTTATTTTAGCGCCTCATCCTTATCATCGACCTCCATCGACCTCTCCATTGGTAGTGCCTTGTTGCTGCCTGACTTCTCATGGAGTGTCGATCAGAATCCCTATGGTAGCGATCACTTTCCCATTGTTTTAAAAAGCACAGTCTCTTTTAAATCATTACAAACTCGAACTCCGCGTTGGAAGTTGGAAAAGGCTGACTGGGCCACTTTTAAAAAGGAGTCAGAGTTGCATCCAGATACAATAGCTAGCTTAGATGTCAATGAAGCCTGTGAAGTCGTGACTAATGTAATTATCCAAACAGCACAGTGCTCTATTCCAAAAACGTCAGGACGCTTACCATCAAAACCAAAGCCTTGGTGGAATGAGGAGTGTAGCCTAGCTCGTAAGCGGCAAAACTGTGCATGGACAATAGTGCGCCGTTACCCAACAGTTGAAAATGTCATAAAGCTTAAAAAGCTACGTGCTAAGGCCCGCAATGTAAGACGCCAATCTAAAAAAACCACGTGGATGTCGTATGCTTCTTCAGTCAACAGTTCCACAGGCATAGAAGTCGTATGGGACAGGGTTTATAGAATTAGAGGGGATTACCGTGCATTTACTATCCCTCTCTTCACATTGGATGGCAGCAATGTTCCCACACTAAAACAGCAGGCAAATATTCTCGGTGAACACTTCAAGTCTGCCTCGGGATCTGAGCATCATTCAGACACCTTTCTAAAATGCAAGGCTGCCAAAGAGAAAGTACCAATAAAATGTACCGGTGGTTCCAAGGAGGCTTATAATCAACCATTTACCCTTGTGGAACTGATGATTGTCCTTGACAAGGGAAAGAACTCGTCCCCGGGGCCAGACCTTATTCATTACAGTATGCTTCAGCATTTACATCGTGCAACATTAGATACCATCCTATTGTTCTTTAACTCTGTATGGAGCAGTGGAACTTATCCCATTTTCTGGAAAAGGGCAATTGTGATTCCTTTGCTAAAGCCTGGAAAGGATCCATCATTACCCTCCAGCTACAGACCAATCGCACTCACCAGTTCCCTGGGAAAAACGTTTGAACGAATGGTGACGTTTAGATTGGTGTATTTTTTAGAGCAGGAAAACTTCTTCGACAAATTTCAATGTGGGTATAGGACAGGGCGATCAACGCTTGATCACCTTGTTCGCCTAGAAAAAACGGTCAGGGATGCTTTTGTTAACAGACAACATTGTCTATCTGTGTTTTTCGATATTGAAAAGGCATATGATACCACATGGCGGTACGGAATTTTAAGTGATTTAGTTTCAGCTGGAATTTGTGGGAAAATGCTAGCTCTTATCAAGAGCTTCCTCGATGAGCGCTCGTTCCAGGTGAGGTTGGGCACGACACTTTCTGAAACGTTTGTCCAGGAGAATGATGTTCCCCAAGGGTCGGTGCTGAGTGTTATTTTGGTTCTGATCAAAATGAACTCTCTTAGACAGGTTCTTCCCCGATCTCTCTCCTATGCACTTTATGGTGATGATGTGCAAATATCCTGCTCTTCGTGTAATTCAACTATCTGTGAACGCCAAGTTCAACTAGGTATTAATGAAATGACACGTTGGGCAGATGAGAATGGTTTCCGGTTTTCAGCAGAAAAAACAATCTGTGTTCTGTTTTCTCTTCGAAGGGGTATCATTACAGAACCCACACTAACTTTGGGAGGTCAGACCCTAAACGTACATCCTGAGCATACATTTTTAGGGGTTATTTTTGATAAGAAACTTAGCTTCCGTAGTCACATCTTGCAACTAAAAAATAAATGCCTGCTAGCATTGAATATTTTAAAAGTTCTTTCGCACAAGTCCTGGGGTAGTGACAGAAGATGCCTGCTGCGTTTGTATCAGTGCCTTGTTCGATCGAAATTAGATTACGGTTGCATGGTGTACGGCTCGGCACGGCTGTCTCTTCTTCGGATCTTGGATCCTGTCCACCACCTGGGACTACGACTTGCAACGGGGGCTTTCCGGACCTCTCCAGTTTCCAGTCTCTACGCTGCATCTAATGAATACTCTCTCGGAAAAAGACGTCTGTTCTTGGGCTTTCAATATCACTTAAGAGTTCGCTCCATGCCTCGACATCCTGCACTCGAAGTGTTTCTGGACACGCGGTATGAAAGGACGTACCAGAACAAACCTTCTGTTATACCTCCTTTTCCTCTGCGCCTTAAATCTGAGGCCAAGAATTTTGCAATAGACTTATCAAGTCCGGTAGCAGCGTTGCCCAGCCCAGTTGCACCCTGGAACATCACGCCTATTCCAATTAATCTTTCTCTTTCCAAGTATGACAAGAAGAATGCACCAGCGGAAGATCTTAGGCAAGAATTCTTACAAATCTCCGAAAACTACAAAAACTTTGTACAGTTCTACACATATGGAACGAAACGGAGCAGCAGTGTTGGATGTGCTGTAGTCGGGCCATCATGCAGTATTGTAACGCGGCTCAGCAACCAAGTCACCATCTTTTCTGCAGAGTCATATGCCCTACTGTTAGCTGTGGATACTATCACCAATAGGAATATCAAGGCCGCTGTAATTTTCTCAGATTCTCTCTGTGCACTCCGTGCACTTGCATCCCTAGATCGATCAAAAAATGCTTTTATTCTGCAAATACGTAACAAGATTGTAGCTGCCACAAACTCCAACATCACCATTAATTTCTGTTGGGTCCCTAGCCACGTCGGTATAGGCGGAAATGAGGAGGCCGATAAGGCTGCTAGAACATGTCAGGACATGGACACAGAGGTTACCTCCATCCCATACCAGGATTACAGGTCCTCATTGAAGAAGTTGATTAAAAAGAAATGGCAAGAGGAATGGGACACTGAAGTCCATAATAAACTCCATTGCGTGAAACCTGTTCTTTCCGAGTGGGCCAGCTGCCGACATAACGAGCGTTTTTATGAAGTTGTTCTCTGTCGCCTGAGAATTGGTCACACTCAACTCACACATGGCTTCCTTCTGCGACCAGAGGATGCTCCAATGTGTGAAGAATGTGGGGAAACACTCTCCGTCTTGCACATTCTCATTCAATGTCCGAAATATCATGAGGAGCGTCGCACCAACTTTTCACGGTTTTTTAGAGAACAGATCCCATTCCACCCAGGCCTTTTGCTGGGAGAGGAGCCTCTTGTTCCTCATAACCAAGTTTTTAACTTCCTAAACAGCATTGGCCTATTACAGCACATGTAAGTTAGTGGATTTTCTTTGTATTGTCTACATTTTATGAAAGATGTTTAACTCTCATATCATGCCTCACCTTTAAATAAATAGCACCGCAGTTTTTTCTTCTTCCATTGTTCTGGCGCACTATGGCCTTAGCAGCCGCTGCGCCATTAAAACCCAAAATCAATCAATCAATCAATCTGGCTGTGAGTTGAGGGGGTAAACACCGCTCGTTTTTCTTCATTTTTTCTGCGCCTTTATTTGAGTGTGGTAAAAAATTAACAGGTGTTTGACAGGTCGCTAACGTCAAGGGTACGTTCTAAGCCGTATTTTCGTAAAGTACTAAAAACATCGCATCGCCCCTTTAAGTTTGACAGCATAAGTCGGATGTACCTCCAGCTGATAAGAGCCACAATGTCAATTCCTAGAAATGCTAGTTAAAGGTTGGTTATATATCCCGAGATAGTACTGAACGGCTCTATGGAAAATTTTTTTTAAGAGTTTAAGATTTTTCGCGAAAGCTTTATTTAAAGGTCGCCACGAACCGAAACCTTGCCTTCGACGGGCAACATGGCTCCTGTGTTGGTATCTCCATGCTCTAACCACGTGGCACAAATTGGGATGTCCTTACCACGCGGCCAGGCGTAGCTCGGCGCAAGGGCGAAAATGTCGTCTGCTACGATAGGCAGTCCGCTACACCGGACGACGCCTGCACTACCGAGGCCGGAGCTTGTGTTTCAGCGCAGGACAATGGAAGTTTTCTCTAGAGCTTGTTTTTTTATTAGTAGAAGGTAAAGTTCAGTAAACTACACGCAAACATATCGCGACGGGTTTCTAGAAGTATGCAGTGTTCAACGTCACAAACTTGCTCTCTTGCAAAGTGGCGTAGCCACGAAATATTTTCGGGGGAAAGGGGGGAGGGAGGGATTGTTTTATCTTTGCGTGTAGTGGTCGTTGTACTGTACAATTCACGGGTACGGACACGGCCTTCCCCAACCCTGGCTGTTACAATTCGGTAGCCATTCAATTTTTGGTTGCCTTTACTAAGAAAAAAAAATGATGCGTCCGGGGTGGGGGAGGAAGGGTAGTTTAACCCCCACACCATCCCCTGCCTAGCTGCTCTCGCATGCGACAGACGCTGCCAATAATGACGCAGGGAAGCACACAAGCGCCTGCGCGTTCTTCTAATCGCGTGGCCAACTATGAGCACGCTGCTACTCCGTTTCGCTTTACGTCCGGACGCTGTGGACGCTACGAGCTATCCTAGCCCATTCTGCTCTGTGAAGGTAGCCCGTGACACGGTTTCCAGCTGTCAGACAGTGGATTTCAATTGAAGTGTTCATAGGAGTCAAATTCATGGTTATGGTAGTAAAACGCTTAGTTTACATACATTGAGTTGAAACGCTGCGGTGAAAGGGTTACGCCGGTCGCCAACAGGTGGAGCTGGTGGAGCTTCACGTAATATTTTGGTCATGGAGCTGGGGGATGAAAAAGAAAAGGAGTAGCTTGCGACACAAAGCCGAAATTTTCGCAGCGACCCGAAGGGGCCGGTAATGCGCGTGGCATCGTCGCAACGCTGGATTGCACGACGAGTTCGGCAGTATGCTAAATTGCCCGTGTGACCTCGACGATCAATGAGCACCAACGGTTTACAATTTGGCTGTGTCTTTAACCGAGACGTTCCAACACCAATCTACATCGCGGTGTACCGAAACGTTGAAGAACCATTACAAACTACGAATGAAGAGAACGAGCTCCCGCCCATGATCACCGAAACTATGACAGTGACCACAACAATAGAAGGGTCCATCAGTAGCCACTGGACATGCAAACTGTAGCAGTACGGCGAGGCGGTTACAGTTTAACTGTTTATTAGTCTGGCAGGCCGAAGAAACAGCCTGCTCATAGCTAGACAGTTCGAAGAAAAACGAAGGGCTCAATCTTAGTCCATCAGCTCGCGTTGCGCTAATGGTCATGACGATCATCTCTTACTGTCATCACATTTCCTTACTTCCCAGGAAACTTTGTCACGGACAGGCTTATGATCATAGGCGTAGACTAGGGGAGGGGGCATCGGGGCTCGTGCCCCCCCCCCCCCCCTTAGTGAGATACGGGGGGGGGGGGGGGCATTTAAACAGCCTAATTGGGCCAAACATGTCACAAAACAAATGTTCCGCGAAAAAAATAATTCTTTTAGCAATATTTACGCACAGGACGTAACTTAGTCGGAGTCAGAACATCTCTACATTTGAAGCTCCCGCTCTTTCGACCCCCATGGAGGAGAACTACGCCCCGCCCCTCACTCTGGGATTTGCTCTTTTTTGTTGACTTGGCTGCTGAGTTGAACGACGCAGCGTCTCAACTTCCGGTAAGATCTGGCAACAACGCACGCTAAACATGGCGCCGGTATTGTTTTGGTTGGACGGTACACGAAAAGCTGCGGGGTTTGCGAGCACATAGCGAAGACATGACCGGAGAAGTCCCCTTGTGTTGTTCCTGGAAGACGGAAAGTATCGTTCGTAATCGTTGAGCGTGCTTTGAAAGCGAAGGGAGTCACAGGGTCCACGAGTGTGCAACCACAAGCCAACGTTCACGACAGCGCTGCGTTGACTTCGGCGATCTCGTTCTCTTTGGTGCAACACTGCGATGCGACAAAGAACTGAAACGTTCGTGGTGTGTGTGGTGCAGTGCTTGGAAGTAGACACCCAACACGGAGCGCAAAATGGCTGTTGTGTGGTTGAGGTTAAACGGGTTCAGTACCGTCGTCGTCAGCTGATCCAGTCAAACTGGTCCGGGAGGACGCAGCGAGCGTTTTTAAAAGTAAATCTTCCTTCGTTCCGTCTCCAAATGTGGAAAATTCCCGACGCATGCCGTGAGTAAAAAGTTGCGGGCGTTTTCAACAAAATTACGTCGTTTCAATGGAACAATGAATTCCGAATTGTTGTCCTAAATCTGCCGTTTTTATGCTTCGTGTTGGACTGCGTTTACACAGCGACGTGTTCCGCTCATCGTGCAGTGGGATTAAATTTAGTCAAGATTTCCTACCTGCCCATAGATGCATGAATTGAAACCATTTTTTCCGTCCCCGCAGGGGGCACCTGTGAAAGCAGGTGTTTGGAGAGTGGCGTCTCCACGGACCCCGAGCCCCGCAGGGGGCGCCTGCACCTTAGGTGCTAGGTGCTTGGTGAGTAGCGTCACCACGGACCCCAGCCACGTGGGCCACCATACCCGCACGCAGGGGCCACCTACTTTGGTAGGTGCTTGGTGAGTAGCGTCACTACGAACCCCGAGCCATGTGGGTTCGCCCACCCACGTCTGGCTGTGCGTGGCGTACCCGTGTCCGGGGAAGAGGGGACCCTGGTGGTTGAGCTGAGCCCGGGGTATGTTCGGACCCTTCGGGGCCCCCCGAACAAGGCAATATACCGCTTCGACCCCTGCTTCTCGTAGACGGGTGTCCTGGCTTGGCCCGACCAGGATGATTCAGTCAGTCGCCTCTTCTACCCTCTTCTTCCTTCTTTCACTTTTCCTTCCACCTCTTTCTCTTTTCTTCTGCACTCTCTTCCTTCCTTTTTCACCTTCTTATGCGGCAAGGGCTAACCTTGAGTGGAAACAGGTCTTGTCCCTGCATCCACACTCGGTTATAGTGCCCGGGCAGCACTGGTAGAATAATTGTGTCAGCCAAGCCTTTCTTGTTATGGCACATTACCTACCCCCTCGTTGGGCTCCGTGGTGGGCGGTGCACCCGGGCACTGAAACTCCTTCCCATCTATATGGGCTCTCAAACTAAAAAACCTCCTGATCGGGCCCTGAAAAGGACCCGCACCGAAGTACCGTTTCAATTTGAAATGTCTCTTGTTTCCGAAAAGTTTCCGAGATTTCTAGTTTTACATTCTGAAAGTGAAAAGCCACTGGGCGAACTGTCCCCCTTCCTTGTAGCCAAGGCACTAGAAGGCGTTGTTGGTCAGAACTTTCATGCGAAGAAAATGGCATCCGGAGACCTCCTTGTAGAGATCAGTACAAAACAGCAGAGTGATGCCCTCCTGGCTCTCAACTCGGTTTCGGACTACAAAGTCACTGTTTCTCCGCACCGCAAACTGAACACTGTCCAAGGAGTTATTTCCGAGGACGACCTGCTAGACACATCAGACGCAGAGTTAGTGGAGGGGCTCTCTAGCCAAGGAGTTGTTGCTGCGCGAAGAATCAATATTCGTCGTGATGGCAGCGAACGGAAAACAAAGCACATCATCCTAACCTTTGACAGCACCACTCTCCCTGCGACTGTAAAGGCAGGCTACCTACAGTGCAGAGTCCGACCCTACGTGCCAAACCCCCAACGGTGCTTCAAGTGCCAGCGGTTCGGCCATGGGTCACGTAGCTGTCGGGGGGCCGACACATGTGCTAAGTGCTCAAGCAAAGAACATGTTGCTGACAACTGTGACAATGAGCCAAAATGTGCCAACTGCGAAGGTAACCACCCTTCATACTCGCGTTCCTGCCCTCTTTGGAAACAAGAAAAATACTGACGCTGAAAGCCAAAGAAAACATACCATACGTAGAAGCAAAGAAACGATTTTCTTTCTTATCAAAGGGTGAATATGCCGAGGTCGTGCGCAGGGGACCGGCACGACCAGTAACGGCATCGACGGGAACCCAGACGTCTCCGGATGATCTGCGGCTCTCGTTGAAGTCCCCTCATAAACCCACAGGGGCGGTGCCAGTGGCACCGGGTCCCAAGCCCAGGGTGGATGCTGGCTCACTAGCATCCACTTCAGACCAGGGGAAGGCCCCCCCTGGTCGGGGCCGGCCACCCCGTACCTCTGGTCCGAATACACCTGGTGAGCCGTCACGGCAGTCGACCCCCCAGGGGCGGCCGTCGGCGACGCATGAGGAGCCCATGGACGAGAGTGGGCCCAGATCCGACGAGGAGGCTCCCTCCTCAGGATCGGTGTTTTCTTTCTGTGCCCCCAGTGACCCCACTGGGAGGCAGGCAGATACGTCGAAAAAGAAAAACGCTCCACGTGTAAAAATTGATTTTAAACCATAGTGATGTCATCTTATGTTTCATCCTGTTTTTTAGTCTATTTTTTATTTTTACCTTTTTATTGCTATGAGTAAACATATGGGCGTCATGCCATGGAACTGTCGCGGCCTTCTTCGTAATATTGATGACGTGAACATGTTTCTTGATGAGCTCCGTCCCGTGGCGCTCTGTTTACAGGAAACTCATCTCAATGACAATCACACACAGATCTTACGTCGCCACCAAGTTTTTAGGAAGGATCGCCTTTCCCCCACTCCTTCCGGTGGTGTTGCAGTAGTAGTGCGGAATGGAGTGGTGTGTGCTCAAGTACCTCTTCAAACACCACTTGAGGCAGTGGCAGTTCGTGTCCTCTTTGATCGCCTCATCACCATTGTATCGCTCTACCTTCCACCTAACAGTCCATTGCATCTTCATGAACTCCAAGGCCTCGTAGATCAGCTGCCCAAACCTTTTTTAATCTTAGGTGATTTTAATTCCCACCATCCTTTGTGGGGAAGCTCTCATCAGGATTCCCGTGGTGGAGTTATTGAACGGCTCCTATCGCTATCTGGACTGTGTCTTTTGAATAAGAGAGAGCCAACCTTTTTTAGCTCTGTTCATAACACATTCACATCAATAGATCTTTCCATATCATCACCATCTTTACTTCCATGTTTTTCGTGGAAGGTTTTAAATAATCCTTTTGGAAGCGACCACTTCCCCATAATTTTCGAAACAGTTATACCTCTTCCTTCGCTTTCGACCCGCCTTCCAAGGTGGAAGTTTGAGAAGGCCGACTGGGCTCTGTTTGGTTCAGAAGCTGTGTTTGATTCCTCTTTATTTACTAGTATGTCTGCAGAGGAGGCGACAACTTATGTCACTGAATGTTTAATTAATGCCGCTGCATCGTCTATCCCACAAACCTCTGGTAAGCTCCCCAGGAGATACAAACCCTGGTGGAACGATGAGTGTACAGCCACTCGAAAGAAACAAAATAGGGCTTGGGGAATCTTTCGCCGATATCCGACGCCTCTTAACTTGATAGAATTTAAAACAAGCAGAGCCAAGGCTCGATGGACGAGAAAACAAGCCAAAAAGACATCGTGGGTTAAATATATTTCAGCCCTAAATAGCTTTGTACCGTTAAAAGAAGTGTGGGACCGCCTGCGGAAGGTCCGAGGAGATTACCAATCCTTTCGAACTCCTCTCTTTTCCTCCTCCTCTGCATCACTCAAAGATCAAGCAAACATCCTTGGTGAACATTTTCAGCTTATCAGTAGTTGCTCAAATTTCAGCGCAAAGTTTAAGAAATTCCAGTCTATTGCTGAAAAGCAGTCAATTTCCATGTTAGGGTCTGCCACTGTTTCATACAACAAACCATTCACTATGGGTGAACTCAAAGTAGCACTTGCTACAAAAAATCAGGCTGCACCAGGCCCAGATAAAATTCATTATGAAATGCTTAGACACCTGTCCCCTGAATCACTTTGCCATTTGCTGACGTTTTTTAATCACCTTTGGAAACAAGCTGCAATCCCTCAGTGCTGGAAATGTGCTCATGTTACACCTCTCTTGAAACATGGAAAAGATCCCTCTGTCCCCACAAGCTACCGCCCCATCGCACTCACTAGTTGCCTGGGGAAGACATATGAAAGGCTCATTAATCGGCGTCTTCTTTATTTTTTGGAGGCTGAGAACTTTTTTGATGTTAACCAGTGTGGATTTCGAGAGGGACGATCAACCACAGATCACTTGGTTCGTTTAGAAACCCTTATTCGTGAGGCATTTGTGCACCGACAACATTGTGTTTCGGTATTTTTTGATATGCATAAAGCATATGATACCGTATGGAGGTATGGAATCCTTCGAGATCTGTACAACTGCGGTGTGCGTGGTCGATTGCTTCAGTGCATGCAAAACTTCCTAGCCAGGCGAACCTTTCAGGTTCGCTTGGGTGGCACACTGTCAGATGTTTTTAGCCAAGAAAATGGGGTCCCTCAAGGAGGAGTTTTAAGCGTTACCCTTTTTGCTGTTAAGATCAACAGTCTTGGAAGGGTGATACCGCCATCGGTATCTTATTCTCTTTATGTAGACGACGTGCAGATCTCCTTCTCTTCATGTAACCTCTCCAGTTGTGAACGGCAACTACAACTCACTATCAACAGGATGAGCAAATGGGCGGATGAAAACGGTTTCAAGTTTTCTCCCGAAAAAACTGTTTGTGTTCCCTTTTCATTGCGCCGGGGTTTGTCTTTGGACCCCACTTTGCATCTCAATAACATAGACATATCTGTTCAACAGGAACACAAATTTCTTGGTGTAATCTTTGCCAAGAAGCTTTCTTTTGTGCCACATTTGAAGAAGTTGAAACGTAAATGCTTAAGTTCTCTAAATGTTCTCAAGGTGTTGTCCCACATTTCATGGGGATCGGACAGGCGATGCCTCTTACGATTATACAACTCCCTGGTTCGGTCTCGGCTTGACTACGGTGCAGTCGTGTATGATTCGGCACGATCCTTTACTTTGAAGATGCTGGATCCCGTTCACCACTTGGGGCTCAGACTTGCCTCCGGTGCATTTCGTACATCACCTGTGTTAAGCCAATATGCCGATACACATCAGATGTCGCTTGAGAAACGCAGACAGTACCTGAGTCTCTGTTATGCTTATCGGGTCTATTCTAATCCACAACACCCAGTTTACAGTGCCATTAATAGCTGTCGTTTCTCTCGACTTTTTGAAAACAAGCCGAGCATTGTACGGCCACTCAACTTTCGCATTCAGAATTTCAGTGCTTCCCTTCATGTCCCACTTCATGTTGCCGTGCTAAATTACAGGGACAGAGTTGCTCCTTGGGACGAAGTCCCAATCGTTTGCGACTGGACACTTACAAAATACAGTAAGCGGGCTACCTCCCCACGAGTTCTTCAACAGGAGTTCCTTTCATTACAGGAGACTTATAGAGGTTACACTGAATTCTATACCGATGGGTCGAAATCCTCGTCTTTTGTTGGCTACGCAGTATATTCTGGTTTCTTCATGAAATCTCTTCAACTTAACTGTGTGGCAAGCATCTTTTCTGCAGAGCTTTATGGCATTTTACTATCTGTTGATCACATACTAAAAAACAATATAAGGAAGGCTATTCTCTTTGTTGATTCTCAAACCGCATTACTGGCTGTGTCCTCACTGCTCCCTACAAAGAATCTTCTTACTCTACATGTACGAGGTAAATTATATGGAGCCCTCTGACTCGGACATGTCATAAAGTTTTGTTGGGTGCCGCGTCATGTCGGGATTCCAGGGAATGAGAAAGCCGATAGCTTGGCTGCATCTGCCAAAGATTTAGTAGCAACTTGTGGATTACCTCATCAAGATTTGAAGTCGTTTTTAAAACAATCACTCTTGATGTCATGGCAGTTGGAGTGGGACAGAGAGTATGACAATAAGCTTCATGTCATCAAACCCATTTTGGCCCTGTGGGAGAGCTCGTTTCACAGGGAACGGCGTGTAGAGGTTCTGCTCTGCCGCCTAAGAATTGGCCACACACGCTTGACGCACTTGCACCTTCTTCGTGGCGAAAATGTGAAGCTTTGTTCCCATTGTGGGAAAGGCCTTACAGTGTTACACATTTTATGGCATTGCCCTTTTCACCATCAGTTGCGCCGGTCTAGCTTCCCTGAACTTTTTAGGGGTTATCTTCCCTTTCATCCAATGTTTTTACTAAGTGACTGCCCTTTAGTGCCTTTTCACCGTGTTCTCGACTACCTAAAGAAAACTGGCTACCTACACCAGTTGTAATTTTTTTTATACTGTTATCTTAAACCGTTTTGTTTAGTGCCAGCTAAACAACATTGAATTGGCGCAATATGACCTCCGTTGTCAATGCGCCACTAAAACCCTAATCATCATCATCATCACCATTTTTTTCCGTAGTGAACATAGCGCTTTTTTATTTTGGGAAGAGGAGTTGTGCTTTATTACGGTACAATCACTTGAAGGTTCAGAAATTGGGGAGGGCGAGCAAGCTTTCCGAGCTTTGTCTCTTTGCTCTCTAGCACTGCCCCTAGTTTCAAGTTTCAGTACACATACCTACTAGCAGGTACAAACTGCTCTAAAGCATTTAAAAGACTGGGAAGTCGGGACGGCGCGGACTCCGTGTTTCGCGCTTTACGCAAGGTGACTGGGGAAGTGCTTTTGCAAGGTATGCGTAATATGCAACCGATTTGTTATGCCCGTCGTTTGCGTCTCTCCAGCAAAATGAATACGATAATCTACAAAGGCGCGATCACAAGCCAAGATTTACGATAACAGTACATATTCATTCAAACAATTTACATAAGATGGCTCGAAAGCCGAGAAACAAAATTTGTCGGCTAACGCAGAATTTGAACGTCCAAGGGCTTCTGCGGACAGCTATGACGTGATCACCTGGCTGTGCCAGGCTTTTTACTTAACAGCTGTGTCTGGTCGCGGACGTTCGATGCACCTGGGGCACCCGGTGCGAACCTCGACGGCCTCCGGAGCGATATGACATAAACGTAAGTGGACACGTTTGTCGCTACGCGAACGCTCGATTGACTCCAGCCAAATAGCTTTCCTTTCGGGCGACATGGCCGCTGGAAGGCTCTCTGTCGGGATCACTCATCTGACATCTCCGAAAAATTAGCATTTGCACGCGGAAGCGCAAAAAAAAAAAAAAAAAAAAAACACGCTAAGCAAGCAAAGGAGAAAACGAAAGAACCGCGCTAGGAAAGCCAAAATCCCGGATCGCTTCCTATCACTAACACCTGCGACAGCTGCTCAACACCCACTACATCACTTCAAGAAGTCTCACTCAAGCACCTGGGTGTAACCTGGGGTTCCCGGACATTTCATCGAACGCCGTTTGTTTCGCATATTTTGCTCATCTGTTCGCCCCCTCTGTATTACCCGATGGGCCCTGAGGGTATTGTAACAAATAAATAAAAAGTCGCAATCCCGGTAAGAGCGCACTCCAACTCATGGAGGCCAGAAAGCGACTTCGGTTTTGCGCAGGTGCAACAACGTTAGCCATGTGAGCCTTTTAGCCACTCATGTCTTTCTATTTTTACTTTTTTACTACCCGAAGCTTTCAGTAGCTAAAGCTGAGGTGCTATTTACGAAAGTACAACGAAACATTGTTTTTGTTTTTTTCTTAGTTCTAAGACTCAATGAAGTCAAAAGTAAGTACGTCACAACAAATTTTATTTCAAAACTCTCGGGGGGTTCATGTGTTCCTTCGACCACCATTCACCATTTCAAATGGTGAGTAATTGCTCTCAAAAAGTCTCCGACAGCCATGCTCCGTCGGATCTCATCAAGAAGGTGGACCTTCTCATTCCTTGCCGCTATGGCCTTCTTCTGACGAGGAGGCTCTTGAGACCTCAGCATCACCTCCAGCTTGTCTTCCGTCAGTTGATGTTCTGCGGCGATGCAAGTCAAAAACTTTCAGAACCCGGGATGGGCACCTCCGACCAGCTTCAGGAAGCGGGAATGCCACCCTTCCACGCTGTTGTTCCCTCTGGGCTTACCGAGGTCCATGAGGGGCTGCACCGACCACAGGCTCGGAGGGAAGAGAGGTGGAGCGCGAATTACGAGCCCGTTCTGTAGCGTTCTTGCCCTCCACATCACCAAGTGTTTCTCGAACCACTCGAGAAGTTTTTACTGCCTGGGGTAAGAAGTGGGGCTTGATTTCTGCATAACCCTGCGTAAAAGCATGAAAACAAATAAGGCATTTTCTCTTCCAAGAGAGTGCCACGCAACATATAGGTATGCCACAGCGCAGAAACAAACATACCTGACGTATCCGATGAGGGGGTAAGAAGGAGAGGGCACACAGCTGTCTCACCAAGCTTGAGAAAGCGGCGTCATTCGCATATTGAGCCTGCAGTCCGGTCTTCTAGACTTGCCTGTACACGTTTTGAGATAAATGAAAAAAAGATCCGTGCAGCACGCTTGCCTGGAAAACCTGTCGCAACGCGTCGATCGCGGCGATTTCGAAGTCTGTGATTATGAACCCCGGGGACATTACGAATCCGTGGCGTTAGCAGGTGAGAGGGAGAGCCTGGGCGAAGAAAGATGAATGCAATCTTATAACAAAACCTGCCGGCAATGAAAACAGAAACAGAACAGAAATCAAAGAATTTTCAATATGCTACAAAACAGAATGTGCTTCTCTCCCAATAGTGGGACGTCACTTTCATACTTACATTGAACAGGTGCAAGTAGGCGTCATCTGTCTTTGAGGATAACAAGCTGTATGCGAAAGGAAAGGAGATGTTCCGTCCTTGAAACTCCTTGACCCCATGAAACGTGTAAAGCTGGTAGAATTGACGCGGAACGGTCTTGGATGTTCCGTCGCAAAGAATGGTAGTCGCCTGAAAAGAGTTAGATTCGTACGGGTAGTCATTCAAGAAATCTCAGTCTCTGAGCAAGACCTATCAATATGTATATTCATAATATATTTACCTGTGAAAGGTGCCTCAGACTCTCAGACGTGGCAAAGATCAGAACTCGCGTTCCCTGAAAAGACGTGTCGTCATACTGCAGAAACTCTCGTTGCCCGTCGATCTTTCCGAAGGGGTCCTCAACCATAAGGCTGGACAGGCTGGTAGGCTCCGGTGGAAACAATGACGATCGTTTCCTACTAATGACATTTCGAGGACCTCTCCATTTGGCAGCACTTGCCGCGCTTCAGCATTCAGGCCACTGGAGACTTGCTAAGAAGGAAGCAAATATGTGATAATCTTATAACAGGCTATTTTAAACAGCAAGATATTGAACGCATTACATACCTGAACAATTTGAATCGGTGCACTTGTAGTTTGGAGCACTTTCTTCTTGATTCCAGACCTTGCCTGCAGGACATCTGACCTTGTACTGTCCGGAAGATGGTTGTGCCCCTTCGATGACTTCAGAACGTGGTTCCCTATGCTTGAATCACCGACAGTGACGGCGCGACCTCCGCATTCGCCGTACTGTTCGCATTTCCAGTGGAATCTGTCGTTGGCACGTTTATCTACGATGTAAGCATATCCGCCGAAACAGAGCTTTGGCTTTCCTCGTGTAGTCTCCCGAATCTCCATTGCGTACTACCCGCCATGGTAATCATGATCACCTTGCCTACCGAAAAATCCGGTATAACTTTTCACTATCCGGATTATGGAACCGGAAATTTGTTTCTGGAAAGCCGAAATCCAGATTGCAGACAAAGGAATAATTTTGGAAAACCTAAATTCCAGATAAATTCCGGATAGAATTCAGGTAGATTTCCGGTTCCATAATCCGGATAGCGAAAAGTTATACCGGATTTTTCGGTAGGGTTATATAGGCCGCAATTCCTAAGCCATGAAAGGTGGATAGACAAAGGTCCTGTTCATGCTTAGAGACAAGTTCATTGTATTGTCCGTCAAGTGAATCCCCCCCCCCCCTTAATAAATAAAGAAAGACCGACAAATAAAGAAATCTGTTGGATTGGCTTCATAAAGAATACCAAGCAAACAAAAGCAGTCTTAAAGACGACCCCACAACCGTTTCCGTCTTCAAGGCCTTCCGACTTCCCGGCTATGATTGACTTCAGATAAAATTAGATAAAGAGAAGCGCAAAAGGGACGAACGGAGAAAGGGGTCAAACGCAGCGCCCTCCTCGTCTGCGCCAGTACCAGTACAAAGGGGACAAAACATTAAAAAACCCAGAGGAACATGGATGGCAAAGGAACCTCAAAACTTATAGTGGATCACTTAGTGCATCTCGCATTTGAAACAGATAATCCTCCTAGACACAAAAACACAAAGTATAATTTTCTGTTCCCGTGTCTTAGGCCTCTTTATAAATTTCAAAAAGCTCTCCGGCTTCCTTTTATGATAGCACTGCACGCTGTTTCAAATGGCATTCGATAAAAGGGCGTTCAATAAAACGGTGTTCGATAAGACGGCGTTCGATAAAACGGCGTTCGATGAAACGGTGTTCGATGAAACGGCATTCGATGAAACGGCTTCCATGAAACGGCGTTCGACGAAACGGCGTTCGATGAAATGTCCGGTCCCAGTAACCTGGGTCACCACGAAACACTGATCACTTCGGCGAAACGATTGATTAGTTGAGGTAGGCGAGACAGGCGGTAGCGGAGACTTTGGCGGCCGTGAAAGAATAGCGAAGCTTTTGTTTGTTATGGTATGAATACAAACGAAAGTGCCCGTCTTGTAAACCTTTTATAAAGGATAATAACTCTCATCACATGGGTTATTCTTTAAACGTAAAAATATGCCGCTCAAGAGGAAACTGCACCATTTACCAAAGGTTTAACAACCAAGATCTAAGCTGTCAATCAAACTCTTAGCCAATGAGAGTTATAGCTGCCGATTGGGATTCAACGTCACAGAATCCCAACTTCGTGGCGCGCTATTCAAAACGGGCAGAATAGCCGCGAACTAAATCATTTTGGACAAAACACCGAGACTGGGTGGGAAAAAGGCAGACATGTACAAATTACTCAAAAAAGGTAGTTAACTTACTGAGTATCGACGCCAAAAGTAATTGGAGTAGAGTAGAAATTACGCATTTGTAATAGTAATTGAGTAAACTACTAACTACTGCAAAAAGTAGCGAGTTACTTTGAAGTTACTTTCGAAGTTACTTTTTATATTTTTGTGGTTGCACAATGAACAGCAGTTTTGATCCCTGAAAAACCCTGCCAGCCTAAAATAAATGCAGTCATTTTATGGTTTTCGTCTTCATCAAAATAGTTTATTCGCTCGCAGAAGCAATTGAACTTCGAAGTTCTTATCGGAGAGTTTTCCCCTTTTTCTCCTAAAGACGTCCCCAGCCAAGCTAAAAAGACGTTCCACCGACGCACTGGATGGAACGGCAGCGTTGAATTTCAGAAACAGGCTGTGCAGGGTCGGGTACTTCAGGACGTCCTATCGTCTTACTGCAAGTAAAGCATGACGTCCTGGGCTTCTGAATCCCGCCTGCAGTGGCCTTCCTCGTTCAAGCTGAAGAAATCTTCAGGCTCTCCTGTCGCTGGGGGGTCTGAAGTTACGTGGTGTTCCCGCCGTGGCAGGCGAGAGACCTCAGTCTTCAGCAACTGGATCACTCTGTCACGGTCAGCTTCCGGTACCCACTGCAGCTTAAAGCGCGGGATAAGGGCAGCGCTTATCACCAGAGCGGTGTCGTCCATGGCACCTGCGAACCTGTAAAGAGGTTCAAATATTTAACATGCTCGTCGGGCCAAAATAATGAAGATCGCCTAACTTCTAGCGCCACTATAGAAGTATCACCGGTTTACCTTTTTCCAATGCCGTCGGTAATTGCGCTTTTTAGCGGCCTACAATACTGGAGGCCGGATAGCGCCGCTAGTCTGCGTCTTGTTGCAGTTATTGTGGGCAGCAGGTACCCAAGATACATCTTGTCATCCGCTTGCAGTATGTCCAGCGCGTTGGCAATCGGCTTCATCACCTAGCCAGAACGACATATCACATTTGTTACAGTACATTCAGAAAAAGTACTGACAATAAACATACCTCGCAGTACTCGCTTATGAAATCTGCTTCTATTGGGCGACGAAGGATCGGAAGTTTCCGGCGCAGGCACAGCTCCTCCAGTTTTTGCGGCTTCTCCTCCAATATACCTTGCAGGCATCGCATCGCGTCGTACCGTGAATTCCAAAGCGTGGCGTTGGGCACAACAAGCTACCTGCGTCATTTAATTGGTTCAGCAGCGTTAAATAAGAAGAACGCTCATTCGAATATACAGGTGTTTTTTTAGACGGTTCAGATTTTTCTTATGAAGCCATGAACGTTACACTAATGTTGTCTGTGTAGGTGAATTATACTGCTTGTGAGACATATTATGGGGGGGGGGGGGGGATATGGAAAATAAACATATTCAGAAACTTGCTGAGCGTGATGAAAAACTCAATTGGTGAACTGAAGAAAAATATGGTGCTGCGCTCCGAAAATGCATCCAAATTCAACGAGTGCTAGTTTTAGCGCACCGCTCTGCTCCCCACACACTCGGACGTGTTTTCTTTTTCAAGTTCACTATTTGAGATTTTTTTAATCTCTTTTACTGACCTAAAGTTGAATTACCATATTTTCGAAAATTATATGACTTAGAGTAACAATTCGACCATATTATGTCCCCCTGGCCGCATAATTTACCAGCCCAGAACTCAAAAGTGTAGCTTTCACATCTGTTTATAAAAACTGGGACTCTCATAAAAAAACAAAAAAAGAAACATCCTAGGATTTGTTCCCAGGGCAATTTGGTGAACACTCACCTTCCGCAGAGGTCATGAATTTCATCTGCCACCAACGTTGATTGGTTTTGCTTGGTCGAGAGGCTCTGGCACTTGCCGAAGACCGACTGGCTTAAAATTCGATAGTCCTTGTCGTGGTCGGCTCTTTGGGCGTCGACGCTTGCTACAAGGTTCAGCGTGTGCGCAGCGCACCTTTGATGTGGAGGGAAACGAAACGGCTGAACATTCTCCAGAACTGACGCCAAATCCAGTATGTCTAACTTCTCACTCTCTTCGTCATGTTGATCATAAACCCTATAAAAAGATGCAAACTTCCAGTCCGTAATCAGTATAGCACATAGTGCAGTATACAATTAAAAAGTACTGCACCGGAATGCCTTGAGGAAATTCGAGCCATTATCCGTGATCACCTTGACCACTTTGCTGTGCACCTTGTAATCTAGAAACACTTCCTGTAGCTCCTCGGCAATCTTTTCATACGTCATGCTGCCTCTTTCTCTTCTGCAACACAGTGCCGCCGTCTTTCTCACCAGTGTCAGCGAATCGAGCCACAAGGCGGTGACCCCGAGGAACGCACTAAACATCAGTAGAAAGAAAAAACAGAAAAAGTATAAAATACTGACACCTGCGGATGTATACTTCGCGCGTTATTTTTTTTTTTTTTTTTTTTAAGAACTTACACAAATTGTGACGTTTCGATAGACGAAAACACGTTCGGGAGCCTCTTCTACTACGCGACGAGTTTATACTTCGTTCCACCCGCCGTACTTCAGCATATATAATTACAGCAAACAGCCGGCGGGATGACGTTTAGTGACAATATATTTCCTTCTCTTGCCCTTGCGTTCGTTCAAAGTTGAAAAGAATAAAATCATATTTTGAGTGCCAACCGCACCGTTCAGTGGGATGCTTCATCAGGTCACAATACTTCTTGATAGGCGCCAAAAAAAAAGCCAAATTTGTTGTATGAAAGTTAAGACAGCGTTACGTCAATGACGCACGGCTAGTAGCCTGCGGTCTTTCATTTGGACTACCTTGTAGCGATTAAAAGAACACATGCCGGTGCGAAGCTCATCTAGTTCGTCATCGTAACGGGCAGAGGGGAGGTTATAAACTCAGGATCCCCGAGATATGCCGCCCGCCAACGGTGACCTACGGGCCTGCACGGCCTTGCAACCCATCGTTGTTTTCTATTTCCGGTGAAGCTCTATTAATCACATATGCCGCGCGAAATATCTATCCATGTACTTCGAGCTGCAGTTTGTTAAAACACTCCGTCACCGATCATCCACGTGTGCACTGAGGTGTATTAAACTGTTTAATACGCTCAGCGCTGCTAAACTTTTATTGTGTTCATTTTAAACGCTGCGTTTTATCACTTCTCCTTTGAATATAGAAGCTCCACCGAGAAAAGCAATGTAAACTGTTCGCCCGATTCTAGAAATGACTTTTTCGTCTTCTGTTTCTTTTTTTTTTAAAATTTAATAATACAAGGGCAGCCTTGTTTTAAATCATATCTTTTCGCGCTCAAATGGTATAAAACAGCACCTACCGGTTGAAACTTTTCCAGCAATCGGCCGTGATTGCGATGTGCTCAGCTCTCCCCAACTCGTCCAGTAACCGCTGCTTGGTCTTGTCAGAGCGGGCAGCAGTGCGTTCCATGAGCGCACGTCTCGTCAGTGGAGTCTTGGTCGGCGCAAGCCGTGTCACCATGTTGAGGAAATCTTCGTGTTCGACGACGGAAAAAGGCTCCATCGCCCTGATTACAAAGTTTTCGAGGGTTTCTCGTATAATTTCTGGGTTAAAACTCCGGAACGAAAGGCATGCAGTTTCAGCTGCTTGGCCTCCCTTTCTGCTTCAGGCCTCGATCCAGAGTCATGGCATGCCGTTTGTTTGCGAATGCCGCTGTCCAGCTTCGAGAGTTGGGTGGGGTGCAGCGACTGCAATTTATGACATTGTGTCAAGTGAAGCACTCCCAATAGTCAGACAAAATATAACTTTGCGTTTATGTTCATTAGCTAAAGAAGTTAGGCAGCACAAAATTTTCATTATCTGGCGAATTGTAACTACGATCATAGCCCGACCGTAAGAGCTACTTGCAGGTTTCAAGCTCAAAGGTAAAATAATTTAAGCAGCGGTCAAAAGGTGCAGGCGTGAAATTAACTTCATATTCTATTGTAGCGCCAATCACAGGCACTAGTCACAGCGTTCGTCTGTTGCCGTAAAATCAGATTTTCACACATAGCTGAGAACGAAGTAGAAATATAATATAATGTAATTAAATGCAAAGGTGCAAGCGAGCTGGGCAAGAATGATGAAAATAAAGAAATATAGCTCACCTTCATATGTTTCCTGAGGTTGGAATTTGACTTCTTGCATGCAGCCAGGACCTTGGTTTTCGGAAGACATAGTTTGCATTTCGCTTGAACAGAGGTTTCTGTCTCAGAAACAAACACAAAGAAGGGCCTGAAATTCGGCCAGGGTAAGCGAGTGTTCGCATCTTCGGTGTTCATGACGAAACATGTGAGGTTTGCCTCGGCTAGAGGGTCTTTTACAACAAAAACTCTCCTCCTTTTTTTTTTCTTTTTTTCTTCGGCAAGTTGAGAGTGTCATGATCGGCCCCTCTTTATTTTCACAACTTTAGAAGCGTACGCTGAGCGAGTGCACCTGACCTTCAAGGGATCAAGCCTCGAGCCACGACGATGAGATAATCCGGAAGACTGCACCTCTCGTTGCAGTGCTACATTACTGAAGAAAAAAAAAAGTTTTGGTTTAACAGAAGATGAAACGAAGCAAACTTCGCCGCTGACGCCGGGTCCAACAAAAGAATCTCCCAAGGGTGACTCACAATCTTCGGGCTCGGCCAGGAAGTACGGGCTCTCCGTCACCTTCCTGGCCATGCAACAGTGAACTTTGCTCCACCTTTGGCGCCTGGAGCGCCACAGGTGGAACACTGACCGGTGACTGAGGAGGTGTGCCCTCTGATAATGTGGTGGGAGTCGACCTAGACGTCCCAGGCAACTCGGTGTTGTCATACCAAGGAGAACTCTGCAAAGAGTCTTGGTTCGGCCATGACTACCTGGTCACTGCCGATAAGTTCCATCCATTCCACGGACGTCCATCCTCTAGGTAAGACGACCAATGCCCAACGCGCTTGAGGACCTTCAACGGTGGTCCGAAAGTGGGGGTACCCTTTGGGCCATGAACTTGTCTTCGCACGCTCACATAGTGACCCACCTGGAAACTCGGGGCCTTAGCAGCTCGACGTCGGTCGGCATAAGCCTTACTCTTGGCTTGTTGGTCTCTCACCCTCTTTCGAAGGCCACGCATCTCCCGGGCAGGGTTGGTGTGGAGCTCAGCAGTCGGAAGGCCAACGACGTCAAGTGCTGTCCTCATGGGGCGTCCGTGGAGCAGCACAGCAGGAGCCAACCCGGTGGTGGAGTGTGGTGTAGCCCTGTAGATTCCCAGATACTCGATGACGGTTGGCTTGAGAGGACGATGTTCCAGCAGCGCTAACTGAATATACGACTTTAGCACCCTGTTGAACCTCTCCACCAGGCCGTTTGCCTGGGGGTGGTAGACTGCCGAGAACGAGTGCTTTATTCCTCTTGCTTCGAGGAACGTCTCAAACTCTCTTGATGTGAATTGTCGGCCATAGTCGGAGACGATCTCTGTCGGGTAACCTTCTCGTGCGAAAACGGACAGGAAATTCGTGACTGCCTGCGATGTGATGTCGCTGCAGAAGGCGACCTCCGGCCACTTTGAGTCATAGCCCACAACTGAGATGGCAAACCGGCAGTTCGCTGGTGCTTGCTCGAAGGGGCCTACAACGTCGATTACAACTTTGCTCCAAGGTCTTTCGGACAGTGGCACTGGCTGGAGCGGTGTTGGCGTTGTTTTGACACTCTTGTCAGCAGACTGGCAGACTGTACAGCTGCGAATGGTGCCTTCGACTTGCTTGTCTAATCCAGGCCACCAGAGCTTCTCTCGAAGGCGCCTCCTTGTCTTTACAATACCAGGGTGGGACTCGTGCGCGTTCTGGACGAACGTCGCCGTTAGCTTGGCCAGAATTACGAAGCGTTCCGAGCGCAGAAGGAGACCGTCGACCACCGACAGCTCGCTGCGGACCTCATAGTATGGGACCAGGTCTGCAGTCAAGTTCTTCCGAGCAGGCCATGCCGTCTGGACGTACTGCATGACGTTTTGTGACGCGCCATTCTCCTCTGTGTCGCGTTGTAGGTCTTCCGATGTACAACTGATGTTACCAGGGCCACGACCTTTTTGGGCTGCTCTTCGCCTTCGGTGCCTGGCGCAGGTAGTCGAGACAGGGCATCTGCCACTTTGTTGTCGGAGCCGCGACGGTACTCGACCTTGAAGTTGTAGCAGAGCAACCGTGCTGTCCACCGTGCGATGCGAAGAGGACGCTGTCCCGTGCTTTGTGCAGACAGCAGGGCCACTAAGGCTTGGTGATCCGTAAGAAGAGTGAAGGGCCGCCCCACAAGTATATGTGCCACCTCTCACAGGCCCACAAACAAGCCAAGGCCCCTCGCTCACCAGCTGAGTACTTCCGCTCGGCTGCGGTCAAAGTCTGCGACGCGAAGGGAATAGTGCGAGTACGAGGCCCGTCGACCTGCTGCAGGACGGCACCCAGACCATATGCAGAAGCGTCTGTGGCAACGATGACAGGGAGCACTGGGTTGAACATGCTCAGTACTTGTTGCGAGGCAAGGAGTCTCTTCACCCTGGCGAAGCTAGCGTCTGCTGCGGCATCCCAGACAAAAGGAACACCTTTCCGCAGTAGTCGGCCCATCGGCTCTACCTCCTCGGCCAACCTGGGGACGAACCTGGCGTAATACTCAACGAGGCCAAAGAGCGCAGCATGCTAAGCTCAGATGGAACGGCTGCATGTGCGATCGCGTCGATCTTGGCCTTAAGGGGTGCTATACCTTCAGCGCTGGCACGATGTCCGAGAAACGGCAGCTCAGATGCGTTGAAAACGCACTTCTCATTGAGCTTGAGTTCGGCCTTGGAGATCCGATGAAGAACTGCGCGGAGGTTCTCGGTGTGCTCTTGCAGAGCCTTTCCTAAGACGATTATATCGTCTATGTAGCAGAAGACGCCACTGCAGCCATGCAGAATCCTTATCATCAGCTGCTGGAACGCAGCTGGTGCCGATGCAAGTCCAAAGCGGATCCTCTTAAAACGGAAGAGCCTCTCATGGGTTATAAATGCCGTGAGGTCTCTACTGTCTGCAGGTGAAGCAGGACTTGGCGATATGCAGCTGCCAGGTCCAGCTTGGAGAAGTGGCGGGCTCCACTGAGGGCGTGCAGCAGTTCTTCCGTATGCGGCAAGGGAAAGTTGTCAACGACTACTTCCTTGTTGGGTTCTCTGAGGTCGACGCAAAGACGGATGCTGCCGTCTTTCTTGCGGACGACGACGACTGGGGAAACCCATTCAGATGCACTGATTCTTTCGATGACGTCAGCAGCATTGAGACGCTTCAGCTCGTCGGTTACTTGCTGCCGGAAGGCAACCCAGGCGAAAATTTCTAACTGGGACCAGTTGGCACCTCAACTGGTTTCAACTGGGACTAACTGGTCCCAACTGGGAATCAACTGGTCCCAACTGGGATCAACTGGGACCAATAGGAGTCCAACTGGGACCAGCTGAGGGGTCAGCTGGTTTGAACCATTTCCAGTTGGGAGTCAACTGGTTTGACTCCCAGTTGGGAATGGAGTGAGCTGGGACCAGTTAGGAAAGTAACTGATTGGAGCAATTCCCAGACGGACTTCAAATGCCTTTCCCGTTCCCAGTTCACACGGGGCAACAATTTTGACAAGTTGGGGGTGTACTGACCTTTGCTAATGAAGAAAACTAAGAACACTTAAATTCTTAGATTTATACAAATAGGGAAATTTTGAGTTACTGGGTACATTTACATGTTCATAAAAATAATATAAAAATTTTAATTAACTAAATAATTTTTAATTAGAAAATATAATTAGTGACATAATGTGTTCACCTAAATGAATATTTAGTGCATTATTAAAATATATTAAAACATTTATTAATATATTAAAATATATTAAAACATTAAAACATTAAAACATCAAAACTCCGACTCGAGAGGAACTTCTGGGTGATCATCTCGTTGCTTCATGTCTTGACCATATTAGCGTACGCGCCGCAAATGTTGTTGCGCAGTCAGCTGTAATAGAACAAAAACTAGCGGACCATTACTTTGTTGCGTGTCAACTTACATCAAAACTTAGCGTTAAAACAAAAACAGAAACAACAAAAAGAGTTGAAATAATTGATAAAGTAAGGTTTGATAAGTTAGTTAAGGCCTATAATTGGGATAGTTTGTTGTCCATTCAAGACTTCGTTGAAATTTACAGTACGTTTAGAAATCAATTCGGCTCTTTCAGGGAGCAATCCAAAAAGATTATTACTGTCAGGCGGCGTCAAAATGCACAAGTGTGGTTAACAGGGGATATCTTGTCATGCATTAAGTATAAAGATGCTTTATGGTCTAAATGCCGACGTTCTCCTAAAAATGTTCAGTTAAAAATAAAATTCCGCGCTACGCGAAATCGTGTAAATGCGCTTATCCGGTGCGCTAAAAGAAAATACTTCCGAGAGAGATTTTTTAAGGTAAGGTCAAATAATTGTGAAACTTGGCGTTTACTAGATCAGTTGCGTGGCTCTGGTGTTAGGAGATCCATTGATGATTCACTTGAGAAAGTATTTGATCTTAATACGACAGTGGCTGAGGATTTCAACAAGTTTTTTGCTAAATTTTCTGGAGTAGCGCCTAACGATGCTACGTTCTCTACAGAATATCTAGAGTCTAATGTCTCCTCGGCTTTCCTTCCTCAAATGACCGAGCTTGATCTACGAACTTGGGTTTTCAGTTTCAAAACAAACAAGGCGCCTGGCATAGATGGCATCAGTGCAGAAGACCTGCAACGCAATTATAATTCTATAAAACACGTGCTTCTTTATATATTAAATGGTTTTATTTCTTCCGGGATTATCCCAGATGATTTAAAAACTGCACTTGTAAAGCCTTTATTTAAAGGAGAAGAGCGCAAGAAGCTTGACAATTACCGCCCAATTTCTATTTTACCCTGTATAGTCCAGATCTTAGAAAAACATATCCTTCAATCTATGACGGGGTTTCTTGATCGCTTTAACATTCTATCGCCAACTCAATATGGATTTGTCAGTGGACGTGGGACCCAGCCACTTCTAGAAGATTTTGCTGATGAATTGAATCATACCTTTGAGAAGCATCAGGTTGCTTGCGCACTTTTTATTGATGTGGCAAAGGCATTCGATACCGTGAGTCATAATATTTTACTAACTAAATTGCAAAACATTGGATTCCGCGGCCCATTCCTTTCACTACTTCAGAACTTTTTGTCGGGAAGGACACAACTAGTTTCCATAGCGAATATCCGAGGCTCCAAAGTTAGCTTAAAAGCTGGGGTTCCTCAGGGATCTGTTTTGTCACCTCTCCTTTTTAACATCTTTGTAAACGATATGTCCAGGGCAGTTTCCTCATGTAAATTATTTCAATACGCTGATGACACGGTATTGCTATCGCAACACCTTGATTATGTTGCAGGAATCACTTTACTCCAAGACGACACTTGTCACCTACATGACTGGTTTAGAGCTAATTGTCTCACGATCAATATACATAAAACTAAGCTTGTTTGCTTTCATAACCCACTTAAACTTATAACTACCGATTATCCACTTTATATGCATACATCTCGGTGTACACCTTGCGACTGTCGTCCTGTGTCTTATGTTGATCAAGTTAACTATCTAGGAATACAATTTGAGAGTGACTTGTCGTGGAAAGCCCATTTATCCCAACTTTGTAGAAAACTGCGAAAAGTATCCTGTTTTCTGTATAATGCCAAATCTCTAATACCCATTTCAACCAAAAAGACAATAACTCACGCTTTAGCATACAGTGTATTACGTTACGGAATAACTATTTTTGGTCACAGCCCAGGACTATGGGGCAAAAAAATTGACTCAGTTTTAAAAGGAATATTTAAAAGCATTATGTACGGTGCAACGTCACAAACTGAAGAAGAAATGCTAACATGCTTGGGTTTGCCTTTTTTTTTTATCCTTTACTTGTACAAACGGTTGTTCTAAAATACTTTTAAAGCGATACTTTTAAGGTGCCTCGTGTCTTATGTAGACCTCTTCGGCGTGTTGAGCGGTTTGAAGTGCCTTTCGTAGAGACAAATTACGGAAAAAGAGTGCGAAATTTTTACGTTCCATTTATTTTCAACAATTTACCAGATGATATCTATGCTGTGGATTCTTTAAAAAAATTGAAAGAATCACTTCAAGGTATTAGGGAGAAGTTGTGACTGCATGTTTCTGTTTGCATATGTTGGAATGACCATCATCACCTACATTGTTCTGCATCTGTAGTTGAATTTGAGCTGTGAACTTCTTGTTTGTGGGGACTCTTTCAAGCATGAATTGTAGGGTGCTGTCCCACAAGCCGCTTCTGGCTTTGACAGGCCCGTGTATCTGCCTTGTTAAATGTGTGTTCCAATAAAAATTTATTATTATTATTATTATTATTATTTATTTTAATACCTACAGTATTTTTCTTTTCTCTTTTCTTTTACTAAATAAATTTATCTTTTGGACAATCAGAGCTAGCCGGCCGCCGTGGCACGCGGGTGCGGATTAGTGGTACGCGCTGTCGACAGATGGCGCTGCCTATGCTGACGCCGGCTAGCTCTGTGTGGGAAGAATGCAACAGAATGGAGGGAACGAGGAAGGGAGGTGGAATTGGAGCATTTATTAAGAAGAATATGAACTTTCAAAGGATCAGAAAGGAGTGCGCCGAACATTTGTGGCTGAAAGGAAAAGTCGCTGGGGAATCAACAGTCCTTGGAGTGGTTTACTTATGGACAGGGACAGGTGCTAAAGAGGAAAACAGAAAAATGATTGATTGCATATCAAGAGACATTAGTAAACTAGGGGAAGGCTCCGAAATAATTATTATGGGAGACATGAATGCCCATATTGAGGGTCTGGATGGGTATACGGACTCAACTGGAAGCATATTACTAGAACTGGTGGAAAAACATGACTTAGTTTTATGTAATACCAGTCAGAAGTGTGACGGGCACATAACTTGGGAAACTGGCAATCTGCATTCAACTATAGATTACGTACTCATGTCACACAAAATATATGGTAACTTACAAGTAATGAAAATAGATGAAGAAGGTTCCAAAAGTCTTGGTAGTGATCACAAACGTATTAAGCTGAATTTTGCCAGAGAAGTAAATGCTGAAACTAGACAACATAATTCAAAGCAAACTTTCTGCAGCGACAAAGAGTTGGAAATAGTTGTGGAAAGAATAGAGGCAGCAGTTTCAGGGCAACGGCATACAGATTGGACCTATGAGAGCCTAACTAGGCTTTTTGCTCTAGAACTAGACAAAGTTAAGAGTAAACGAAAGGGGAAGCAAGGACATAGACCAAAAAGCTGGTGGGACAAAGAAGTGAAGCAAGCGATACAAAAACGTCAGGAAGCCTCTAGAGAAAACAGGTATTCCAAGCGTAGAGGGGAGTCCGAAACGGAAGTAAAAAGAAAATGGGACAATTTTATAACATGTCGCCGAGAGGCATCCAGTTTGATCAATGCGAAAATTCAGAGAAAGGGTGAGGAATGGATGAGTAATGTAAGTAAGAAAGATAGAAACGCTGCCAAGAAGTTTTGGGAGCACTTGAGCTCACTCGGTGAAACAACGCAAGCTAGACAGAGGTTCATACTCTCGCATCAGGGAGATCAATTAGAGGGAGATGATGCGATACAATATATAGGAGCAGTGATGGAGGAGAAATTTCGGGAACGGTTACATGTGGAAGATAGGAGAACCGAAGGAAGTAGCAGTCCAGTTTGTGACATCGCGGATTTTGGACAAAGAGAATGGGAAAAGGCGGAACGAAGAGTCCCTAGTGGCACGTCGACAGGCACAGACGGTATCCCTATCAAGCTGGTGAAGAATTTGGGTCCTAAATCTAAGGCAAAACTAAGGGAGGTAGTGAGTACCATGATAACAAAAGGAAATATTCCAGATGAATGGAGGCTTAGTAGGATGAGTATGATATATAAGGGAAAGGGAGATAAGTCTGATATTAGGAATTATCGTCCTATAACCGTGACACCGGTTATTTACAGGTTGGTAATGCAGATTATAAAGAACAGACTGGAGGAATGGGTAGATTGCGAGGGCATACTGGGCGAATTACAGAACGGGTTTCGAAAACAAAGAAGGTTGGAGGACAATTTATTTTCTCTAACACAGTGTATAGAAATAGCGCAAAAAGAAAACAGACAGCTCTGGCTGGCATTTCTGGATATCAGGGGTGCCTATGACAATGTGAACCGAAGAAACCTGTGGGACATAATGGAGAACTTAAACCTAGATGAAGGACTAACAGCACTATTAAGGAACATTTACAAAGATAACAAGGTGATTATAACATGGGAAGGAAAGGCGACAGGGAAAATAGAGATAAGACGAGGCCTTAGGCAGGGGTGCCCGTTATCGCCTTTGCTGTTTATGTTGTATCTGAGAGGATTGGAGGATAGACTAGAGAAGAGTGGGCTTGGGTTCAACCTTTCTTACAGTAAGCTAGGCCAAAAAATTCAGCAATCCTTACCGGGATTGATGTATGCGGATGATATTGTACTAATGGCTAACAACAGGACAGAGTTGCAGGAATTAATGAGCATCTGTGGTAGGGAAGGAGAGGAATTAGGTTTAGAATTCAGTAGCGAAAAATCGGCAGTCATGATTTTTAACGAGGATGAAGTTGAGAGGCTGAAGATACAGAATATTACAGTTGAGAGAGCTAGTAAATACAAGTATCTAGGAGAATGGATATGTGATGGTGCAGAATATCTCATAGACCATGAAAAGTATATAATAGGTAAGGGCAACAGAAATGCAGCTGTAATGAAAAATAGAGCACTTTGGAATTACAACAGGTATGAGGTGGTGAGAGAGATTTGGAAAGGGGTCATGGTGCCTGGCTTGACTTTTGGAAACGCAGTGCTATGCATGAAATCCGAAGTGCATGCGAGACTAGAAATAAAACAGCGCGGAGTAGGTAGACTGGCTTTGGGGGCACATTGCAAAACGCCAAACCAGGGAGTACAAGGAGACATGGGATGGGCATCATTTGAGAGCAGGGAAGCGGTGAGCAAGGTAGAATTTGAGGATAGGTTGAGGCAAATGGACGGGGAGCAATGGGCACGAAAGGTTTTCAGCTATTTATACATGAGGAGTGTAGACACAAAGTGGAGACAGCGCACTAGGAAATTAAGAGGAAAGTTTTTGGGCTATTGCGAAGATACGGAAGAGCAAGTCTCAGTTAAGAAGAAAGTTAAGGCCACAGAAAGAGATTGGTGGCTAGAGGGAATGCAGACAAAGACGGCTCTGGAAAGCTATAGATTAAACAAAAGAGTTATTGCCAAAGAAAGCATTTATGACAATTCTAGGGGAAGCTCATTGCTGTTTGAGGCAAGAACGGTTGTTCTGCGAACCAGAACATACAGAGTGAAGTACCAGGAAATTGATACAGTGTGCACTGCTTGTGGAGAGGAGGACGAGACGGCTGAGCACTTGATACTCTACTGTAAAGGGCTTCACCCTATGCCTACCGAAGACAACATAGATTTAATAAAGTCATTGGGTTTTAGAGACAGCGAAGGGAGAGTGGATTTCAAGACTGTAGAGATTACCAAGCAAAGATTAAGTGAATGGTGGCAGAAATCGAGAGAAAACTAGGTATTTTCTTATCCACTGATGGCAAGGGGGTTTCATAGCCTCACTTTCTTTGCACTGCGGAGTGAATATAGATTTCACATTTAAATATTCTAAGCTTAAATGGTAAAACAAACTGGCTAGGTGGCGTAAGCTACCGCCCGATCCAAAGGGCTCAGCCGTATTCATCCATCCATCCATCCGGAGTCGGACGGACGCCGCGGACGCCATCACCCAAGTTGGCGTCGTTGGGAAAATATCAAAACTACAGCTGCGCTACTTTGGACCTAACTGTACACACACCATGGTGGCGGCGATGAACTTCGAGGATGGAAAGATGCAGTTCAGCGATCGGAGGGCACCCAGGAAGGACCGGACGCACATAGACTGGACGGAAGAAAGAACGCCGCGGAGAGCAGAATGGCGAAAATGGCGGGAGGTCTACCTCGAAAATGTTCGACTGTCCTGACAGAGATTGCAAGGTGGGAGCGCTACCGCAGCTTATCAGGACTTCACCTGCGCAACGCGGGATCACGGGTGAGTACCTTTCTTCACCCGATAGGAAGATAAGCTGAGGACGTCTTCGCTAACAGACGCCAGCGGCCGATCTTCCTTCATCTCACGAATACTACCTCTGAAAAAGCGATTCAACCGTCGCAAGCAAGTGGCTAAACCCGGAGCGTGTACGTCACCGAACCTATTATTTAGTTTCATTCTCCAAGTTTTTGATAATAAATTGTCAACCTTCCATTTTGTGCATGTTTCATTGTTGCTGGAGTTGGTACCAGCGGTAACTGGGACCAACTCCAACTGGGACCAGTTGTAACTGGGACCAATTGTAACTGGGACCAATTCCAGCTGGGACCAACTCCAACTGGGACCAGTTGCAACTGGGAATCGTTTCATAAACCAGTTGCAACTGGGACCAATTGGTCCCAGTTGCAAATCTTCGCCTGGGAAGTGGTAGACATGTCAACTTCAGCGCGACTGGAACAACAGACTGCTTGAGCTTGACCTTGTGCTGCACATCCTTGGCAAGTTCCAAACCCGGTGAGAAAGGTGACCAAACTCGGTCAAGAGGGGCGCTGGTAGACCAGGGCTTGGAGCAACCAGGGTGGGCTTGACGGTGCCTGAAGGACAACTGGAAGGGGTGGAGGCAAACGTGGCAACTGTCGGTTCTGCAGCGGCGTAAAAACAGCGAAGTTCGGCGCCCAAAATCTGAAGACCCAGAACTTCTACGGCGTCCAGGCCTAGAAGCGATGCTCCACCGGGCGTGACGTAGAAGGTCAGCAGGGCCTCTTCTTTCTTGTGTGCGACACGCGCGCAGAAGGAACCACACACAGGAATCTTCTGCCGTGAGAACTCCAGCAGGGCAACTTGCGGGCTGCTCAGCTGCACCTTGTTCTGGAACAGGCTCCGGAAATGCTCCTCCCCGATAGACAGCAGAGCCGGTGTCAATGAGAACGTGACGACTCGCGGGGCCGACGTTGAGGCAAAGAGCGTCACTCGGACGTCAACGTAGACTCCTGTACGCTTATCGGTGTGAACGGAAACCCCATCCTCGTCGCTAGTTGTGTACCAGGCCGGACGGCCGCGGAAGGTGAGGAACTCAGACAAGACCAGACTGTGTGCCGACCAGAACGAGAATGACGTTACTATACTCCGTTTCACCTTATGTTGTACCGCAGGCAAGGCTAGAAGCGCGAGCTCATAGCATTGGGAGCTACTCTTAACGCACGAGAGCTTGTGCCGCCGAGATGTGCCCTAGAGCAAGGAGCTTGCGCTTGTAGCCTTTCTTGCGGTGCATCATATGGTGAAACAGAGTATAGTCCCGTGCAATGCTGCACAACGACTAAAGCCCCTCGATGTGTTTGCGCTCGTCTTGCAAGTAGCGTCAAATGCGCGAGTGCACGAGGCCCATGTCTCGAGCGGCCCTTGGAAGCAAATGGCGGCGCAGTATTGAAATGAGCGGGCCTTGGAAGCGAATGGCGGCGGAGCACCCGCTCATGGCACGTGTCTCGAGCGCTTCCACAACAATGGTTGGCGGTACTTGTAAAAAACGCTTTTATCAAGGGGCTTTAACAACGACGAGGTGGTGGTGCCATCTCAGGGAAGGCGCCACAACTACAACTCGCCAAAGGGTGTCGCTTCACGACTCTACAACAAGCATATGTTAAAACAAGCTATACGTCTCGGGCTTGTGCTAAAGCTTCGAGGTCTGGCCATTTAGGTTAGTTTAGAGACCGAAAATGACCCTCTCTGGACCAGAGAACATGAGATACTGCCACGCGCGTCGGCGAGCGACCGCTTGCGTGGCCGATTGCTTACCGCGCTTGACTGCCGCGCGGAAAGTCTAGGTTCGATTCCAGTCAGTGGAATGTTCTTTTATCTATTCTTTCGACGTTGCGTTCTCGTGAATTCGAGAACTTTCTCCTCTGATCGAGTTCCGAATGCTATAGTCGCCGAACCTTCTAGGCTGATTGTTCCAGAAGCCAACGCGCGTACATAAAGGGCTACGCGTGGCGATCTGCGGTCAGTATCGCCCCAACGTACGATCCTGCTGTTACGCCGCCATCGACGCCCGCAACGCTCTACTGTTATGTTCTGTTTACTTTTGTTTTGGGCCCAAGTTCACCCCACTGAACGTTTAGTTTCTTCAGTTATCATCGCCTCATCCATTGTCATTCGTGACAATACGCTCTGTCTATAATGTCGTCTCGACGTGTTGATCGAAACCGATACCATGCCACTCTCCTCTGTAGCCAACCACTTCCCAGGGTGCAATTCGAGCAGTGTTGCATGCAGGGGTTTATGGAAGTAGTCTATTGGTCATACCTGCTTAACTCATTTGCAGCTGCTCTGGGGTTAGGATGTTAAACTTTGCGACTATTATGGCAAAGCTGACTGTTTGGTTCAACCTGTGGCACTACAAATCTTTTAACAAAAAGTGCCGATCATGTTTTTCAAAACTTTTTCGAGATCACCTTCCCTTTCATCCACATTTTCTGCTTGGTGCTCAACCCTTGGTACCTTTCAATCGAGTTTCAAATTTCCTCTAGAAAAGTGGCTTTTTAGACAAGTTGTACAGGGTCCGATCGAGAAATCTCTACGAACAGGCTCCGACCACGAAGAGACGCGGACGGAGGCCGTCTGCTTTGCGCTGCATCGCATAGGTGGCGCCACCACCTATGCGGGTTGGCGGGTTATCACGGGCATCTGCCGGGCTTGGCGGCAAATTCGGAGTTGTTCTCATGTCTGAAGTTTCACTTACGCACTGCTTTTCACCGCAACGGAAATAAAGATTACACGCTCTGATTTGTGATACTTCGGTGCATTTGCTCAGGCATAACATTTCTTCATGCTAATTATTTTAGCAGATGTCGTCTGCTTTGCTCTTCGCAAACGTGAACTATTCTTCCCGTTCGATAACACCTTCAACACTTGGTGCTGAAGATTATGTGAACGGACGGGGCAGCTTCCTCTAGTGGCCATGTCTGCTCACTGCCAATAAACTGTTTATAACCTAATAAATGTTTTTAAAGTTACAATATTTGGGCCCCGCCGTCAGAGGAGCCTCCTTTCGGTTGCAGATGAGCTTCAGCTGGGCCAATATATTTTCCCTTTTTAACTTCTGTACCGTTTTTTTTTTTTTTTTTTATGTTTGCGTACTTAATTTTTTTTCTTTTTTTCGATTTTTTTTTTTTTGGCAATGAAAATTTAAAAAAAGGGAGAGGCGGAAGATGCCAACTCAGCGACTTTGTGACCCGGTTTACTCATTATGTCGAGTCTCGAACAGGTTCGAATTTATTATTATTAATATTATTAAAGGAATTCAGTACTTTTGGTTCACTGGTATTTAGATCAAATGCTGGACAATTAAGCTGCGCCGTCAAAGAACCAGGTTCACCATTTGCATGGTCCGGAGACGCCAGATGAGAGAGACACGGGAGAGCGCCGAGCAGCTATAGCTCAGCAGCCGACAACCGTAATTGGCAGCCCTAAAAAGGGCCATTTGTCAGAGGTAAACAAAATAAAAACGGGAGAAGACCACGCACATGGTGGAAGCTATTCTTGCTTCCAGATGAAAGTATGTGGAGTGCGTCAGGGGCAGGCACTGGAAGGCAACACTGTAGTCCTACGGTTCTGCCTCAACGTGACCTCCCAGCTGCCAGGTGCAACGTCCAAGTCTCGCCTCGTATTCGGCAAACGCCGCAGCTCTCATTTCGTTCGTAATGAGCAGAAACGCAGCCTCAATGCGTTGCTTAAGGAAGTCGAGGGTGGAGATTCGGCCGGTGTAGACCTGTGACTTGATGAACCTCCATACAAAAAAATCACAGATTGTTAGGTCAGGGGATCGCCGTGGCCATGGCATGCTGGGCGAGCCTCTTCCCATCCATCCTACAGGAAAGGTGTCACTAAACCATTTCCTGACGGAGGTTCAGCAGTGTGGGGGCGCTCCATCTTGCATGAATACGCAAACTTGTCGTCGCATGTGGAGGGCCTCGAGCTCGCGAAGAAAGTCCTCCTTCAACATGCGCAGATAACTTCTGCCCGTCACAGACTCATCGAAAAAAAAAGGCCCAACAACACCCTCCCTCCAGATCCCGCACCAGACAGTTACCTTGGGAGAGTACTGAGACTTCTTCATTGTCCAGTGTGGGTTGCCGTTGCTTCAGTACCGGCAGTTCTGAGCGTTGACTTTTTCGTCGAAGTGAAAGACGGCCTCGTCCGAGAACAGAAGGAAGTCCAGATGGGAGGGGTTGGCCGCGATCCTTAGGATCTCTTCGCGGCAAAAATCGAGCCGTCTTTCATAGTCTTCAGGCTTCAGCTTGTGGAGAACGTGAACCTTGTAAGCATGCAGGTTGTGTCGGCGAAGAATCCGGCGCACAGTGTAATCTGAAACTCCAAACAAACTTGCCGCTCCCTTCGTGGATAGGTGCGGGTACGCTTCGAAAGCACCCATGATCCCGTACGCGAGCTGCTCTTTCTCTGGCGTGCTGGCGAAGACGTGCTTCTTGTTCGCGACGCTGCCCACTGCGCCAAAACGCTGGACCCACTTCCAGATGGTTCTCTTTGACGGCGGCCTGGAACGGTGCACTCGACGGTATCGGCGGCGAGCATCCTTAAAGCTACTGCGCTTTAAATACCAAACCACGACGTCCGCGCGTTGCTTTTGGGTTAATTGCCTCATCAGGCAGGAAAGTGCAGCGAAACAGGGTAGAGATTAAAAGTGATCAACGGGAGAACCGGTATTCGGGTTCGCGAAGAGCAAAACAGACGACATCTGCTAAAATAATTAGCATGAAGAAATGTTATGCCTGAGCAACTGCACCGAAGTATCACAAATTAGAGCGTGTAATCTTTACTTCTGTTGCAGTGAAAAGCAGTGCGTAAGTGAAACTTCTGAAATGATAGAGAACGATTCCGAATTTGCCGCCAAGCCCGGCAGGTGCCCGTGATAACCCGCCAACCCGCATAGGTGGTGGCGCCACCTATGCGATGCAACGCAAAGCAGACGGTCTCCATCTGCGTCTCTCCGTCGTCGGAGCCTACCCGTAGAGATTTCTCGTTTTTTTTTCTTTTATCTTTTGATCCAGGTAAGCTCATGTTCTGAAACTTTGGCATCTTGCTTGGACCGCTAGGGTTACATTCTGGCGGAGTTTGAGCGTTCTGCGATGCGTAGTTTTTTTACGCGGGCCGAAAAGTAGGGTTTACTTTTCTCGATCGGATCCGTATAGATTGCAGTAGATCTCGAAGCTCCTTGCAAAAACCTTAGTTTTGGCGCAATGTGGCCTAAGTTGCTCTTGCGTCATAAAACCTCAATCACCATCATAATTTCAACAACTTTGGGTCATTTGCTGAAAGCATCGATGAAAATCAGGGAGCTCTGCTGATTATGTTTCGGGAAATAAGCGAACTATGTACTACGGTCGTCCTGGAGATTCTTAAAGATGAAGAGGAACTTATGGCTTGTCGTCAGAAACTGCTGCAACGCACGCATTTCTACGTCTGCAAGTCAATTTCTTTGTCCATATGTTGCCTTCAAACATGAACGTGCCAGCATCTTCATCTTGGTTTGCCCCGCGTGTTCTTCATAAGTACAGTCTAAGACGCTTTGATAGATCTGGTGTGTAACCAATGCTCGCGATTTTTATAAATTGCAGCTGTTTAGGATGGCTAACTCGGACCGGTGTCTATAAAACGGCCCGTGGTAAAAGTCTGTCATCTTCAGACCAGCCTTTATCAAGGTACTGTTGTACTGGAGTATAACAGGGCCTGACACTTGTTATGGCGATGTCCGTTGCTTTCTCTGGTAACTTCGTCAAACTTCGTCCGTGAACCACGAAGAAAGTTTGTATAACACAGGAGATAATGAAACATCTGGCTAATGACAGGACATCACCTTGCCTCCTCGAAAGAACTAGGACGAAGACGGTGGAGTGTTTTGATTAAGTTTCCGCAACGAATGAATTAGAATTAATAACAGGCTAATCTAGCCAATGCACCTCAGCTCTCGGCATTTGATACCTGCATTTGGAGTGCTGGCACGAAACGTTTTTATACCCTTCAGATGACATGGATTAATAGCATACCTTGCTGTGATAACCTAATCGGAGCACAGGCGTCGGTTTGGAATCAGTCTGCTTTCTCTAGACGAAGTAGTCGTGAGCATAAACGTGACGATGAACCTAATACAAAAACCTCGTGATTTACGCTCGCAATCAAGTGACCTAATAAATAAAGATCCTTGGGGGACATGGGACATATCACGCTCAGTAACATTGCACCCACATTCGTGCTGCAGGTTGTATGCTCACCGCATATTATCCGCAATTGTTCTTATGCTTATTAGAATTATTTCTTCCCCCGACGAATACACAGTGATAACCAGTCAACCCCAGGTCTTTGAAAATTATGATACGGTACAAAGAAACACTCGGAACTAACCAAACAAACTCATGCACGACGTCCGTCTCTAAGCGTTTTCACCCCCTTCGCAGCTGCATACCCTGTGTCAGCGGGCAACCCAAAATTGCACCGGGTTGAAGGTGCGTTAGTTGCACGCCGGTGTGAGGTTATGTAAAAAATGTCCATAGCTTGTTGAGCGGCGCAAATCTTTTTGCCAGGATCGGAAGAAATTGGGGGGGGGGGGGGCGATAAAGAAGTATTTTTTTCATATAAACACGAAGAGGTCCACCCGCATCTTCGAGCTGCTTTGTTGTTATTGTGCATCATGCCGAGCAGATGTCTTAGCTACCCGATATTTTTGGGCTCGGGCATATTGGGACTACCTCACACCTTTTTTTAGTGGAAGGTGTAAAACCGGCGGACACGAGGTATTCAACCTGCTGAATCGATGGATGGATGAATATTAATGACCACACCCTTCGTAACGGACGGTAGCTTGTGCCACCTAGACTAAGCCTAAAAAGATAAACACATGATTTCTCCCGCCCTATTAAGCCAATACCCTCCCCCTTACTATCACTAGGCGGCGTCGGATATCATCAGGATGACTTTCGGGGGATCAGGCAAAACAACTAAAAAACATCCCCCCGCCCCTTCCCCCCAGGGGGGGAGTCACCAGTTTTTCTCTGGTCAAACCTTGTCGGCGTCACCCCAGAACCTGTCCCACTGCAGTGTTGAGACGTTTAGCCGGAGCCACGCGGAAGGGTGTCTTAATGTTCCTCCGTCCCGCGTGTCCTCAGCTGTTCTAGTAGTTGTGCTCATTCAATTTTTTTAGATAATTTCCCTTAATCTTCTGATCGCCTCTTTGTTTCTGCAATCCTTTTCTCGTCCGTCCTTCCCTCATTGCCAGCAAACCTTAGGGCCCCGGCCAGATCCGTTACCCCTTCAGGGAGCGCAGGGCAAAGCTCCGTGCACTTCAAAACCAAGGGCTCTAGCGTCTCGCTCTCATTATGGCAGGCAGCACATAATATGTCTATCTCCTGAAATTTAGCCGTATACGTCCTCCTCCTCAAAACCGCCGCTCTCGCTTCAAACAGTAAAAAAACTCCCCAGTGAACTTTTCTTACATATGAAAGCGGTTTTTTTTCCTTCCTTTTTAATGAGAAAGCAGCCGTAGTATTGGAGCCGCCGACGAACCTGTTCTAGATCGCGAAACTGCTCAGCAGTGGTCCTTTCAGTGACATTAATGTCGTTGAAGTAGCAGACGACGCCGTAAAGTCCAGCAGTCACGTTGTTAATCGTGCGCTGGCAAACTTCTAGGGCTGCTAGGTGTGAGGGGACTCTTAAAATGTCTCCGGTTGACTTGGAATAGGCCTTTGTGAGTGTTAATTGCATAAGCAGTACATGGGTCTTAGTTAAATAGATACTAAACCGAAATTTTGACTTCCCGAAATAAGGCCACAGACGCGTTCAATGGGACGCTACGAACTCCAAAACATCACTGGAACATATCACGAACGGATGGCCGTATTTTTCAAAAAGAAGGGCGCAATCAAGCGAGGCATGTGACGTGACGATTCTTTTCAACAGTCGAGAATGAGAGAAAACGTCCTCGCTTCATCCTCCTCGCTTCGGGTCACCTACCTGCTTATGGGAATGAAGCAAAGAATAGAGGGAATGAGAACCACGACGTCACACGTCTCATCATCAGCCTCATCGGCTGTGTTCAATCGCGCACTTTTTTTACGAAAATACTGCCATCCGTTAGAGATATCGCTGAATAAGTGATGTTTTGGGATTTTGCAGTGCCCCTCGCCTGTCGCTCCAGCCTTGTTTTGGGAGCCCAAATTTCGGTTCAGCATCCCTTTAGGCACCCCCCCTCCCCCCCCCCCCCCCCCCCCCGGGCACTCCCCGTTAAATTTAACGTCACCGTGAAATCCATCCCCCGCCACATGTTGGCTCGACTCAAGCCGTTCCACGGCTCTCGAATATACGAGGTCAACAAATCGCAGTAGACAAATGGAAGGCCGGAACAAGGAAAAGGCGGCACTTGATCCCTCCAAAAGTGTCGCCACTCTACCAAGGCGCAGCCAGGAAGCAATATCGAGGCACTCCAGCCTTCTGCAATCTCCACAGTGTGGAAATTACCTCAGCTTTGTTAATTCGGCTGTTCAACTCCGGCGACACATGTGAAATTGCCTCGGCACATCAATAAATAAAAACATTACGCTTCATACCCATATAGTGCCCTAATCATTACATGCCTTCTTACAAAGTTTTGTTATGGGTATCATTTTTCTGATTGCGAACATTTAAAACTTCTACTGTTTCCGGGTCTTGAATTTTTATTTAGTGCAATAGTGAACACAATAATTTATATCAGAACAATCGGAAAGCATTTTTGCTGGCACTCAAAAGAAACTGAATATTAGCAAAAGAATATTTTTCCAGGTATAAAACTACTGGAACTCAAAACCTACGAACGAAATAGTTATTGACTGTACATAGCCATGAGATTCCTTATTTTCCTGTGGATAATCTCCGAGTATCACGCCACTGGTAAGTAGGAAAATATTGTTTTACTGCATTGTCTTTCCACACTCTTTCCTGACCCTTTTTACTCCCAGCAAAGATCTGACGATGTTCCTTTATCATAGCTTCCTGACCACCTATTATTAATTACCAACGACCTTAACCTACTAAGTTTTAAATTGGCTAATATTTTCATTGTGGAAGGAATGGCGGGATTACATACAAATTAGGTTCTGTGTATCTCGCCCTGCAATATGTGGCGAATAGATATTAGCAAAACAATGTATGTCACGGGGCTAAAAGACGGTAATTTAAATTGACAAGTAAACACTGCACTGCTGCCTAGTTCTATCAACTAGAAGTTGCGTTCTATTCAGTGACAGCATTTTACAACATTACTTTTTGCTGACATTGCGCTCTTTCTAGCAGCGTTACGTTATTTTATGTCAGACAAAATACACGACCTATATTTAAGAAAAAAAATAAAAACGACGTCGCGCTCGTTACACGTTCTAAACATTACGTTCCGTTAGTTGTTGGGAGAAGCCTGGTGATTTTAAGTAAATTGTTTTTTTACAACACTTCCTCACTTTTACTTTCTGTTTACAATTCTAAAAAGAATACCTGCGTTGAGTCATTTGATAGGTCCAGAACCGTTCAAACTATATAATTTACCTGTCCGCTGATATATCACTGTACTTTTTGTTTTTGTTGGCTTTTTACATTTCTCTTATATTGTATTAAAAGTGAAGAAAAATATTAATCTTGTATTTTATATTTTACTAACAACTACACTTGCTACAATTTTTCATTCAAACCCGGCGATTACTGCCGCTTTTCTCATCACATTCAATCAGCTGGCGTATTTCACAAGGAATAAATTTACTAAGCGCAACGTTCTACAACCTAAAGCCGGAATAGGAAATTATTGCACCATCTCTTGGCTATTATTATTTAGCCAGAAGAAACAACAGCACCGAATTAGAATATATTAAACCGATCTACCATGTCTACAAGTGTATTTTTATTATAGATAAACCTAATAAACGAGCCGCGACACATCTACCTACTTGCTCGATAAAGAATACATATAAATATTGCGTTTACTAACTTGATTACCAAATTCAATCGTTTGACAATATCATCACCCAATATGTTTTCTTTCTCTTTTTTTTTTTTTGTCAGACGCTTTGTTGCTCAGTAAATTGTTTCTCAAAGCCCTGCACTTTTTTTTTCACCAGGGGCATTGACACAACCAGACCTCAAATTGGAATATTTTTTTGACGAAGTATTTCTCAAAACTGTGTGTGAGCTGGCCAAACGTAATCCGAATGGCCGAAGAATATTTTTGCGAGAATTCCTGCTGTCTGACGATGGCACTTTCATTGATATCAGAAGCGATCCCTTTGCAGTCTTTCTTGGCTTAGACTACAGGTTTAAAAGAGATGGATGGTGTAGCACACGAGTGCAACAAAACGAAAATACGCTTCAGTGTCCCGTCTTATTTGATGGAATTCGCATTGTGCTTCCTCAAGCAAACGGAGAAGCGACGCAATACGTAGTTCATGCCAAACTGAAAGGAAAAGTGGTGCTTGCTGCAGGTAAGGGTTTGTATTTTATTTTTGTTTTACCCATTGAAATATGAGTTACGATTGGGGTAGCCAATCATTTGTCATGTATCACGTTGCATTCACATTGTTTCAAACGTATAGCTGCGTTCGAATACTGCCTTAATTTGTAGAAAATAGAGCAACTAAATGTCCCCGGCCTACAGAAATGTTTAGCTTTGTTTTAGATTTGTGTCATGGCGTTAACGCCATGACACAGATGGCTTCAGAATGGTGGTCGTGAATGCTCTGCAAATACACTTTACGACAGCTTTTGTTCACCACTGAGAAACGAACCGACCTCATCCTTAAGTGAACTAGATACGAGATACATCGTCCAGACTTCCCCAGTGCAAACTAACGGACCTAATCAAGTTCTGACTAACCATAATTCACTAGCTTTGCGCAGCTGACGAATCTCGTTTTCCATCTGTTCTGACCTTAGCTTGAACGGTCTAAAAACATCCAATAAGATATGCTGATTTGATAGATACTTCAGTTCAATCGCACGCCTTGGAATGCGATACTATTGAAACATTGCGTGTATAGAGGTAATAATACTATTGGGCTAGAATACATCTCACCTATTTCACTTCCGGTGAGCCTCTCTTTCTCGCACTCTTCCCCCGTCTTCATTCTTCGGAACAAAGAAAAGATTAGTCTGTCCAACCCCCAGCACTTACCGCATAAGAAAGCCAAGTGCTGAATTTGGCTGCGTCACTCAAAGAGGCGACCGTGAGGCGCCGGTTGGACGCGAGTCCTACGTCAGTGTTCAGCACGAACTCGTGCCAAATCAGTGAGAACGCGAGTCCTGTTCGGATGGCCATCCGAACGATGACGCCGGAGTCCTGCCCAATCTGCACCCTACGCTTGCCTTTCCTGTTGACACAGGAAAATTCAGCACTTACACATACTCTGTCAGAACTCAACAGCACAGTCAAAGCTACTCGGGAGAAAGCGTATGCCAACCTGTTCAAGAGGAGGGAAAGGAGCTAGGACGAGCTGGGATTCCCTCCCCCCCCCCCCCATTCCTCCTTGCCCTCCTCTTCAACAGGTCGGGACTCTCTCTCTACCTTGCAGCCTTGACTGCACTCTAGAGTTATAGTGAGACGGAGTATAGGCGTTATTATCTATAGACCGACACGCTGTTTGCAAACAAGCACGCTTTTCCCCACATCAGGTGCGGGCACTGCGCGAGTACAGAAACCAGATTGGCGTGAGGTGAAGCTTCTCCGCATGCGCCGTGGCGACGACAGCGCCACCGCAGAGGTGTGATGTCAGAGCCGCGTATTGGTCTAGACTTTGTTTCAGTTTAAGCCCAGAAGCCACTGACGCTACGAGCTAATGGAACCAATGAATCAGCGTCAAAAGTGCAAGTCACTGGGTCTTTTCGGTTCATGCTTGGGTTAGCGACAACGAGGTAGAGGGGCTTAGAGCGATAAACCGGGGTTCCGGTCTGCACTCGAAAGTGACCCCCATAAGGCGGCTGCCATTGTACGCAAATTTGACCACTCGTCACATGACCAAACCAAATACGTGACGTCACAGGAAAGATGGCAGCGCCCATGCAGCGGCTGGCCCCAGCTGGGCCGGAGCTTGTCGGATGCTTTGTTGGTTGTCGTTCGTCTCGGCGAGTTGATTTCAAACGCGGAAGCTGTCACATGAGGCCGGTCAAAAGCGACTTCAGAGTTCAGCGTGGTGTCTGACGTAGGTATAACGTGAAAATACGGAGGAACGGTGTGCATTTCGCTGGTGACCGACGGGGATGTTGCCACGAAAGAGACAATCGGCCGTTCGTTGCTCGGACCTCGGATTCATTCGGACAGCGCTAGGATAAATTTTAAGGCAACGTTTCCGTGCTCGCGTTGACCATCGGAACCTTGAAGATCTGCAGTGAAGCGTGTGCAATATATTTGGATACACAGTTTAGCGACGGAAATTGTATGATTCGTGCTTGGCAGTGTGCAATCGTGGTGCCGCTTTGTTCAAATGACCGAAGGCCCACTTTCGTTGTGTGGTGCATCGGAGAGCTGACTTGACGCTTGTAGTTCCCGCACCGTGCTAAGTGATGCTGTGCTGCTTCCCAAATTGTTCCGGCGTAGACGTGCACTTTAACGGAGCACAGGTGTGCGGCGCGCCGGAGAGCTGCCTTCAAGCTGTTACTTCCTGTGCCGTCCTTTAGGTGATGCTGTGCTGCCTACTAAATTGCTGTGGCGTAGACGTGTACTTTCACGGAGCACAGGTGTTGCTGTTGGTATTGATTCTGCTGTTCGTTCGCACGTTTCGTCGACACCAAAGTTTCATCAACACTCGTTACGCGAATTGCAAGCTGTATGGACATTTCATCGCGCGTGTTATCCTACCCAGTCTTCCCGTTCACGCCGCTTTGCGACGACAGTCTACAGCGGCTCGTTACCAGAAAAGTGGTCCCACATCCATTTCAGTTCAGCTCATCCTCGGCAGTCGCCAAACCCCGAAGGAGAGGATTTATTCGGACAGAATGCCACTAAAGCAATGCAGCTTCTTTAGTGGTCATGATAGACTCTCTTCTGTCTGTTTTGTTATATTGTCACTGATGCTTGCTCCAGTCCTAGTTTCTATCAATATTTATTATTCTGGAAAGTTCCAGGCCATGCTCAGCTGTCATTGTATGTTCTGGTGGAGGTGCTACGCACTTTACTCATAGCCTTTCACTCTGTGTGGACCCTGGCGGCTCCTCAGCCGAGTTTCTCCGATAACAAGACACGGGTGGCACATTATCCCGCGTCTTAAACCCCCGGCGAGCCGGGAACCAAGTCCTATCCCAAGCCCGGCAGAAAAACCGCAAGACGAGCGAGTACCACAAGGAGGTACCTCCGAAATACACCACGAAGAACCTGAAATCCAAGCCAGTTGCTGCTACCAGCAAGAACCATTGGAATTAGGTCTTTTGCCAGAAAAACCGAAGCTGACTAAGCCAACAATGACAAACTTGAGCAGCAAACCGTGTCCGCTCCCACCATCGTTTGCAAGCCCGTCGCACCTCGCACTCTGACGCCCTTTCACGCAAGGTGCATAAGACGTCGAGGGCTGGATTGAACAACATGGCTGTGTCACCCGCCACAGTGGGTGGACAGACAACCAGCTCCTGCAGAACCTATAATTCTCGTGGAAGAAACTGCGAGGCACTGGTTTGAGAACCACGAATCCTCCTTAACGTTGTGGGAAGTTTGCAAGATCGAGCTGAAGTGCACGTTCATCAGTCAAAATTGACGAGAGACAGCCGAATTCCTGATTTTGTCCAGGACACGGCCCCGATGAGAGCGTGACCACCTTCGTGGAGGATGTTTTGCTTCTGATCGAGCACCTACACCAACCCTGATGCTATAGAAGACAAGAGGTTAAGAATCCCATGTCCCTCATGTGAGGGACAACACCTTCGGCAGCCTTGTCTGCAATCCCACGACAACAGTCGAAGGGTTCTTATCAATGAGCCTTCCAACATTGAATGTACACTGCAGGCCCAAGCCTGTCACTATCAACAACTCCTTAGCGTCTCGACACTCGAGTCGTCTAGCTGCAACTTCGACGCCAGCCCCCCAGGCATCCGTGACATCATCCACAATGGTGTCCAGGAGGAGATAGGTAAGCTAGTTCCTGCCATCAGTTGCCGGGCTCTTATTTTGATCACCGAGATTGTTTCAGAAAAAGTTCGACAGGCATTTCAACTGGAGTCTTCTTCGAGCGATGCGGCGTCTGACGTACCGAGGGCGACTTATGCCACAAAGTCACAACGACCACCACCGGCTATTTGTTACTATTCAATGCCAATTCAAGGAAACACCCCAACGCTGAAGCATTCATGACATCGGGAAGAACCAGTGTAGGTCCGCGCTGAAGAAAGTACACCCAGAGAAACGGAAGTACTGCGAATGGCCGACCGAAAACCGCCCTGCTATCGCTCCATGAGGCCGACCATGTCTACTCGAGGTGCCCGTACCAATGAATTGGCCTGCAAGGGTTCGTGCCGAACGACCCTCAACCACGTCTCGACGAGCGTCCGGGGAAGATTGAGGATTATCTTCGGCGGTCTTTGTCCCTGGTGCCGACATTACCCCGAAGCTCCTGATCTACTTCATCTGGACGGGAGGTAAGCACGACAAAGCAGGTGAGCGGCAATGCAAGAAGAGTTGATCTGGTGTCGGTTGCCGTCCAAGGACAATACCTAATAATTTGCTCATACTAATTATCTGTTTCCACGCCACGAAGCACACAATTTCACACTTTGAGGGAGAATGCCGCTCAGTGATCTTAAGATATAGAATCGTTGGTTGCTCTCAAAACTGGACTGCAAGCATCACGAGACTTCACTTTGCCACGCAAGACTTTCACAAGTTGCAGTGGTCATGGGATGCAGAATGAATCTCTATTACGAAATGGAAGTGAAATGGCTTGGGTAGCAAACAAGCATTGTTGCCATCTATCAAGTCAACGGTACAGCAAAAGGCACAGCCACATAACCAATACATGCCCGAGCTTGCTGCATTGATGCAGAAAACTATAAGGAAACTTTTGCGGATTAGAAGCCAGCCCTAGGTGCAGTTTCAGTGCATCAGATGTCAGTGGGTGCACATGACGTATGATTACAAGACGGCATGAGTCAGTCAAAGCTGCTACTCGACCAGACTTAACACTGACGTGCCAGGAGCGTCATTTCACAACAAGGTCCACAGGTATTACGACTGAACGCCTGGCAGGAGACTATCGCAGAAAGAACTCGTTCTGGAACCATTAACTAAGAATCAATAATTATGTAATCCAGTGGAAATGAACATATTTGATGCACTAACCAGATAAACCTATTTCCGCTTGCCTTTACGCCTTGAGAGCTTATACACCAAGAATTGTATTCACCGCACGCGCAGGTCCTTTTGAGGACACTCGCATCTCTGACTCTTCAATATTAATTAATGGGACATACCAGACTGGCAGACTTGTTGCATTGGGCTGCACTCATTCCAATTCTCCTGAACATGTGGCACATTCGAAAAGCAACTCCAGTGATGTGAAAATGTTATTTATTAATTTATTCCCTCCAGGGGCCTTCGTAGGCATTGCAGAGAGGATACTTGAAACTACACACATGATAATAACATTAAAGCACACTGCTGTAGCTTGTTAATTGCAAAAACAAACACATCTCTGAGCATATACTTTAATAGTATGTGTTGATGCATTGTTATATAGCAGGACACTTCCTATACGTATGACACAATAGACCCTTTGTAGAACCCCATCAAGCAACACAACTGTTACCATTTTTTTTTCGGCATAAAGCACACAAATGGGCCCCAGTTCACGTCGAATGCTAAGGCAGCATTCGAGTCGAATAGGCGCTGAGCCGAGTTCACAGTGATGGTGGACATAACATTCTTGTCGAACAAATGACCAGACTATGAAAGCCTGGGGTAATTACAGTAGTAGCTACTGTAATTAGTTTCATCACAATTTGGCAAACAGCAAAGGCTACAGTCTCGGCGAGCCAATATGCACGTTGGAGAGAGGCACATGACAACATATCATTCAGAATGCTCGTCTGCACAGAATTGTCACACACCTTCGCTCTGTCTCTCTGATTGGCTCGAGGGGGTTGTGGCGGTTGCCCTTTTCCAGGTTACAATGATACGAAGTATAGGCAACCCACATTTTTCAAAAAAAGTCTTTTGAAGAGACCGAAAGGAATTGTCAACACTTTTCAACAAGACTGCTTTTCAGGAAAGGGATGAACACAAATATGAATCATCTTATCCAGGTAATTAGAACAAGTAAATAATTGACCGACTAATACAATGTACTCTTGATGAAAAAAAGTATTGCTGCAATGAATCCTACGAAAGAGAAAAAGGTGCAGTTAATCTTTGCATACACCAAAACAGTTGTTCTTATTGCAAGTCGAATAGCTTTGAAGCAGGTGCCTGCAACGATTTATTCATCTAAACACTCAATAAAACGTCAACCTCGTAGCTGAAAAGTAAGTGTGCACTTCGCACTCACCAAAAAAGAAAGAAAAGCGATCGAATGTAGAATCGTCGATTAGCACAAAGGATTAAAGATCGCAGGAGCTTCCTCGCTAGAAGTTGCTCTGGTTATTCGGTGACGCAGGCCTGAAACAACTTCTCCTAGGCCCTAATGCGACATATACCTTTCGCGTCGATTCTCAGACATTCCAACGTTCACACAAAGCTAAGAGAATGCGAAAATTTTATGCTAAAACCACTCAAAATTCTATCGATCCTCGAACAGATCCCGAATCCGAGCACCGGTACGACGATACGGCTGATGCTGTCTCACAGGTGTTAATATCCAGATGATCCAGAGCGATCTTGCGCAAAAATGGTATAAAGTCTCATTCCTTAATATTTTCACATTATACCTGCGTCAGCAAGCACGAAAAAGCCCGAAATCGTCGGAAAGCAGCTGCACATCACGACTGCCGCGCACCGAACAAACTCGCATCCGCCAGCTCTGGGCGCTGCCATCTTACCTGCGACGTCACGGCTCTTGGGAGGTCACGTGACGAGTGGTCACATTTGCGTAAAACATGGCGGCAACCGGGGGGGGTGCCACTTCCGAACTTCCGGTTTATCACTCTAAGCCCCTCTACCTCGTTGGTTAGCGATCATAGAAGACGTACGGAAACATGACGAACACCATGATTGTGTGCTTTTGACGATGTCTGATTGGTCCCATCCGCTCGTAGCGTCGGTTGCGTGTGCGCTTAATGCGAAAAGAAGCTGTTGGGATGTCATAACAAAGTTAGGGGTGTAAACAGAAAAAAATTACCTAAAACTTCCCGTGCGTGCAAGCAAAAAAAAAAAAAAAAATTAGTACATATTGAAGTACGTCATGCCTTGACACAGGGATTCTAAAGCGAAGTTTTGCAAAGTTTTTGTGTTTTTTTTTTTTTTTTTACCTCGGGGAACACTAGAAGTTAGAGATATCCCGATTAAATCTTAAAAATAAATTAATACTTTTTTTTTGCACAGGATGTAAATAGGACTAGTATCTAATAACAAAAAAAAAAGACATTCCAAAAGCTTAACGGGTGTGTGTTATGAAGGTGGGCAACGGAAGTGAATAACTAAAGTGTACTGAAAATCCCCCTCTAATTTTATCGGGTAAAATTGAATTGGTGTACGTTTTTACAGCAATTCAGGTCTAAGGAACTCCCGCTGTATTTTGAGTATAACGCGCCCACATTAAATATAGCGGACGGTAGTCATGTAGTCACGTGGTGCAATCAGCAGGGCGTCGCAACGTGACATAAACCACGCGACCACGTCATTTGATGGGACTGACACCAAAACGCGGGGATGCGTAAGAGTTACCACTGAAGCAACAGACGCGAGGCTGGCGGTGCGAACACACAGATGGTAAGAGTTTCATTCGTGTTTGGCGCACCGTCAGCTTTGTGCCAAGTGCACAAGTGGTAACTTTAGTGCACCCCCTCGCTTCCCACGTGCTTTAGACTTTTTAATAGTTGCTCATTTATTTTAGTTTTTGTTTATAAATGCTGTCGACTTTCGCTTGATGGCTATTAGAGGTTGATAGACATAGAATTGCACCAAACTTGTAACGAACAAAATATATTTAGACAATACACATGTTAGCACTTCTAAAAAGTACATGAACAACGAAAAAATAGTCAGAGTGCAGGCGAGCTGGTGTAAGTTGAACATGATACTTAACTGCGTCAGCATACAGAGACACAGAAAGGGTAAAAGCACAGGCGAGCTGGTGAAGAACTTGCATCGTAAACCGGAGACACGGAAAAATAAAAAAACGGACAAAACAACAACAAGTCTCAATCAGAGACACTATCTTGGGGAACCTAGCCCTTAACAGCTCCGCTGCAAAAAAAGAAAAAAAGAAACGGGTTTACGTGCGCAACCACGTTGACGTATCGCTCGCCCTAAAAGTAAGGAATAAGATAGCTTTAAATGCAGAGGCTTTATAATTGCCTGCTTTCTGCCGGCCACCCCCGCTTTGAAACATGGAACGTGCGTGGCACTGTCGCTATCTGCGCACTCGGGAACAATAGCGCTGGGTGTCCCAATTTGGCCGCTGCGGTCGTCAATCATTTGTGCTATTTTTTTTTTTTTTTGTAAGTTGCAGCTGTACTTACTTTTAGTATTAAAATAAAGTGCCGGTGTTGCTTTTACTTTATTTAATATTATTCCAGGTGCTACTTTTTATTTCAGTGCCTTAAACTAATTAAACTCTCCTTATATTTCAGGCACTTCCTATATGAAATATGTGCGATTTGCAATGCACGAGCAGACGTACGAGATGTTTGATAAGAACTATAATCGGGTGCCACCTCCGGCCCGATACAGCCTTAAACCGGGACAACTTTATAACCTCCGAGGAATTCTGGCACAAAGAGTGAACACCCTTCTCACTGTGAATGACCATTTAAGCGATGTTTTCGATGCTGCTTTGAGAGCAGTTCAAAAGCCCGCGGGCTTGAGTGGTTAATGATAGTGTTCCTCACTTCAGATACGTTCATACTCCTAACCAACCTTGAAGATCACTAAGTTTTGCACAATCGAAATAAAGAGGAAATGTTTTATTACAGAATTCTCAAATCGTTTCATTCTGTTGTCGCGGCGCAGATGAAATAGTGAATGCGACTGAGTTAACAAAAAGAAACACCAGGATCTTTCATTGTTCGCGCACAGCTATAAAAAAGATAATTAATGCGATGCCGTTGTCTGTGATGGTGCTCGCGAAGTGTCTGCCGTCCGGCGGATGCTTCGTGAGCATCGTCCGTGAGTACTGCATACGCCTAGCGGCTCCCCGCGTTTCGATGGCTGAATCGTAAGCTTAAAGCGAGTGTTCTGCGCTGACTATCTCAGCAGAGAAAAGAAAAAAATTTAATATCAAAGAAACTTTGGTAGCGTGAAAGATTTGGACATCGCTTTATTAAAGGAGCATATGCCAGAAGCAGCTTACCCCATGCGAGATCTCGACGTTTTGTGTGAGAACTGCTTGAGCGCCTTGAAGGAACTCGCCATGGAACCTGCAGAGAGGTATGTTGCTGGGATAGAAATTGCTCAAATAAAAAATAGTCAATATTTCTTCATTCATGCTTATTTTATGGGATGCGGAACTTGATTTCAGATATACAGAGAACGGATATTTCGAAACATTGGGGGGGGGGGGGGGGGGGGGGGTTAAGGATGGCATACTTAAGGCAAAGTATAACAAACTATCCTCACTGAAATACATACTTAAATCAAACTAAATTGGACATATTAAAACGCACGCATGGTGATAATGTGAAACAATGTCAGTGATCTAAGGAATATTGACAGAATTGTAAAAACAAGTACACTGTAAACAACGGGTGGCGCTGCGCTCACGCACACCTTCTGTATTGATCAGAATTCCGTGCTTTCGACTAGAAATCACCGAGAATAAAAAAGTAACTGTGACTTCTTATTTCAGAAAGCAATTTAGAGGCTCTCGATCAATTTATTTATGCCAAGCGCCCACATATTAAGATGCAGTCGCCTGCGGTCACGGCAAGAATATCCAGGATGTCCACCGCTTGAGCCTTAATGTTGCGGTGAGCATTCAAAAGCTCTAGATTGAGCAGTTGCTTATTCGAAGCGGACGCTCTCAGGTATGTTTTAAGCGTCGTAGTGAAGAGAACGAGCGCTCAGCTTGCGGCGTTACACGAAGGGTCGCTATGATCTTGAGGAGACCATAAACGTTTGAGAAGAGGTCCTCCGAAAAAGAGCGACTGACTGTGGCGAAGACGTAACGAGCGTTTCATGTTTCTCCCTCTTTCACTGGACGCCTAAAAGTTCCCCTATTGGTGGCAAAGTTTCCCTCACTTCGTGAAATTTCCCTCCGTCAAGACGAGCGTCTCGGCGGTCGCTCACAGATGCGATGAAGTCTGTCTTGCTTTCTGCGTTTCGTGTCGAGGTGGCCTCCGATGCAATTCGTTATTAGATTAATCTTTTCGTTGCACGGAACATCAGAAACTCCGAAGAGCCTTCATATTTTCACTACACATATGCGCAAGGGTACTCAAGTTAATTCCAAGTTCGGCGTGTTGTTTCCGTGGTTGTGTCTGGTCACTCTGGTGTGTGATGTCATTTCTCCGAGGGACGGTACGACGAGTTCGGACTGACGACTTCTTACCCCCCCCCCCCCCCCCCCCCCCCCCCCCCCCGCCCCCCCGAGGATATGCCGCTGCTGCCTTTGGACCACGCTGCAAGATAAAGTGGCCTAGCAAAGATAAGACCCTTTCCTTTGGCATCTTGTTTTGTAGCACGAATTTGTTAAACCTTAAGTAGATAATAGATTTTGGTTTTGTGATTGTTCAGAATTACCATCGCCCTATATATGGGCACCTAGTGTTTGTGCGAGGACGGTTGCTCTGATTTTTCAGCGTCGAGATTTTTTTGTATTTGTGTTTGCTGCTTAATTTTTTTGTGACAGTATAGCCTCCCGGTAACAGCCAGGCGGCGCCAGTAGAGTGAGAATCCAAGGTTATACCCTGCCTCGGTGTAACTTGGCAAAGGGCGAACGACAAGCCCGCCACTGCGTGCGACGGCTTCGATATCCGCTACGTATACGAGCGCAACGCACAGATATTGGATCATGACGAAGCGAAAGGCCTGAAACTTCTTGGCAGCAAAGGCGCACTCCGATGATACCCACGCTCCGATTGGCCTACCGGGCCGCAGCGTCCGCCGTACTTGCATGTTATGCGATCACGGCTTCCATGGCCTACCCAGTATTTCTTGCTTCAGACACTAGGCTATAGCGGCGCCACCAGAGTAATAGCTTACGTTTGAACAATGCAGCTGCCACTCCCAGGCATGCCATATGTTTCTTGCTTCAGTCGCTAGGTAGCTCCACACCAAACAACATTGCAGGGGGCCTATACACCAGTGTCCGAGATCCTAGCCTCCAGCGATAAAATTGTGAAATGATCTGAAGCGCAGGCCTTTGAGAAAAGAGCGGCTGCGCATAAAGCAAGCTTTTTCTCTTTATAACACTTTTGGCAATGGCGTTGGTCTTGGAGCTTCGTGAGAATGCCTTTCCGACGTTCTTGCATTACGATATGTGCAAAATCTTCTAAAAAAAGAAAAACGGAGTTTGGCAAGAAGCGCTGCCTCCCTCCCCCCTTTTTTTTACTGTGATCGCGTCAGCATAAATAAACATAACGGTGCCCATGGAACAGAGCAGACACTGGTCTATGGCGATCCTTGTGTTTTATCTGGCCTTCACGCTTTGGTAATGCAGTGCTATCTAAAAACGCGAGGTGTGTGCTGTGAAAAAACTTTTGAAGTTGGTGGGCCGCAACAACGCGGCAGTAGAACTGTGAGCCGCACGCCCGTATTGCTGCAAATGAAGCCTGCTTCGTTTTCAAAAATGACAATGCAGCTTTACCGTTTTAGCTTAACAGCGCCTCGCTGATCGTTGCGTGAGCGTCCGTACTGCTGAGCTCACAATGCTTCGTCATTGGGGGGGGGGAGGGGAATTCATGCCATTGGACCCCCCCCCCCCCCTTTCCCGAAATAAAATCCGGGCTACGCCACTGCCGGAAACCCTTCAATATTTATCTTCTCTTCGCGTTTTACGGCCTGTGGGTACGTGTTCAAAGCTAAGGACGATAAACGCAGTCCACCTCTGTGGTGTGAAACGGTTCCGAGTTTTTATTATTCGTCTGAAGGCGACTGCGCACGGAGGGAAGAAACCTGACCCTCGGGTCCGGACGGCCGCGCCCCGCTGTTTACACCAACGCACACCGGACAGCCAGGTGGAGCGCGTTAGGGCGCTTCGACGTCTTTTTGTTTAGTGTTACGCCATTCTTTGTAATATACGATGCCTACAGCACGCGCTCACAGTAAAAATACAAAGAAATCGCCGAAAACAAGATGCCGTCAATGTCAAGAGCTCGTACAGGGAAGGAAGACGCTGTTTCTTGCGTTCCAGAACAAAACAAATATACACAAAAGCGTCGGGAACAAACTGGTCAGTTGTCATCATACTAAGCAAAGCGCATACTTATGTCACATTCAATTGGGGCGCACCACACCGCACCGCGCTGCACCGATGGACCCGTCGCGTTCACATGGTCGTGTCGGTGCGGCTGCACTACGTTCATTTGGGACTTGGTGCGGCGCACGACACCGGCGCGTTGCAGCACCAGCTGCACCGTCGAAAGGAGACCGTGCAGCCAAATACCGTGGAAGCCAATACTGGCAACTCCCGCGGAAAACGGGCGAAAAGTGATTGCAGCGCCCCTGGCGAGCTCGGAGTCTCCGCTGGCAGACAAGTTCTCCGAAATGCATTGGTTTTGCCTATCTCCGTGCGAGGTGACCAACGAAAAAAAAATTGTCACGGACATTCGCTGCTTTGAAAGTTAAAAAATGGGTGCCAGCTCATGAGGGAAAGACATTCTCTTCGCGTGGGAAAGATGTTACAGCTTTCTGGGTGCAATTTCGGAGTTCTCCCGAAGAAAACATTCTGTCACAACGTATGTAAGCCAAGCAAAACACGAATGTATGCCTTCGCGCTGTTTCCTGAAAAAGGGAAATGTACAAACATTTCAGAACATAGCTTCGTTTCAACGTTATTGTTCTAACAGTCAGTTCGTTTTGTCGTTGTAATTCCCATTTCTCATGAGTGTCTTGCTTATAACCGTTTCGTCGAACAGGCGACCTGGCTAATCCCGTTAAGATCGTCTCCGGATGAAGAAGCAGAAGTCAATTTCGAACCACGTACGTTACGGCAATGTCAGTATGCTCCGAAAGAAGGCGTTGTGCATATGCAAATCTGACGCGATTATAGATTAACAAAAGCGGAGTTACGAAAAAAGCAGACTTCTCGCGCTTGCAAAGAAAGAAGGGGAGAGCGTCGTAGCCCCGCGAAAAAAGATGATTTCAGTCACGTTATTTACAGTGCACAAATTCTGATTGTTAGCGCGGGGACGACCAACATCTTCTGCTTTGCTGCTTCTTTACTTCTACGATAAAGGCCGACACCCGTTGAACCATCTCCACTCTTTCCATTTTTGAGTCTTCTTTCTTTTATATTTTTGAGGCGACGCCACTCTGTCGCGTTATTTCTTCCTCCTGCTTATATGTTGCTGTGTATATTTTTTGCTTGCTTTTTGCTTTTTTTTTTTCCCGACGTGTAAACAATCGCGTATCCTTGCTTTGTTTGGCTTAGTTTTTACTCCCTTTCCTTCGCTTCGGCGCATACTACCCCCGGTTCGTCTGCGCTAGGCCCGGGCATTTTGAGGGCCGTCTGCAACTTTGCTGTTGTTGTTGTTTTCTTCCACTGTCGTCTGCGATAACCTCCTATTTTTGCCTTCGAATGAGTTTCTAATTCAAAATCGTCATACGTGCTTTTTGATATTTATTAAATATATTAAGAAGTGTAAGCTCGTTACCCATTTTTATTCGAATTTTATCTGTGTACTCCGGCCGGCACGTCTGCTACGGGTCATCGTTTGTTGATCAACCGGCCGCATTCGAGCATACACCAGAGCATACTTAGAGATGGCAGGCACGCTATGTGCTGCCTACCATTGCAAGAACAAGTTTGTGCGATGTGGTGGAAAATCTTTCTTCTGCTTCCTACGTCAACCTACGGACACCTGCGTCAACAAGTACTTGAATGCACTTTTAAACTGCTTCGTCAAGCGAGCGAACGAACAACCCGCCAAAGTCACTGGAAAAAGAAATTCGAAAGCAAAAAAAGGTTACTCACTGCTAGCACATATAGAAGGTTGCTGCCTGCGACCAAAACATTTCTGCGACTCTTTTTTACCGGGCAGTGTGAGCTGCACTACGTTATTTATTTCCCCTGCTTTGTTTTTAGTTCGTACCTACGCCGCGAAAGCAAATAAAGAAATGTACAACAAGCAGCTGAAAAAAAAGGGTCACTTTCTTCTTCTTTCATTAGTTTCGTCTGTTGCTTCCGCTTTGTTTGTCGTGAACTCAACACCGGTGGCGACCACCAGCTATTCATTTGCTGCTTTCCATTTTTCTTCCTTTTTTTCTATAGGCGCCCGCAACGATCGTCGTCGTTGAAATAGTTTTTTTGCTAGCTTCTTTGTTTTATTCGCCGTTGTTCGCTTCTCTTTCCCGTTTCTTCTTATTTTCGTCGGGAATAGCGACACTATTTTTTCTGCAAAGTTCAGTAAGTATGTTGCACATTCATTTTTATCCTTGCTTTTTGTTTTGTTTTTATGCTCCAGCAGATCGTGCGCTTGCTCTGGCAATATTAACATGTCGTTTTTGCATGTTTTAACGATTACGACGTAGTTCGAGTAGCTAAACGCCTTTTTTCCGCTTCCCAGACGCGTTTTCAAACGCGTGTGATCCCCTGAGAGGCGTTTGAGCCCGCTAAATAAACTGCTCTATCTTTGTTTGTGCGCGCATTGTTATTCGATTGTCGTTGCAGTTGCGATCAGTGGATTCCGCTTTGCAAGCGAACTGACCGTAATAAATTGGTTCTGCTGTTAGTGTGACAATACGGGGCTTGTAAGCTCGAGGACGTCGCGGAGCCTATACTTTTCCATTGCGACGACTGCTTCCGTAGACTCCGAGTCCGCTAGAGGCGCCACTGTCACGTTCGCCGCCGCTCCTATGTGTTTTCGGAGGAGTTTCCAGTATTGGCGAAGCTATATTGTATTTGGTGCAGCTTCGCGCACTGCGGGCCGGCGCGGCCTTGAGCTACCGCTGTCCGCCTCCTTCGGCCCCTTCTTTCCCTCGCTTCGTCTTCCTGGCCTTGGTAAACATAGCGACTCGGGAGACTCTCGCTAGCTGGCGCGCGCCGCCGCCCCACGCGCGGCGGATTTTGTTCAGTGGTCCACCCGTTTATGTTTATCCCTTGAAGTGACCGCGCTAAGCGCGTTGCACGGCGGAATGCTTCGTGTTCACTTGGTAGTGCGTCATACGCTGCACCCGCGCGGTGGCGCGGCCCTTGGGGGCAGCACTTTCCCGGTGCTGCGTAATGTGACATTAGTGTGGTGCGCGCTGCCTTGCCGCTCGCCTCAAGGACGCCTGCCGGGAGGTTCGGTCGCGTTCCGCAGGCACACCGCGGCAGCGGCTCCAATGCCGTGAGGAGGAGCGCCGGTTCCGCCACGCACTTTTCATGTTATCGCCAAGAAAAGGCCTGAGACGAACATGTATTAAAGGGACCATGAAACGATTCTGAAATCGAATTTCAACAAACGATCGTCGTAATAAGCTGTGAAAAGCAACACAAATATAGGGAGCCAAAAATATTCTTCGCTATAGAACTTTTAAAAGAAAACTGGCCTCTTTTGCGCCTTCTTTCTTTCGAAAGCTCTCTGCCTCTTCACTGCGATGGCATCCGCGGAACCGCAGCACGTCAGCCGGATCCACGTCGCCTATTGGGTAAAAGCCTATCTCACCAGCACCGCGATCATAAACAATAAATAGCCGGCGAATGTTTCTTAAAAGTTTTGTTAAATAATATTCAGATCCACATTTTGTACCATAATAGACCGATCTCACCAAGCGTTCCACGCATGCGTGACGCCGCCGTAACTGTAGTTCGTAGGAGGCAGACGCCAGTTCACAAGAGAGCGCATGCCGCCTCGTGCTCTGCTCGCGCAAACCTCCAGCAGGGTTGTCGCGCGTGCAGAAAGACTACAGCTCCCACGATGCATGTCGGCAGCGCTGGCGTACTCAAACTTGCTGTGAGATCGGTCGATTAGAGATGTGACGAAAATTACGAAATTTGATAATGCTGAGAGCCAAGCGCCATCTATCGTGTGGTAAACGAAGGAACTACTGCGCTTGCGCAGTAGGGCCGACAGCGTCGCTCAGTTACTTGGTCGCAACGTTTGACTACGTGTTCTTCTCGCGCGTCCCGACTTGAAGCAGCAAGACAAAAGCACTTGAAACAGACCACGACGAACAAGAACGCTGGATCCACAAACACCCGAGAAAAGTTACTACGGCTACGAATCCATCGACCCCGACCAAACGAGCTCGGCCGCTCGGAAGCCATGACTTCATATGCTGCAGTGAGGCTTGATGAAATTTTCTCAAAGAGAATTAGCGCTCTCGGTCTCTCTCTGTCTCATTTTTACCTAAGGCTTCCGACTATGCGATTTCAACTGTCTATAATTTCAGAGGTGATATTTCTGTTGACTGAACGAATCTGTTGAGATCCTCGATGGATGCTTCGTTGTTGCGCCATGCGACGCGGGACGCGTTGGCTGCTAAAAATTCCTTGCCCCCCCCCCCCCCCCCCCCTCCCCTCCAGATGCAGGAGCTGTGAGAGAAGAGGTTGAAACGCACGCGGAAAATAGGGAATAACTAACTAGGTACAAATCGACTTGCTTCGCGTCCAAGCAAGAAAACAGTTGCCGAACAGCCGGATCCGACAGTTCTGGCCCCATGGGATCTCCAGCGCCCGCCATGCTCGCATCAGTTCCATACACCATTTTTCACACGATGGAGGGGACGTGGGAACTGCGACGGCCGTTAGGGGGTTGGGAAGCGTGGGGAGGCTCACGGGAAGACAGGTTTTCTGTTTCCGCCTTACGTTCGGGGCGCTCCAAAAACGCGAGAGGATCTGCCGCTGGTAAATTTGGAGCGTGTCCCATGGAGCGGATTTTCTGCTCTCTCACGCATTTTGAAAACCGATCCGGATTTACCACTGGAATTCACCATCAGTGGTTTGTCTGCAGCATACGAGTCGCGAAACGGCGACCCATGTTGATGGGATAGGTTCATAGGTCGCAAAATTGTCTTCGGTGTCTAATCCTTGGGAACAATCGTCGGGGTAGAACAATTTGTGCCTCCTTCGTGCCTGCCCCAGGAGGCACGAGAATAGGTGAGCCGGCGGAGACTTCGCGACAGCACCAGGAGAACGTCTCCGTCTTGATGATTCTGCCCTTGGTCCATAGACTCCGTGGACCTTCCTCCTCACCCGGGCCAGCCATCAGAAGGCTTTTCTGGGGAACAGTGCGGCCCAGCTCGGGCGGCTCGGCACCCGTACTACGACCGTCTAGTTGGCAGCACCACGAGCGCTATGACACCCGATCAAGAAGACAGTCGGCAGCAGCGTGGAGACTGGCGACCAAGGTCGGCCTCTCGGGGACGGTCTGACGCTCCCGGGACCCGGCCGTCCCGGAGAAGGTTCATGGGCCTGCGGTCCGAGCGTTGCCGCCGCGGCCTCGCTCGGACCGAGGTTACCGCCGCGGTTTGAGCGGCGGTCATGGTGAGTCACGGACCAAAGGGTCGCCGAGGGCGGCCAAGTCGTCCAGGATCGTCACTACCTGGTCGTCGCAATTTGTAGTACGTCTGACTCTTCTGTACGAGCTACGCTGTGCAGCAAACGAACGGACCCACCGCGGCGGTTGATACGTGAGTACGCTGCGTGGTGGGAGTTGGAAGACGGGGCTTTCTGTGAGCCCGACCGGTAGTTGGAATCCCCACAATTTGGCGCCCAACGCGCAACGTGAGCCGAGCAACACCACCGAGCATCGGCCTTCCCAGTGAGTGGCGCTCTGTGTCGCGGAAGAACCGCCTGTCGCACCATTTTGATCGCTCGATATCGGGGGACTTTCCTCGGCTTCGTTCGACGGCATTCAGAGCGCATCGCGAGCCAGTGCGTCGTGAACTCCGATATGCTGAACATTTACGGCAGCGGTTCCGGGGGCTGCCGGGGTCCCTGACCGCTGTGAGCACGACTGGAATCTGTGCTGCATGTCAGCGTGAAGGTCTCGTAATTTGGGGGTTTGAGAGCCGGCGCCCCTTTTCCTGAAGGGGTGCCTAATGTTTTAAGAGGAGGGAAACCTGTGGGAACCAATGGCTTCCCTCCCGCGAGAAGGCGCAAGCAGCGGACGTACCAGCCGAAGTCGTCTGGCTTCGAGCCTGCTCGTTCCGTATCGTGTCGGGGAGAGTACGGCACACCGCTGGCCCACTCTTTCGCACTCCTCCGCGCGACTCGTTTTCGAAGGACCCGCGACAAATCGCGCTGGACAGTGGGGCGTCCCCTCCTTCGAGTGGACAGCCGTCTGGCGAGGAGTCCTGGATTGGGCTCCAGGCGGCGCATTTCTAGCGCGCAGCGGACGTTGCACGTGCCCCGACAGTACGCTCCCCTTCTTTTCTTCTTCTTCTTCTAAGCGTTGTGAAAGATGGTGGGGGGGGGGGGGGGGGGGGAGGAGAGGGCCAATAGTGGTTGCGCACCGGGCGCTTGGTCACTGGCTCTCGGGGGGAGGGGGGTGTGGGGAGAAAGGTTGGGGGTGGAGGGGGGAGATAGAAATAGATTTGTAGAAGGGGAGGGGGGGCGGGCATGTCGGAGTACGCGCGAGGGGGATTAATTTAGTTGCATCGAATACCGGGTGGCCGGGGATGGGGGGCGGGGGGAGTTGGGGGTCCAGCGCTGGAGGCCGGCACGGCGCGGTGTCCGGCAATCAAGCAATCGTCCGGGGCGACCACGTCGTGTGGTGGGAGGTCCCACTCTAGTCCATCCGCGCCGGAGTCCGGGCGCGTTCGTCGAGCACGCGGCAGGTGCGCGCCAAAGCGAGCGTCCAGGGCACGATTGAGCACAGCCGTCAGGGCCCCGCTCCGCAGTCGGCGGGCGCCCGGAGGAAGTTCAGAGGGACCACAGGAGCCCGGTTTCTTCCAGAAAGGTCAGTAGGGCCCTGAGCGCGCGGTCTTTGCCGCGCCGGTCGCCCCTGGGTCTCAGTATTTGTTCTGTGGTGTTGCAGGGCAGCCCCAGTGCGGCGAGGGATGTTGTCATGGCCGCCCGGGCGTCAGCGTGTGCCGGGCAGGTCAGGAGGAGGTGGTCGAGATCCGACCATTCTCCGCCGGTCGGGCATTCCGGGTCGGCCTCGTTGCGCAGGAGATGCATCCGTGCCGGCGTCAGGGCGCACCCCGTCCGGATCCTGTGGACGACTGCGGCGGCTGGACGGCCCGTGCCCCGAGGGGGCTTCGCCGGTCGGTCCCCGGCCGCGTACCGCTCGTCCGGGTGGTTTGCGGCGGCCTCCCGTGCGATAAGAAGCTTGGCGTCGGCGAAGGGGCCCACGTCCGACGTCCGGAACTCGGCGGCGTCATGGACCCGCTCCGCCAGGGCGTCCGCGCGCTCGTTGCCAGGAATCCCGCAGTGGCTCGGGACCCACTGGAACGCCAAGCGGTGGCCGAGGCCGCCGAGAAGCAGAGCCTCACCAGCGATCTCCCGAGCGAGGGGGCATGCCCCCTCGAGCCCGTACAGCTGAGACAGGGCCGCCTGGGAGTCGGAGAGCAGCAGTCAGCTGTCCGGGCGTCGGCTCTTGTAGTGGATCAGGCGCAGCGCCAGAAGGATCGCCGCCAGCTCCGTGGTGGTGCTGGTGGCGTGGAAGGCGAACCGTTCGCCCACGCCCAGGTCTGCCCTCTCCACAAAGACAGCCGCCGTCGACGAGCCGTCGCTGGGCCGCACAGAGCCGTCGGTGTACACCCTTGCCCAGCCGGGGTGGTGCCGCTCGATGTGGTCCTGCGTCAGCTGTTTGGCCACGACGTCGGCCGTCCTCCGTCGAGGGCCCATCCCGTCGACTCGGAGGTGGACAGTCAGTGGATGGGGGTCGGAGTGCAATGGTGGGAGGGGAGTGATCGCCGGAGCAGGGCCTGCGACGTCCCCCAAAACGCACAGAAGCTGCCCCAAGCGCGACTCGGGCCTCTCCGCGATGCGTGCCAGCAGCGGTGCCGCGGACTCGCAGGTGGAAATGCGGATGAGGTGCCCAAGTGCGCGCTTTTGGAGATGGTTGCTGACGGTGTTGGCTCCAGCTTCCGTGTACGTCGGGAGGGACGCCGCCGACCTGGATATGCCGAGGCAGATCCTAAGTGCGATCCGGTGGACTGTCTCGAGGTTTGCTGCCTGTGAGGTGTTGAGGCTGAGCAGCGGCAGCGCGTAGAGCGCCCCCGACAGCACCAGTCCCTGATGTAGTTGGAGCATCATGTTCTGGGATGCCCCCCAAGTGCTGCCGGCGAGCGACCGCAAGGTGTTCATGCGGCGCCGCATTCTTTGGACTACGCTCGCCACCGCCGCCCCCCACGTCAGCCTCCTGTCCAGGACAAGGCCCAGGTATGTGACCTTCTGCTCGTGGATGATCGGTTGCCCCTCGATGAGCAGTGTCGGTCGGAATGAGGCCGGACGCGGGGCGTAGATGAGCGCCCGAGTTTTTCCGCCCGACACAGTGAGTCCGAGCTGCCTGAGATGATAGATGACGTTGTCCAGCGCCCTTTGAAGCTCGGCCACAGCCCTCCATCTTTCTCGGCCGCCCTGTCCGGTCACCCACAACGCGACGTCGTCCGCGCAGACAGCGACGTTGACGGGGTATCGCGCCGTGCCCCCCGCACGGGCTGCCGCCGGGACAGATGACATCCCGGCCGAGAAGAGGAGTGGGCTGATCACGCTGCCCTGCGGGACTCCGCGCGTGAGGTGCCGCGGTGAGCTCTTGTCCTTGCCCACCTTGACGGTCACCGTGCGGCCGCCGAGGAACGCCTGGACGAATCCCAGCGGCCGCCCGGTGACCCCGAGCCCCCGCAGGGCGTCGATGATCGGAGCGTGTGGCAGCGCATCAAAGGCCTGGCGTATGTCGAGTAGGACCAGTGCCGCGGAGTGTCCCCTCGCCTTGGCCTCTTCGAGCGAGCTGACGAGGTCCCCGATGGAGTCCGCCGTGCAGCGCTTGGTCCGGAACCCCGAGAAGCATTCAGGCAAGGCCCCTGCCGCCTCGAGGTGGTAGTTGAGGCGGCGCAGGACCATTCTCTCCATTGTCTTTCCGAGGCATGACGTCAGAGAGATGGGCCTGTATGAGCTTGGGTTGTTGGGGTCCTTGCCTTGCTTGGGGATGGGGACTGCCACAGCCTCCCTCCACTCGCTGGGGAGCCTGGCCGTTCGCCAGATGTTGTTGAAGAAGGCCAGGAGCTGTGGCAGGGTCCCCTCGTCCAGGTTCCGGAGGGCTTGGGCGGTGATCCCATCGGGGCCTGGTGCTGTGCGTCGGCACGGGGCGGACTGCAGCGCGTGCCGCAGCTCGTGCAGTTTGAAGTCCGCGTCGGGGGCCTGCATGGCGGGGGCCGTCGGGGCCTCAAACATCCACCACATGGGAGGGGGCGTGCCCGGGGGAGGGGGGGTGGGGGCCGTGAAGAGCGAGTCCGCCAGGAAATTCGCCATCACGGTCGGGGACAGATGTAGGTGTGCTGCCAAGCAGAGTACGGGGCTGCGCGGGACCGGGAGGCCGCCCAACGTCCGCACCATTTTCCACGCACGTTTTCCCCCTCCTGGGGCCCCGAAGGAGGCGCACAGGAGACGCCACTGTCTCCCGGCTAGTCGTCGCCCATGGCGCCTGAAGTCCGCGTCGAGACGCTTGTACGCTAGGATGTCTTCAGGGTGGCTGGTTCGCCATGAGCGGCGCTGGGCCTGCCTTCTGCGGGCGCGGAGTTTGAGCCACAGGAGGTCGGGGTTGGGGCGGGTGCTGGGCACCTGGACGGTCCTCGTCGCTGCTCGCACGGCGTCCTCGATAAGCTGGGAGGTGAAGGGCAATCCGGCCGCCGCCCCCTCGGCGATCAGTGCCCGGTAGTGGTCCCAGTCGGTGATTTTGCATACCTTCATTGGGGCCGTCTTGGGGGTGCCCACCACGATGGGGAGGTGGTCACTGCCCCAGCTGTCTGGGAGAAGGCGCGCAGAGAGTCGCAGACCCGGTGTGACGAGGGTCAGATCTATCACGCTGCCCCCCGCACCGGGGCCGACGTAGGTGGGGAAGCCCCCCGTGATGTTCAGGAGGTCCACTCTCTCTAGCGTTTCCTGTAGCCGCTTGCCTCGGGAATTCGTTTTGCGGTCCCCCCATGCTTCGGAGTGGGCGTTGAAGTCCCCGCAGATGATAGCACGGTCACGCCCCACTCGAGCACGGAGGGCACAGAGGTCAAGGGTGTCCCAGGTGGCGTTGCCGGGGACGTAAACGGAAACAATATGGAGAGGTCCGTCCGCGAGCTGCAGCGTAACCGCCACCATTTCCGCTGGGCCTCGGATGTCGGGGAGGTCGAGCCTGTTCTGCGTGAGACCCCTGCGGACGAGCAACATTGCTCTAGGATTGTCGCCCACGCGAGCGGGCGTGCTGCAGTATGGAACGTAACCGGACACTCGGGCGGCTGAGCACCTAGGCTCTTGGAGGGCCAGAGCCTCATAGGGGTTCTTTTTGTCCCTAAGGTGCGAGCGAAGCTCTTGTAGGCGCCGACCGAGGCCGTTACAATTCCACTGCAGCACGGCGCAAACGGACGCTCTGTGGGGGGGCCCTGGATCGTCAATGTTGTCCCCCATTGTTGGTGTGGAGATGGGAGTTCGGTGCGACGTCTGCGAGGATGGCAGAGCAGGCGCGGTGTAGCCCGTTTAGAGACCGCTGTGGCAGATGTTGCGCGAGGGCGGCGATAATCCGGGTCAGTTGTTCCAGGAGGACCCGGAGTTCAGAGTCGCCGCCCTGCGGGCCGGCGGGCAGGTGATCTTCTTGGGGAGGCAGCGCGCTCGGGAGAGCAGGGAGCTTGCCCCCGCGCTGGGCGCCGTGCCCCTGCGAGAAAACGCCGTGGTCTTCCCGCAGAGCACTTTGCCCCTGCAGAAAAGCGCCTGGTTTGTTTCCCCGCAGTGCGCGGGGGAATTCCCTCCCGTCCGGCGCAGCGGTGGTGGTGACGGCGCAGCTCGCTGCCCCGTCGTGGGAGGGGGTTCGTTGGCGCGGCAACCCAACAACTGGCAACCGCGACGCCTGCTCTTGGTGCGTTTCTTCCCGGCGCGCTTGGTCGGCGCGAGAGGGGGCCTGTTGCTGTTGTGCCTGTCTCCACGCGAGTCGGTGCAGAGGACGGGTGTCTGCCGATGTTCCGCCGCCGCCCGGGGCGTCCAGCCGGGGAAAGTCATCGTCCAGCTCCAGCATCGCGTTCGGCTCACCGCGTCGCGTATCCCCCTCTGCGGTGTTCCCAGTCCACCGGCGGGGGCCTCGCGCCCCGTGGAGCCCGCCGGCCTGCCTCCTCGTCTCGGCGGCCCGCGCCCACTCCCGGGCTCGCTCATAGGCGACGCAGCTCCGATTGAAAGCATCATGGTCGCCGTCGCAGTTTGGGCACCTTGTTGTGTCCCTGCGGCAGATGTTCTAGGGGTGGGCGCCGCAGCAGTACGGGCACCGGTTCTTCTCTCGGCAGGCTCTTCGAGTGTGTCCCAGTCTGCCACAAGCGCCGCACTGGATGGGGCGGGGATGCGCCGCTGTGACGGGGAGGCGAAGACCCCAGAGATCGACGTGGTGCGGGCGGGGGCCGTCGAAGTGGAGTCTGATGGTGCGCCCCCCCGCAAAGACGTCGGTGCGCTGGATTGGGACAGCCGAGGATATACCTTCGACCACCTCGGCCGTCTCCGCCTCGAAACGGGGGCGGACAATACCTCTGCTCTGGGCCGTCGGTTTGCTCAGGTAGGTTGTCACTGCGATGTTGTGTAGGACTTTCACTGCTTTCACTCCGAGCATGATGTCGATCGCTTCCGGGGAGTCGAGGTCGACAGCGGCCACGTTGCGTCGCGTATTTACGCGAGTCGCGAGGGCCCTTCCGTTGATAGCCAGTGTTAAAGCCCTCGCGATTTTTAGTTTGTTTGTCACGTTAAACTGACCCTTAGTCCCGGTGGGTCGGACGAGGACGGTGATCCTCTCACCTGGTCGGATGGTTGGCCGCGCGGGTGGTTTCTGAGTTGCTTTGGGGCGTTGCTGTTTGCTGTTTTTGCCGCGTCGGCGCTCGGCCGGGTTGATTTTTGCGGGGGTGGCGGTCACGGTCCCGTCAAGTTGATCGCCGTCTCCGCCCTCGCAGTCGTCGGTCATGCCTGCGAAGCGGTTTTTGGTGGGGATGGTTGTTACGCTGATATTTTGTAGGGCCTCCTTGGATAGTGGGGGCCGCTCGCTGGGGACGTTCGGCGTTATGGGCTCCTGTCGCTCCGGGGCGCCCGAGGCCGCAGGGGGAAACGCTGGGGGTGCCCCGCCCGGCTTCTTTCGCGTGGGGGAGGGGGGGCGTGGTCCGTTGTTGTTGTTGCTGTCGTCGTCGTTGTTGTTGTTGCTGCTGCTGCTGTTGTTGTTGTTGTCTCTGTCGGTTTTCTTTTTCCCGGCGGCCTTCCTTTTGGGGGGCGGGTGTTCTTGGAGCCTTGCTGTTGGGGCTGATGCTGCCCCGCGTTGTATCTCGCTCCCGGGGGAAGGGGGGTGGGGCTTTCCGCGCGCGCCTGCGTTCGGGGTCACGACGGGGGAGGCGGCGGCCTGGGGTTCTGGCTGCCTGTCCAGGGCGGCGGGGGGTTCTACCTCCGAGTCCCTCTGGGGGGCGGGGGGGGAGGCGTGGCCCGGGGGTTCTGGCCGCTTGTCCTCGGGGGTGCTCGGGGGCGCGGGAGAAGGGGTGGGGGGCGTGTGCTCCCCCTGTTGGCCTGGGCGGGCGGTGGTTGTCGGGGGGTATTCGGGGGACGGTGGAGCGAGATGCCATGTCGGCTCGGACGCAAAAATAGGGCCGATCGGCATCAGGCCCGGGGTGCTTGGGCAGGGGGGCGGGAGCTGCTTGTCCTTTGTCCGCGGTGTCCGGGGGGGTCCAAGTAAACTCTTCTGGCTGGCGGCCGCCAGCTGCCTTAAAATTCTCATCCCTGGTGAAGACGAGCTGATGATACTCTTTCCAGGTGGCGACCGGCGGCTCTGGCGCGTGTGGTGCGCGACGGGGGAGTCCTGGGGCGGGGCGGGAGCGGCTGCTCCTTTCTGGGCCTCGTCCACCATCTTGGACATCCTGCTGCCTCGCTCGGGCAGTGGGGTCGTCGGGGTCCCTTTTTGGGGAGCCTCCGGCTGCGCCTGCCCTTGCCTCTTTAAGGCACGAGGGCGGTGGGAATGGCGCAGCTTACGAACTTTGGAAACTGCGCGGTTCCCCCTAAGGGGGAAGGTGGCGGGTCGGGACGGTTTTAGAACACGTCCGTTGGGTTTGAAATTCCGAGCGACTCTTTCCCCCTTCTTTTGAGCGCGCCGCGCGCCTCGAACGCGCGGGACCGCTATTCGCCGAATTCAGTCACCTGAGGAGCAGGATCAACATGCCGTGCAGGAAAGACAGCACTACGGAGATGAACGCTCTTACCCTAGAGTTGCTGTATAGGTAACTCTGGGGTAGGAGCGCACAGTTGCGCGTTCATCTCCGTAGCGCCGTCTTTCCTGCACGGCATGTTGATCCCGCTCGTCACGTGCCTGAATTCGGCGAGTAGCGGCGCCGCGCGTTCGAGGCGCGCGGCGCGCTCAAAAGCAGGGGAACGTACTGTCGGGGCGCGTGCAACGTCTACTTTCCTGCAAGGCACTTGATCCGGCTCCTCACGTGATAGCGCAACTCTGGCTCCCGTAGGGAGCCTATGCAGGAGCTCTACCCACCCCTAGGGTGCCTAGATGTCTGTCTGTCTCAGGGTGAAGACATCCATTGTTGTCCGGAATGTAACAGCGCGTGACGCTCTCGCGCACTCGGTGCGTGACTTGGGCGGTAAGATGGCGTCTATGCATCAGCTAAAGCTACGCGCTCGAGCTGAGTGACACCGGATTGCGCGCACTTCAAAATGCATAAAAAAAACGATTGGGCGGAAAAATGGCTGAGATGTCACCACTCAAGCAAAAGCGCGCGTGTGTATGAAGGCACTCTACCCACCCCCTTCCCGCTGCGCCACCTGCTGTTAGGCTGGCTCCTTGAAACTACGACGCCGTTGCTATGGTGCCACATGACGCTTCGCAGCCAATGGGAATTTAGGTGTCGTTTTTCGCTGCTATAGACAACGCCGGCTTCGCTCCATAGGACATTTAATGGCTTCGCCTTATTGTGGCGAACTTGTGCTGAGAAATCAAAAGAGAAGAGAATACTGTAAAACCCTTTATTTTCGCGGCCTATGTTTCGCCCGACTCGGTCACGGAGGACATATTCGCGGCCGTTAAATTTCGCGAATTCCAGACGCCGGCATTGTAACTGTTAAGGCGGCGGTACCACGGCCCCAACTATGATACCGGTGGCAGCTGTGCTAACGCTCCCATCTGCGGTGCAAATGTGGTGTCTGTGCGCGTGGCACGTATTTCGTTTTTTTTTTTTTGCAAATAAATTTTTAATTTATTATCACACTGTTTCAGTGCGAAATGTGATTTACATTTTTCAAAACGTAACGCACAATTAAAAAAAAAAAAAAGTGCAAGTTTTGATATTTTCAAAGACGTACCTCTATGCATTTTATGTTTCTAGACTTGTAATGGCATCCAAGCAGCGTTATTGTTTAATTTAATAGATGAAGAACTCGTCTAGTTTTGTGTAAACGTCTTTTTCTTAATTAGCACACTCACAGTTTTTAATACTTACTTAAAAAGAGCCTTTTTTTATGCGATTTTGAAGTCTCGTAACCCAGTTTCACGTCATAACGCAGCAACGACATTTAAGGGCATGCTCCTGGAAAACATGGGAGCGCAGCATACAAAATATTAGAAGTGCAACACCAGCAGTTTTCTTGCAAACACAACTTGATTGTGATAAAATTTCAAAGAGTTCCCTTCACGCGTTCTTGGTTTTCTCAAGCAGCATTCTGGTATCTGATCAATTTTTTTTAAATTGTATGCTGGACGAACTGAGGTGGTTCACTGTAAGCGGGATTTTTTTTTTGTATTCTTATTTATATTTGTTTAAAATCATTTTAAATCATGAACTATTTTGAAGCTCGACGTTGTACTCAAGAAACCGGTTTCATAAAAGAGGACAATTATTTAAACAACGATTCGTCAAATAGAGCTCTTCTTGCTTTAATTAAAATCACTTTCTATGATTGTAATTTCTTAAAGCATACTAATTGTCCTAAATATTAAAAAAGAGCCTATGTTGTAGCAGACGACGCGCACTTGCGCCATCTTTTGAAAGGTGGCTGAAATTCGATGTTAAGAAGTTCAAGAAAAGTGGCGCTGATTCTGTCCCTGATGCAGAGGATTCTTCTCTCAAACATTTCCTCGAACTGCTTCCTCGTTCTTGCAATGAGTCACAGTTAATCTCGCAATAAAATTTAGAAAAAAAACGAGAAGCGCGTCACAAGAATTACGAGCGTCACGAGCAAGTTCTCGAAAACACCTAGTTCCTAGAAATAAGCTATGCAATGCTGCCCGCCATGTTCCGATGAAAGGTGTCGGAGCAGAATAAACGAGAACTTTCTAGAGGTTCGTGATCGAGCGTTGCTTTCTCAGCCCTGCGCGCGGCAATATTGAGCTACACATGATGGCGACTGCGAAATGGAATTTCATTCCCTTCACTCCAATAATTTTAAAGGCCGACGTACAGCCTCGGTTTTCTGCAGGGAAGATAACCCTCTTAGCGCTCTCCTAAGCTGCGAGGGAGAGCGAGGTTGGGGCAAGTCAAAACGTGGAGCGGATACAGGAGAGCAAGTGGCGGGCAAAAGTGAAAAGCGCGAAGTGTACGTCGGCCTTTAACAGACTTTTTTTTTTTAAGGTTTCAGCTTTTTATCTGCGCTGGTTCTGTTTTATTCGCCATCGTGCAGGGATTTGAGATTTTAAGTTTTATTGACTGGGCCTCACGGTAAGGATACAAATAGCCAATCATCGTGGTTTAAATCTGATGCTAAGGAAAAGGGTCCAACACCCTTTCCATAAAGTGCGCTATCGAAAGCGTTGAACATGTGCGAAACCCATACTAGGTCGTCTTTCTTTGGATTAATTTTAATTTTATTTATTCAAATAAGAATATCAGACGATCAACTTTCATGGTGTTGGTTTAGTAATGCAGCGACTCCAAGCTTCCACTTTGCGCTTTACACCAACCATGACTCCTGCCCTTTGCAACTAAGGACAAGCTGCCAGGTCCGCCTTGCTCGAAAGAGCGTCTCAGCTGAGTGTGTGAAAAATAAAGCAATGCCAAAGGCCAACGGGACTCAAGCCACGTCTCAAGACAATCGCGCGGCTCAGCCCTTTGCACTGCGTTCTTTCACTCAGTCTCAGCTGAGACGCTGTTCTAGCAAGCCGGCTCAGGATCACAGCTCGTGAAGTTTCCTCGCGCTTCTCTTCCGTTGTTCAGAGTCCTCGCAATGAGTGCATCGAAACGAAATCAAGCGAGGTGCTCAGTGCCGCCCTGACATGTTCTCTCATGACCGGGCTAGAGAGCGGTTTCCTTGTGGCCTCCACTCTCACCGTGGAGCAACGGAACTTATTTTGCCGCGTAGGGGTACGACCTCACAGCCATGCCCAACTCCGCCTGAGCCATCCTGAACAACTGTTACCCGACCACTGCGATTGAAATTGTGTGCAATTATACTTGCTTGAAATAACTGTAGTGAGCCGATTGAAATACGTTTCCGCTTACAATAATTAAATGCTTGTCTATACAAACTTAGTAAAACATATAAAATAGCGCAACAAAGACAAGGACAAGAAGTGTACAGGACAGACATACGACAGGTAAAGCAGCACCACGTAAAAGTTTATTAATTTTTTACCCGATCATTCAAAAACTGAAATGTATTACTATGAAGTACTATAGAAGTGTCGCTGACACATGCCGTCCCCCCTTTCTTTTTTTGATAAAGAATGCTTTCAGTAGCTCTCGAGCGACCGTCTTTCGGCTTGTCTTCAGTATCCTTATCTGCTGAAGTCGCGGAACACAGCCACACGTGTTGCAATGTATATGCAAATGCGAGCCATATTATTTTTTTTTTTTTACTGAGAATGCGTGCTCCCGTGCTCGGTCATTGATGCACCGCCCCGTCTGGCCGATGTATACCTTTCCACAGCTCAGTGGGAATTCGTAGGCCACACCCACTGTACAGTCCACGTTAGGGGAGACATGTTTCTTATCACATGGTGCTTTTTTCCTTCTCATCAGGAATGCGGGAGCACAAGCCAGCCAACTTCTTTGGGTCAGAGAACACAACGGGAACATCGGACTTGCTTGCAACTTTGTTCAGATTGTGGGCAATCTTGGGAATGTACGGAATAACTTCTGGTCTTTTTGTTCTCTGTTTCGTTGGGACCTTTCTTTTCAACCCCTTAATTTTTTGTAGGGCGGTCTCCGCCACAGAGACCAAGACCGAACACAGCCAATTCCAGTCTAGAAATCTGATATTTAAAACTAGCATCTGCCTGATGGTCACAACACCAGCGATGCAGACTGCAGGCACGAAGTTGCAATAGCTTTCTTAACCGTCTTCGAATGAGCTGAATCAAAAGGAAGTAACTCTACGCGCGCGAGGTCGATACATCTAACACGCACGTCGCTTGTTGATGTGATATATATATATCTAAAACTGCAAATGATTATTGTCAGGGAGCTCATGAGTAAAACGTAAACCTTTCCCATGTTGTTCAAAACCTGACAGAACACTTTGTACTGTATCAAAGTGCGTCACAGAGGTGTTAGTTTTTAAAAATACAAGAAAATCGTCCACGTATCTATTACCTTAAGAACATTGTCGGCGTCTAAACACGATTCAATCCACGATCAACCGCGGACAAAAAAAAATGTTACAAATCACCGGTGTGACGCAGGACCCAATACAAATGCCCTTGTGCTGTATAAACAGCTTGTCATCGAACGACACAAACGTGTTACCTAGATAAAATTACAGTAATGTCATGAAGCTGTCCAGAGGAATACCAGAAGCATTCTGGAAAGCCACCACGCCACTTGCTTCGATACACCCGATGACAGAACGGTACATTTCTTCATGCGGCATACAGGACTAGCGCCTGTCCTGTATACTTCTTGCCCCTGTTGTTTTTGCGCTGTTTTATGTTTTACTAAGATGAACCAACTAGCCCAACAACGTACCCTACCAAACAATAGAAACGTATTTCTTAAAGAAGCTGTGCAACGATTTTAACGTTGAAAGAATTAGAATCTTCTGCTTTTGATATTGTTCACCTTGTCACAAATGACAGCAAACACACCTCCTCTCATAGAAATGTTACGATTCCGCCGCGTAATAGCGAGGCAAAACTTAGAATATTCCCCGACCTGCAGCCGCGAGCGGCGGCCATGAGAAACACGCGGCATGACGTCAATGGGGGATCTTGTAGAAAGATAGCAAGTTGTGCGAATACCTGCTCGATAAAAGGTAACTTTTCTATAAATCTTGTCGTCCCAACATGTATATAAATGCGTCAAAAACCTGGTATCATGGACAAACCTTTTATTATACGGAGTTTTAGACGCGCCATCTATCCTAGGTCCACAAAACCGTCAGCTCTCTTTGCTACCGCGAACAGACGCCAGAAGTCAATGGGGAAGGGGGACAGGGCCGGACTAGAGCCACTCGATATGGCAGCCTAGCTGCCAGAGTAGCGCCACGCTTTTCCCTGTGCCGCCTCTCACCGCGATTGGTCACACGCGGAACCATAGCAACGAGCTGAGCTGGCTCGGTTTCCGTAGCAACCAAGTGACGACTCGTCACGTGACCTCTTAAGAGCCGTGATGTCATCGGTAAGATGGCAGCGCCCAGAGCTGGTGGATGCGAGTTTGTTCGGTTGGGGCGAAGTCGTGATGTGCCGCAGCTTGCCGAGATTTAGGGCTTCTTCGTGCTTTCTGACGTAGGTATAACGTGAAGATCTGAAAGAATGATACTTTATACTCTTTCTGTGCAAGATCGCTCTGGATATTAGCACCTGTGCGACAGGATCAGTAATATCGCCTTAGCGGTGCTCGGGTTTCCGGATGTGTTTGAGGATCGATAAGACATTTAGCATGCAATTTTAGCATTCTCTTATCTTTATTTGAACGTTGGAGTGTCTGAGAATTGATGCGAAATCTATGCGTCGCATGATGGGCCTTGGGGAATTTGTTTTTACCCCAGGTAACCGCATGATCACAAACTGTTAGCGAGGAAGCTCCTACGATGTTTACGTTTTGTACTAATCAACCAGGGAATCTGGGTTCAATCCTCAACCCTGCCCGTTTCGATCTGGATGAGCATCGTACTGGCCTGCGGTTGTGTATCACTACTGCGTGGTGCACGTTAAAGACCTATAGACCCCAGGCTACCGGTTATCCTGCATTGGCTAAATTGCTCATCTACAGCGAGTCACTCGTCGCAACTTTGAAATGGCTGACCAACTACACGCTGTATAAATATTCACACAACTCCCAAGTATACTAATCAACGATTTTACGATATGCGCAGCGCAAGTTCGTCTGCTTTTTTTTAGTAAGGGTTGTGGTGACGTCCGAACGCCGAGCTCTGATTGGTTATGAATAAAGAATAGTGGGTAGGCCTCAAGGCAGCTTGCTTTTAGGTCTACCCGCTCTCCTTCAAAAGGAGCCACTCAGATCTCGGCGTTCTGACGTCACCACAACCCTTGCAAAAAGAAGCAGACGAACTTGCGCTCCACATAGCTTTTAGGATAAAATTTTCGCATTTTTCTAGCTTCCTTTGAAAGTCTGAATTTCTGAGAATCATAACGGGAGGTATACGTCGCGTGTAGGACCTAGGGGAAATTGTTTCAGCCCTGGGTCACCGAATAATCGCAGCATTTTTTAGCGAGGAAGCTCCTGCGATCTTTAACCTTTTTTACTAATCGTCAATTTTACGAATTGGCAGTTCTGAAGATTTTGATATAACTTGCTTTCGTTGCAATAGCTTGCATTTGATCACAGTGTTTTCTGGTTTGTTTTTCAAGTGAAAAACTGGCGTTTGCTCAAGTGACGTATATGAAATGTCCTGCTATATAACAATGCATCAACACATACTATTAAACTTAGATGCTCAGAGGTGTTTTCGTCTTTGTAATTAACAAGTTACAGACGTATTTATTTCTTACGAGTGTAATATTTATTTTTTGTAGCTGGGCCCGTTTTGTGCACCTTAATGTCAGTGTGCTATGTCGTTATCATCATGTGTGTATGGTTCTAAATATCCTCTTTACAATGCCTACAAAGGCCAAAATGACGTCAGCCGACCCCAACTCACGCATTGGACACGAAAACTGCGTCGCTCGGATGTATGCGCTCGTCAGCAGTCAATTCGTCCATAGATATTTCAATTCGCGTTCCTAGCCAAAGAATGTCCTGACAAAGCTTATCATCACTTGCGAATGCCAAGTTCTACGGTGTGCTTAAAAAGCACGGTGAAAGCTTGGGGTCATCGCACCGGTGCCCTAGCATGTCACGACTGCGTGATTTCACAGTTCTCTTTTGAGTTGAGGATTACACGTAAGGAAGAAGAAGTTTAAAAATAATTTCGGGGCCCCTTTAACACGGATATGTGTACTACACCAGATAAAAATATTGACTTTTTGAATGCCGGTAAACTTTCAAACGACCATTTGGCCTGTCGGCAAGAACACCTCATATCCGGCGTCCGTCTCTTTTGATGGCGTCAACAATTTTCTAGAGACCACCATGCCGTCCTTCTTGGTTGAACCCCGTCGACGTCGTTCCTCACGAGTCGGTGAGAAAGTCTCATCTTGAAGGGATGATCGGGTCTTGAAGAAGTATGATGCTAAACATATACTCGCTCACTATGGGGCAGTCGAGCAACAATCACATCCCGAGGCAATCGTCCTGTCGTGGCCAGCGTAATCGGATTTTGTTCCATCGGAGTGAAGTCCGAAAGTACTAGGACGGTACGTTCGTCCCACGAAGCGACCGCCATCCCGGCGGCGCCGAAAACCACTCGCCTTGTCCGTGCACGCACGATACCATAGCAGCTCTCGTCGACCGACAGTCCCCGGGCTGCAAATCGTCTCACTTTTCAGAAAAAACAGGCACCGTTCCTCCAGAGGTTCGTGCCGTACCGCGATGCCAAGCGCCTTATACCACTTTTCAATAAACGAATGGAGATATCAAACAAAGGTTGCCGCCCGGCGTCGCTGGAAGCACGGTTACCATGGCAACCTCCCAGGCCCAAAATGGAGATCACTATCAGTGCTTCGGACGTCGTGCATCTAGATAATTTTGCGTCGTGTAGCTACTCTGGCAGCTACGCTGCCATATAGACCTTTTCCGCGTAGTCGTCGCCATCTTGCGTGTTGCAGTGACAGCCGCGCCGTCTGGCGTACGGTTGTTGTGCGCCCATTTTGGTATGCGGAGAGCAGCGTTGTTCCTAGCTCCCGCGTTGTTCTCATTGACCCCGTGCATCGTATCTTCATTGTTTTCCCTTTAGTGAGTTCTTAATTTGTTTGTTATTGAAAGTGTGAATTATTCTTGTGTTCTAGCGTGTTTATTCGCCTTCATGGCGCCCGTTGTTGCGTCAACAGCGCCGAAAGGTTCGTCGCCAGCGTCGCCGGTAATCGAAATCGGAGGCATGTTCACCTTTCCTGAGGACGTTCACCAGTGTTTACTCTTCGCGTGTTGTCGTTTGTGAAGAATGACAGCCTTCTGCGAATGACTAACGGAGGGTTTCTATGCGCGAGCGAGGGCGACCCTGGGCATAGAAGTATCATCGTTTAATCGTAGAAATACTCACAATGGGAGTTGGCGACGCGGGCCGAACGGTTTATTGTTATGGTGCACCGTCGAGGTACGATCGCTAGTTACCGGGACATCTCTACTTCTTATGACGCCTGGATGCGTCGGAACTATTCAGGAGATGGGGGTGAAGGGGGGGGGGGGGGGGGGAGGGGGAGGGGGGAGGGCGACGACGATTTTGCGCCCTCTTTTCGCATTGTTTCCATTAACGTATTTTAACGGGCGTCGCTACCGAGCAACACACAAAATTATAGTGCACATCCTCGTAGGAATGAACGGAATGAAAAACAATTCATAGCCAATAACAATCATTACACCCGGGGTCTTACATTTGCACCACAAGCTGCAAAATTCGTTCTACATTTGTCTTGTCGAGGCCTATTACTGCACTTGTAGATGTCCGTTTCTATACTGCCTATTTGCTTTTTTTATGTGCTGATATTGCATCGCTTCCCCGCTGATATCAGCGGGGAAGCGATGCAAAGTGTTTACGTTACAGCCGCATTTGCTTTGCGACTCCTTGTGTTCGGTGCACAATTTGTCGCGCGCTATCTTCCGTTTTCGGAAATTGCTGCTGCTGCCAACGACTGCGCAGTGGCAGCCCGATGACCAAATATGCGCGGACATGATACATCGACGTATTAACCCACCTTATTACAACTCCCTTCGCTGTCAAGGGCTTCAAAACCCATTTAACGCGCACCACTTCAGCATCTTGCCAGCCGGCTAGGCCTGCTCCCGCATACCGGAAGTGTTAGAACCGGAAGAACTATAGGCTCCTTGCACAGGACGTCATTTCCGTTGCCCTCCAAAGAAGAGGGGAAGAAGGAGCTCCCCTCTTATCAGGACCCTCCTTTGTGCCTCCCGGATTTGTACAGGCGTCGCTATTCTCCCCCCAGAAGATTATAGAAGATTAACCTGTCGCTCAAAATTCTTACAAAAGCAGCTTCCCTCTCCTCCTCTTTCTTACTTGGTGTTCGAAAGTGTGCGATGTGACGTCAGCGCCGAGTGGCCGAGTCGCCGAGTCGAGGCTACGCACGTTACGCGCTGGGTCGAGGTTAGACGGAAAAGGTCTATAGAGTGGCTCTAGGCCGAACGGGTATGGCCGGATCCGGATGAGACTTTCCTCCTTTCACCATATTGTTCGCGCGGCGCCCGATAGCATGTGGTCACGCGGTCGAGAGCGGATGAGTTCTCGCTCCTCGGCTGCGTATTTTCGGCACCAATTTGAAGTGCAGGGGGCGCGGCCAATGACGTCACAGACGTCCAATATATATTTGGTGTTCTTTGACATAAACGCGTTTTATTTTGGATGCCGCCGACTGCATTTTGAAACGTCGGTTGGTCGGCGAGTGTGTGCGCGTGGACGGGTGCTTGGCGGCACGGCGGTGTACTCGCTGGTGTGTGTCGACGTGCCGTCTGTGCTCGTCGCGTATCAATTGCCGACACCCAGAAACAGTGTTTTCCATTTTCGCTCGCCCCGGGCCGTCGGTCACTTCTGTTGCAAACGAAGATTCCAAGTGACTACAGTACCGTGACCGTCCGACGGCACTTTTGCAGAGCGTTCAAGTGACGTCCGACGATACTCCACCGACGGTACATACTTCGCGTTAAAAGTCCCGTATAAAATGGATTGTCAAAACGGCTTTTTGGAACGTGTAGCGTAGCTTAGTAGTTAGGACGTCTGCTTCCTACGTAAGCGGTGGTGGGTTCGATCCACGGTGGCGGTACAGCTTCTTTTTTTTTTTTCAAACATTTTGTTTTGTTGGGGCATTTGGCGATATTTGCATTTCCTTTTTTACGATTAACACTGAAAAGAAAAAAATGTTGTCGACGGCAGTGCTACAAACGCGAGCTATTCGCGACTCCAGCTAGTTGCTCGCCCTCTAGCGGCGGAAGCGCGAACGGCTGTAGTGAGGGTCACCAGGAAGCTGCAATGGCGGAATCCAGCGACGCTCCCGATCGTCCGTCGCAAACGCCGTCCTCAAAGTGCAAACGGCACTGTTCGGTGCCCCAGTGCACCGCTTCTGCATGGAAAGATAGCAGCCTATCACTTCATCGATTTCCAAACGCGACAGAAACGTGTCGCCGGGGCCCAGACGCTGTGAACAGACGGGCGGAATGGACGCGCCTCCTTCGTATTGGAAAGGCTGTCACGGAGACAATGACGGTCTGCTCACGACACTTCACGTCGAGTGATTACTTCCTTCCAGGTAAGTGTGCCGACCTGCGGTACTTTATAGCCACCGCCGTCATGAGGTTCGAAAAATTAGCGATGAGCACAATGACAGACAAGTGATGGGGTTCAATGCTCCAGCTCATTTATTCGGTATCTCGAGCGCGCGGTAAACCAGCTGGCGCTGAAACACATCTCTGCTCCACTTACATGCCGTATTAGTACGCTTGAAGGACGGGTAACTCATCTGCGTTCCGAGCGACAGGAAAGACATAACACCGGGACCACGGTGACACACGCTTGCTTGACGAAGCTGCTCCTTGCGCTATCTGATGTCATGTCGTTCGTGCCGTTTCTGTCGCTCGGAACGCAGATGCGTGAACCGAACTTTAACGTCCTTATGATTGAAAGCTATTTCCGTGCTTTCTATCATTTGGGCAGGGGTACCAGATCTGTTGTGAACACTTCGAGCTGGATCATCGCCGCTGTAGGGAATGGACGATTTGCGCGACTTCATAGCGTGTGAATGAAAACCGAGCGCGCCTTCATGCAAAATGAACCGCAGCATGTGTTTATGGCATCAGTGGCACTCACCGAACGAAGAATAAATCAAACAAAATAACCCGGAGACTGCCGGTAAGAAAAAGACACGTACACAAAAAAGTTCCAGACACAGGTGATTTTTATTTTGCATACAAAGTGCTTTAATAGGAACCAAACAAGATAAAACATAAAACTGACTCTGAAACTGAGCAGTCAATCTGTTCAGCTGTTTAGTAGCTCTGTCACCAATATGTTGTACTTTGCTATTTATTTCCCCCAGAACATGGAAGTCAAAGGCGTCGCCTGAAGAAAGGAACAGTGCCCTCCGAAAACCTGCCTACCCTCTCCACTGAGAATGTAGAGAGAAAAAAGAGAGCGAGGGAACTGGATGTGGACCGCCAGAAGCGTCGCATGAGGAGGGAAGCTGGGAAGCCTCTCTTGGCCAAGGTAAATGCACTTTGGATACTGCCTTTGCATGCCTGCCTCACCCCAAATCTTTTTTTCTTTTTTTTCAGTTTGATCAATTTGCAGTTTTGTATAAAAAGAATGGTGTCTTTTTTGTCTCATGCTCATATCCCATATATACCAAGTCTTCAACAGTTCCCAAACGATGACTATCACAGGGGGGTCGGTGGCTGAGTGGGCCAAGCACACAACAGCTCGGAGCACGCGGAGCGAAAGCTCTCGCTGCAGCGCCGAGCGATCCTGGTACCCCTGCCCATTTCAATCTGGATGAGCATCGTGCTTGGATACAGTCAAGTACAACTACTGCGTGGAGCACATCAAAGACCCCAGGCTAGCAGTCGTACTGCACTGGTTATATTTCTCATCTACAGTGTAAACCAATATTGCCATAAGCTGGCAGACAAACTTTGCGCTGTCTAATAATGAACATAATTTTTTGGCTGTCACGGACCTGCTACATTTACGCTAATGCGACTGTAGCATATGAATGGAAAGGAGGCGACTATGATTGGGTAGAACAGAGGTAGCCAGGAGGACTGGGTGTGTGTAACGGGTTGAAGCGAGACTCAAAGTGCTGCGGTCACGTCCATGTGAAAAAGGCACATGGCGGAAAATTGCACACTGAAAAAGGTACACCAAGAAAGGGGCCACACATACCATGCATTTGCAACTGCCTAGATTGTTTTATGTACTTGGCACGAACTGGACAGACTCACTTCACCATCAGTGCAAAAGGTTGTGTTGCACGCTAGACTCCAAGGGGCTCACATCAGGGCCAATTGAAAAGAGTCAGAAGTCCAGTTTAACATTGATCATGTTTCACGTCCGATTTGATGTGGAATAATATAGGGCACTACTTTTCTTTATGAACTTTATTCTAGGTTGCGCTCTGCGAGGCCCAAGACTCCCATCAGCAGGATGACGGGGCACAGCCTCCTGAAGGTGAAGATGCAGCGCTGCCACCTGCAGTGCCATTGCGGAGGCCTCTCCAAGCCACAGTAGTTCTTGACGAAGGCGTGCAAGTGTGTAGTGGCGACTTTGGGGAGAACTTTTCCCGCATGATTAATCAGGGGAATGTATGTTCCTTTACGGGCATTCCCAACATGGAGCTTCTCCATGTTCTGGAGAAACTCGTGTCTGGAAAGATGCTAAGATCAGCAAGAGCTACACTGCCAGCAAAGGATCGAGTAATCATGACCATGATGGCTTTGAAGCATGCTCTGACATTTGACTTCCTGTCACACATCTACGGGGTGTCTCCATCAACAGCAAGCACCACTGTTAGAAGCATTGCAAAACTCCTTGCTGTATTTCTACAAAATGCGATAACCTGGCCCTCAAAGGATGAAGTGCTGCACAACCTGCCGGCATGCTTCCAGAAATTCTCCCACGTCCGCATTGTGCTGGACTGCACAAAGATTCCTGTAGGAACGCCGAAATGCCTTAAGTGTCGTATCTGTACGTACTCTCACTACAAGAAAGGCCACACTGTGAAGTATCTGGTGGGGGTTTCGCCCGGTGGCTTGGTTACCTACATTAGTAGCGGCTACGGCGGTCGAGCCTCGGACAAGGCTATCTTTGACCAAAGTGGTTTAGTAGATAAGCTCTTGCCGGGAATAGACCACATAATGGTGGATAAGGGGTTTCTCATTGACAGCACATGCGAAACAAGGCTAATAGCTGTGGTGAGGCCCCCATTCCTACATGCCAAGAAGCAGCTGTCGAAGGCCGAAGCTCTTGCCACTAAACACATAGCTGCGGCAAGGGTTCACGTTGAAAGGGTGATACAAAGGATCAAGCTGTTAAAGATTACGTCACAAAAGATGCCTTGGAATTTGGTACCGATTGCTGATGATGTGCTGATCATTGCATGTGGCTTGGCCAACTTGTCCGCACCGGTTCTGGCAGACGACAAGTTTTTGTAAACTATCTGGGAGCGAAAACTTTTGTTGGTACTTTTTTGTTTGTAGTTATAATGCATTTTTTGGGGTGTCTGCTGCGTTACCTATGTCGTTGTCATCAGTGCATTATAGGTGGTACCCTGCTCTTGCGTTGGCCTGTGTCACCACGAGGTGGTTTTTGCAAACTTAAGCATTGTACATATCGCCGAAGACTGAGGTCTTTCGATTTTTTACATTCTTTCATTTTTGTGTTGCTCGCATTGTGTATGTTATGTTTGTTTATATTGGCATAGAGAAGTCTTCAGCACTACTAAATTTCCTGGTATGTTGTTTTTGCGCCAGCGTGTGCCACCCCGAGGCAGATTTTACAAAGTCACAGCAGTAATGTCACCGCCTGTTGATTTTTTTGGGATGTTACTGCTAGCCTTAGCTTGTGCCAACCTAAAGCAACTTTTGCCAAATAAAGCCTCACACATCTTTTCAGACCTCTCTGCTTCTATCTTTTGCATTTTAACAGATTTATTCTTTGTGTGTGGCCTGTATGTGTAGGTTTGCATGTTTTTAGTGCAATGTGATAATAAAGAAAGTTGTGCACTTGTGTTAAGTTTACTCTTCACCACTGTGGGGGAGCCTTCTCAAAGCCCCAGAGTGGCAGCTGCCGACATGTCACTCTTAGAATTAGCTACTTTGAGCCAAAAAATTAAATCCCTCAGCAAACCAGCAGTAGCTCTTAAGCTTTTAGGAGACTCTTTCTGAAACTCTTCCTATCAGCTTTAAGCGCTTTCATGTTTATTTTGTATTAATTCCTTCATGGTATGCAGTGTGGTAGTGCCCAGTGCGATGGAAAAGGCAGTTGGAAGGGAAGCAGTTGCCAGTAATTTATAACAGAGTCGTAGCACATGTGTCAGGGAGTCGCAGCACAAGCTGGTCTTGGTCAATAAAAGGTTTCTGGATGGCACGTAGGCTGTCATTGTAGCACCCTTGCACAGGTTTATTGACAGTGAGATATTGCACACTTTCCCGTAACATTTACAGAATAATGTAAACGACTTAATTTTAGCGGGCACAAATTTTTGCGAATCGGGCCAAAGCTGAAAATTTGAAATTATTCGCGGGTTCTAATTTTTGCGAATCGAGTGTAGCTTCCGTAGTGTTCACATATTGCCCGAATCGTTCGCAGGACATATTTTTCGCATTTGTAGGCAACTCGCGAAATTAGGTCCCCACGAAAATTTAGTCGTTTACAGTATGTAGAAGTCATTTGGGACCCTATAAGCCTAAAAGATTATGCATCAGTCGAATGCAAGCAACATAAAATTGAAAATAAAAGGTTGTTTCAAGACACTACGTGACAAAATACCAAAAGCCTTAAACTCGATAACCAACTCTTGGAACGCGACAAGTCATCTCAGCCACTGAAGTGCCGAGTACACGCTCCTCGCGTTTCGGCACTTTATCGCGTGGTTAGGTGGCATGCTTACGAACACAGAACTGGGAGCACATGCTCAAAGTACACATTCTTTACTCTAGTAAGCAGAGGCCAAAGAAAGGCTTCATCATGCAAACTCCGATGGTGTTATCAATGTCTGCATGAATAACCAAGTCACACTTTCTCACATCTAAGAGTGCCATTCCGAGTTGCACCTGGGCATAATGGGTGTGGCGTTTTTTGAGCGCGTATGTGCCTGCTTCATTTTTCTCAAGGAAGTCGCAGGGTAGCCAGAAGGGCTTTCGCTGTCATTGTCTGTCCCTTTGACGGACATTTGATCTCCAGCAACTTTGCTGGTCTTCCATCCTCAAACACTACACCATCAGGGAAGCAGCCCAGCCAGGGGTTCTTTGGACAAACAATGAGACCGCAAGTAAAAACGTCTCCGTTCTTTGTCGTCAAATACTTCTCCCGTGCTTTTGGCTCACAGCGTTGACCATATGCAGTTGCAGCATTCCCACGGAACGTAAGGCTGCATTGTGAAACGGACCTTCCTCTCCCAGTCGGCTTGCTTGTAGGTGAACAGTGAATAGCAGGTTGTTCCTGCAAAAAGACACACCCAACAGAATGTCTGTGGTTTTATTTGTAAAGAACACGGTAAATAACAAAGCAAACTTACTTTCCCTCTAATGAAAACGTCCTCCCTGAATAAACTGATCAGCATTTTGGTCGGAGCCAAAAGATTAAGAAACAGTAAATTCGCAGAACAAGGCATGGCAGAAGCAAGCCTTAAATAGAAACGAACACACAATACCCAAAAGTTGTATGTTTGTTGCTAGTTGAAAGATGTGCTTGTGTCGTCCCTTGTTTTGTGTGTTGATTCTTCATTCCCTGAATATACTTCCATCTGGCTTATCTGATAACTCTAAATAAATAAACTAAAACAAGAGGACTAACTTGCCTTTCCAAACAAAACCCAGACGAATGATCTCTTGTTACATAGTAGGCTTAGTTACTTATAATGTATTCATTAAATGTCAGAAAGCACAAGCCAGTTTGGTCAACACCACCTAGATAAGAAAGCCTGTGCACAGGATTTACCATGTCACATTGTGAGATCTATTGCCGGGCCCAGATTGGACATGGCGGCCAAGTCCGCGTTCGTCTAGAATTCGTGCTTGGTTGGTGACGCACTCTCGTGTCCTATCTGTGCACCGCGATAGACCTCACTACGTGACTGAGAAAATACCGTGGGGGAACCTTGCTATCTGCGTGGCGTTGGTTTGGTACACTGGTTAGAAATGGGTAGGATACTTAGTCGAATCCTTTCTTGCAGTCCTGCTCATGCACTTGTATTGGCTCCGCGGATAATAGGGTACGACACTAATTAACAAAAATAAAATCTAACTACAATGAATGACCTGTACATCAATGTTACGCCTGGTTTCTTTTTTCATCAAACTAAAGAGTGGTAATGAAAGGTGCCACAAGTGAACTAGCATTGAGGCGCACATTTGGGCAAGCAATATGCACAACACTGCTTTTGATTATGTGAATCTACGTGAAATTAAAACCAAGTATATACAGATGTTTGAAAGTGAGCTAAACCCACCACGACAGATAGTAACTGGGAGGACTACTGTTGAAATGAAATGTTTATATTAACATTTCATGTAGTTTGTGTAAGGTTTGTGGGCACCCTGGCGGCTCCCCAGCTCAGCTCAGGTGGCAAACTTTCCCGCATGGCGGTGGAATCAAGCCGGCCACGCGCATATCGCGACTGCCTGAGTCCAGGCAGTCGCTGCCTGGACTCAGGCATTGCTGGTAACAATGTTAATCATCTTGTTCATGTCCAATTAAATGTAGTTTCTTGTTGTTGAAACTGCTGGCTCCGTGTTATTCCTCCGGGTCGGGTATGCAGCCAGCGAGGCAAACCGACCACAATGGCACCCAAGCGTGCTGTGCTACCCACTCGCAGGAATTTTACGGGGCTTGGTTTCTTCTTTCGATAAGCCTTGTTGCCACTCCCCGTGTTTTCTACCGTCGTTCTGTGCTTCCGGCACATCCGCGTTTGTTGTAATGGCGTGTTTCTGACTGTGTTTTTGTGACCGCGGCAATCGTTTTGCGCGCTTCTGTTGGTTTCTGGGAGGCGTTTCCTTTTTTTTACGCTTGTGCTGCGCTTCTGTTGGTTTTTGGGGGGCGTTTCTTTTTTTTTTTTGTGCTTGCAAGCATGCTCACACGGGAGCAGGAAGCCGCGATGGCCGCAGCGGCACAAATGAACCTGCTAACGAAGGCCACGGAGATGTGGGACTCAGTGATGCAGCGCCTGGCCCACACTCCTAGCCAGCAGGAGACCCCACCGCAAGAGCCCCGACCACACTTGACTGTTCCAGTCTCCACGGGGTACGACGACAACTGACTTCTTGGGCGAGTTGCAGACGTACCACTTTGCCTCTGGTGCCTCGGAAGCCTTCATCGTAGACCGCATTGTCCCACTGGCGTCGCAAACCAGCGCCAGCTGCTGGTTGGGGTCGCAAGCCCTCTTCACCAGCCTGGCGGACTTCCAGACAAGGCTTCGAGAAGAGTTCCTGCCTGCAGGCTATGCGACGCAGATTCTCCGAGAGCTCAAGGCAAGGACGCAGCACCCGGACGAAAGTCTGGTCCAGTACGTTCAGGTAATGCAAGAGGGCGGACTTGAAGTCACCGGAGTTGGACAGAGTAGCGCAGGTCAGAAGACTAACACCCAAGCTACCACGTCTACCTCATGAACCGCACCTTTGAGACACTTGAAGAACTAGCCCGGGGTGCCTGCCTCATCGAGGAAGTTCTTCATGCCGAGCGGAACTACGTGCCGCCGCCACTAGCAAAGCACGCGCTTGAACCTGCATGCGCAAGGCGGGGCCCCGAGGCCTCCACGCAAGTGGACTGTCCGAACGAGACCTCCTTTCCCCACCACGTCAACCAGGAGAGTTGGCGTGGCATGCATGGCGTTCTCCCGTGCGGGATAAGCGGATGTTCGCCTAACTCTCATCAAGAGGTGCCCGGAGGTCACAGCGGGGCCCGTGAGGGTCTCGGGCGGGGGTCGCCACGACAGGTGGGAGGTCTTTGGCCGTGCCCTATCGTAAGCTGGGGCCCAACGGAAATCACCACCCAAGCTAACCCTCTTCATCAGTCTGCTCCTGCAAATGCTGGTGAAAACTGGCACGCTGCGGTCGCAATCACGCAGCCATGCAGCATTAACCCCCGCCGCAATGGAACAAGCCCTCCCCGCAATAGCTGGTCGCAAGCCTGGTGGAGGCCCTCCCATAGTGGTTCTTTACCCGATCACTGGAGGCGGTCCGACGGGCACCTGGGTGCGGGTGGCCTAAGCAAGTAACTGTCGTCGGACTGCCCCTACGAGTGCGAGCAGCCCGGCCATCACCGAAACCAGTGTCCAAGACTTCTGGACACTACAAACAAGAGGTGGCACGAGATGGCAGCAAGGAGCCGGAACCAGAACAACCAGGGAAACTAAAGTCGGTTACAAGTCAAGAAGGTAGGAGAAGCTCCACCCACAAGCGTGCTGCGCCCGTTTCAAATCTCTCCGCAGTCGAAAGAAGAGTTCACTGGAGACACTCCTTGTTCCGCTTCAATGGATTCCAACTTGTCTCCGATCCCACTTTTTAAGAAAGCGACCTTTGTATTCACTGGAGGGCGAACCGAGCCCCTGAAAGCAGCCTTTGTATCCATCGGGGGGGAAGCTAATCCCCGAAAGTCGTATTTGTTTCCGTCGGTGGGGGAGAACTCTAATCTCCCTCTCGTGCCTTCCACAATGCTAAGTAAAAGACGAAAGATAAAGCAAATATGTGCAGAAAGGCAAGACCCTCCTCGCGCGTTGGCCGCGACGTCACGGAAACGGTGGGACGCTATTGGATGCGGAGGTGGCGGAGGGATATCTGATTCCCTTTGAGGGGCATTTGCCGCTACCTTCTTAACCTGTAACTGACTATACTACGGCCGGCGACGCTGAAACCAGACAGCCACTCGCCAACGGCCGTTACAGTCCCTGGGAGCAGTGAGGCCGCGGCACAGATGCCATCGGTATGTCGAATCCAGACCGAGCCTAACATCATTGAACCGCGCATGACGATTTCACTGCTCGATTTTCCCATTGTCGCACTTTTAGATTCTTGGGCCGCTATCTCGCTTATAGGAGATTTCGTTTTCAAACTCTGCAAAGCAAAAAAGACAAGCCTCCGGGAGTGCGAAACCCGTTTGCAGCTAGCTTCTGGTACAGCGATAACAGCTGGAGGAGCCGTCAGGCTGCGGACTCGGTTTAACGGAAAGAAGCGGCCATCAGCGATTTCTTTATCTGCCAGGAGCCGTGGTATCCGTGATCTTGGGCCGAGATTTCATTACAGGCGAAAGGATGACACTCGACTTTTCTGGTGGCAATTACCGGCCGGGACAACAACCGAAGCTGTCTCCGTTTACCAGATGGGAGGACTGCATCCGTAACCCGCCCACTGCAGCCCACTTCATTGTGGTGCCAGACGTCTTGCCTGCCGGCATTCGAGAATCGTTGCGAAAGTGCCTTGCAAGCAGCCAGCAGAAGCAAGAGCTGCATGCCGTCCTGCAGTCTTTCTCACTGATGTTCATGGAAACGCCTCGAAAGACTGACATCTTGCTGCACCGCATTGAAACCAGTGACGCGCCGCCCCGGAGGTGCAACTCTCGACTGATCAGCGTCCACAAAAGGGCCCTTCTAGATGCGGCGCTCAAGGAGATGATCGCTACCAGTTAAGTACGTGAGTCGAAGAGCCCTGGGGCATTCCCCAGCAGCGCCATCCACCCCCCGCGCCCCACGTCTCCGTCATCAACATGCTGGACGAAGCTTGAGGGGCACCCTGGCGGCTACCCAGCCCAGTTGCCCGACTGCGGGGCACAGGTGGCGAACTTTCCCGTATGGCAGCGAAATCAAGCCGGCCACGTGCACATCAAGTGCGCCGCCTTGATAAAGCGGATCAGAGACAGCGCGCAGGAAATCGCTGCCTGGACTCAGGCGCCACTGGTAACAATGTTAATCGTCTTGTTCATGTCCAATTAAATGTAGTTTCTTGTTGTTGAAACTGTTGGCTCCGTGTTATTCCTCCGGGTTGGGTATGCAGCAAGGCAAACCGACCACAGGTTTACTGTTACAGAATTTGAAATGCTCACTCATATGGTTTGCCAACTCTCCGAACCTCTTGGAAGCACTCCACATGCGGTCGTTTCTTCTGTTTAGACAAAGATTCGTTCCACGACTAGTTATTAGTACACATGCCACTTGCCTGTAACTCGGCACCGACGTTCCATCATCCAGGCTGCCTTGTTTTCTGTGTCGTGCAGCAGGGTAGCGGCTGTTTCCACCGAAACGATGACTTCTTTGTTGTAGAAAGCAGAGCACTCCTCTGAAGGAGAGGTCGGGATCTCGGCCAGCCGAGCAAGGAGGACACTGCCCTCGGAGCGTTCGATAACCTGCCGGTACCGGTCATCCAACCTTGGGGGCTCCGGAGCACTGCAAATAGCACACATGCACATATACAGTCCGTATAAACCAACTCATGTTTCCAAACATACTGGAGCGCCCTTAGCGGACGCCACCGGCGCCGCACATGTGCAATGGCATGTGGGCAAGAAGCATGCCGTCGCCCATAAATAAACCATTGAAATGCGACATTGTCGTCGTCGGTGTGAGTCCCCGTGCTCTTTTTCGCGCTGGAATTGTTCATTCTACGTCTTCCTGGCAATGTCTGACTACTTGAGCGGCCTCAGTGAAATTACCGAGGCTCATTACATCGCAAAACATTGCGTGAAGCATGCGACATGCGGCGATTCATTCAGCGTGGACGCCGCAGAGAATGCACGCTAAAGCCTGATTCGCATGATGAGATTCCGCTCGCAATTTTCAGTCGCGATATCGCTCAGGCTGCAAAAGCATGAACCGTAGCTGAGGTGGTCGACGTCGATACTGAATACCGCAAGCAGAATCGGACTGGGTGAATCAGGCCTAACAAGTCGGTGATGGCCACTGGTAACTATGATCAATGTCTCCTTTTGTCTACTGTTTGCATCGAGCCTGCTTACCCCAACCAACCCTCAAACTCAAGTCCCTTAAGTCTTTTGAGGCATGCACTTACTTCTTATCGCAACTACCGGGCCAACGTTTGGTCTACGAGCCGGTGTCGTCTGAAAGAGCAAACGACAACAAGCAGAAACGTTTGAAAGAGCAGACGACAGTTGAAACGATCAGGTGGCCGTTTGAACCTGAAAACGCACTGAACGTAGTCCGCAGGTGATCCGTTCAACTTGACGGTTTTCACGCATTCATGTTGGAACAAAACAAATAAATCTGACGACCACGTGAATTCAACCGAAAGAGCTTCCCGCCCAAGCAATTGTGGTGTGACTGCATCACGCAGTAGTGATACACGACCGCACGCCGGTACGATGCTCATCCAGATCGAAACAGGCAGGGGTGGGGCTCGAACCCAGGATCCCTGGGTTCTGCAGCGCGAGCTTTCGCTCCACGTGCTCCGAGCTGGTGTGCGCTAGACCACTCGGCCACCGATCCCCCAGTGGGTCTTTCATATTGCCGGAGACTGTACGTACCTGTTGCAATACAGGAGCACGGCGACAGCGTGCTTGCAGCATTCTGACGTGCCTGCCACGCACGAGCAGACTGCCCTTTGCACTCGAAACTTGAGGCCGTCTCCCGCAACGAGCTCGACGCTGATCTCGTGCGGATCGCCCCTCACGCTGCTTGTCGCGAGACACAGAGCAAATATAGTAACTTTATCTTCTGACGATGACGTTCTCCCGCAAAGGAAGAGGTGGCCTGCCTACAGCAGTAAGTCTGCTTCTTCGTAGCAGCGGGAATGCTTCGTTGCGTTCGCGTAGTCCAAAATACTGGTGAGCAGCAAGGCTCACGCTTCCTGACGGACCCTCACTAACTCCGCCATTTTGAAAGCACAGCAGTGCCCCCTATAATTAGTTGGAAATGCGAATACTCTGTTTCACCATGTGTTGTACCGCAGAAAAGGCTACAAGCACGAGCTCCTTGCTCTAGGGCACATCTCGGCGGCACAAGCTCTCGTGCACCAAGGGCAGCTGCCAACGCTATGAGCTCGCGCTTCTAGCCTTCGCTGCGGTACAACATAAGGTGAAACGGAGTATATACTCTGTTTCATACTTAAGGCCCGTTCACACGATGCATTTTTCTCGCGCATCTAGTGTCGCGAAACGTAGTTTCACGAAATGGTTGCGCCGTCTGAACGAGTCCGAAAAGGACGCGCGCATCTAAAAAAAGTTGCGCGCACACCTCGGTTCTGGAGCGAGCTTTTGCTGCAACTTTGCCGAGTCCTGTCAATCACTCTGAGGGCGCCGCCAATGGCCGCTCAGAAACGCTCTCACGTGGCCTTTAAGGGGGGAGCGAGCTGTTTGAGAAGACCACTTCACTGCCAGTGTTGTAGCCGAGCCAAATCCGAAAAAAAAAACCGAAACCACGAACGATGGATACTGCCGGCGCTTCCGCAAGCACGTCAAGCACCACTGAAGAAAAAGTGAGTAGCATATCGGAAAAAAAAAAAAAAATCCAGCGATGGACGAAGACGTAATTGGTGATGGTGATAATTCGCGTCTATTTTTAGTCATAATTAAGAAATAAAACCTTGAGACAAGGAAACAAAAAGGGACGTACACAGTACCGTATCAAAACGAGCACTGGGTACAGCTCTCATTTACTTCCACAACAGTCTTCTTCTTTGTCAACCTCCATCCAAATTATACATATTCAACAGTAAATAAAGTAAATGGCAGTAAATATGACAATTCAACAACTAGTAAATGAAAATTTAAGAGTAAATTAAGTAAATGGAAGTAAATGACAGCTGTATGCTGTGCTGGTTTTAAGACGGTGGTTTGTATGTCCCTTTTTGTTTCCTTGTCTTAAGGTTTTATTTCTTAATTATGATTGTTCACGAGCTCACCTGCGTTTTGACTCTTAGAATGTGGCGGGAGATGGAGAACACGACGCTGAATGGCGAATGGTGATGATGATGATGTTGACTTTCAACTGAAGCGCCACTTTATGGTCAACACCCAAACTATTTTCGCGAGTCAAAACGTCATCGTTGTTGCACGTGAAGCGGTACGTGTGAACGAGCACATTTCGCGAAACTTGAGTGTCGCGAAACTGTTGCGCGCCTAAAAGATGCATCGTGTGAACAGACCTTTAGTGTGCAACGCTGTCAAAGCTTTTGGCGCGAGCATGGGGCTTGATATCGTTGATCATTTGCACGCGTTCTCGCGCAAACAAAACCATAGATGACGCCACGCGCTCGCGCCAGTAGCTTTGACAGCGTTGCACGCTAAATGTGAAAAGGAGTATAGTTCCTTTAGACCACGCGGCACGAGCGCTCCTGCAGCGGGTGCAATCATGCCAGTCAAGGCTACTCGCTCGCCGCTTGCACGGCCTTCGTTGCTATTTATGCAAGGGTGATAATCCGTCGTATTAAGGCCGGTTCAGACACTTGCGTTTGAATGCGTTTGACAGCGTTGCGTCGAGAACCGAAAGCGAGTCACCGGCACATCTGTGCTTCGTATGAAGCGTGGAATCCAATTCAAGGAATCATCTTGGCACACGATATAAGCAGCAGGGATGTCCTGGTTTCTCGCTGCCGCAACGCAGTCAGACGAAGTCAAACGCAACTGTCTGAACCAGGCTTTATACACAGGTACAATTCAGAAAAACGCGTACGAAATTACTGCAGCTGGGCTCTGTCGCCTCCGGTACACGTGATCTTTATTTGCAAGAGGAGTGACCAAGGGCACCGGGCGAAGTTTGAAAATGAAGAACGCTTATTTTGATGTTCCTGAGAACGCGACGACTACAGGCGGCAACATCGACAACAAGCACCAGCGCGGACACCGCCGAGCCGCCGAGCACCCGACCACACACACGCCGAGCGGCCGACATTTCAAAACGCAGTCAGCGGCATCCAAAGAAAACGTTTGTTGACGTCAAAATAACTAAAATGTACAAATAAAAACGTTTGTTTTGACATCCGTGACGTCATTGGCCACGTCCCCTGCACTTCAAATTGGTGCCGAAAATACGCAGCCTCGCTGCTCACGGGCATACCTCGGCATTCTCACTCATGAGTGCGATCACTCACGATCACTCACGATCACTCACGCTCACCGTCAGATTTGAGGTGATCGTGAGTGAGGCCGCGAGTCTCGAAAAATTGTGAGTGTGAGTGTGAGTGTGATCGTGAGTTACGTAAACTCATGAGGGCGAGTCTGAGTGTGAGTCCTGAGAACTGACGAGCGTGAGTCTGACCGTGAGTGTGATCGCGAGCTCTGGGAACTAATGAGTGTGAGTGCGAGTGTGAGCCCTGCGAACTCATGAGCGTGAGTTTGATCGTGAGTGTGATTGTGAGTTCTTAAAACTCTTGAGTGTGAGTGTGAGCTTGAGCGCTAAGTGAAGTACTCATGAGTGAGTTTTGAGGTCTCTTGAGTGTGATTGTGAGTTTCGAGGCTCATGAGCATGAGCCTGAATCAAGACGTGAGTCTTAGGGTGGATATGAGTCGGGTGATCGCATTAGTCTGCGTGATGACGTGAGCCTGAGGACCATGGCCATGATGAGTCGCGGTGAGCGCTGGTATTATCTTAGCTGGTTTGGTCACGTGAGCTCCCGGGTCGTCTTAGTGGGCGAGGAGACTCTCGCTTCGCAACTACTGCGTGGGGTTCAGGCCTTCAGGGTTGGTTTGGGTGTCGCTCGCCTGCTCCTTCGCCATGTAAGCGCGCCGGTTCCTGTGGAGGGCGGAGGAGGGGGGGGGGGTGCTTGTTCTTGCAGGCTCCTCCTTGCCAGCGCCCTCCGCAATCTCTCAACCAGCTGTAGAAGGCAGAGGGGGTATGGGGGGGGGGGGGGTGGCTTTCGTCTCTCCTCGGCGTTCGCTCTTCGCTTCCCGCGAGGCGCCAACGGACTGATGGCGCCTCGAGACGGCGCGGTAACGTCGGAGTTGGGGAAGCGCTCCAAACGGTTAGCGCTCCTCTCTCTGTAGCATAGAAAGACTCATGTGGATTTCGGCTCCCATTGCCAAGTTGGTGCCGGTGGGCGCAGAATTGTATGATTGCGTCAACTATAACGTTCGCACGGCTGCAATAAAATTAAATGACTCGTATGATCCTCATCAGCACCCGGAATTTTATTTTTCCGCGCACCTCAACGTACCTTTCGCAAATGAGTCATCACTCAGGAAGTGCAACAAAGGCGGTGTCATGATCGATTGAAGCTTCGAGTAAGGTCTTTCACATTGTGCGATATCATGCTTTTAAGTGTCGTTTGGGGCAAGATGGCGCAAGTGCATGATAGCCAGCCGGCAATGGCCAGGCGGCGCCACGAGAGTGCTGCATTCAGCGCCACAAGCGCAGGTGTGTGTGTTAATGGGTCGGCCAGTCTGCCCGTCGAGCCGTGGCGAGCGGCGGCGACCCCGATTTCAGCAGACCCCGTGTGCACGTGCGCGCCATGTCCCTGTTTATTTTATGCGGTTTTTTAAGACCATCGGGAGCCTTGATGGGTCGAAGTGTTTAGAGCATAATCTGGAGTTGTCATTTGGACACCAGTTTGAACTGTCTTCGTGCACTTGCGGGGTCGCTCTATAATAATCGCCGCCCGATCGGTCTGTGCTTCGCTCGTCTCCCAGGAAGTGACACGTACAACACAACGAGAAGGCAGCGAATGGGTTTACTGTACTTCCCGGTTGCCCGTCTTCGAGAGCCGGCAGTCCGGACCCGCCGACACTAGTTGTCACCTGTCGTTCATAGCTCGCAGTCGCAGTCCGTGTTCACGCCTGCGGATCGTCCTTCCCACGCACTGCGTACGCTAGCTGTTCCGGGCTATCACAGCCAGAGTTTCGCTGCGAAACCACTCCTGGACCGTCATGGCCGAGGCCGACAAGGCCAGTCTCGCCGTTTCCGCCGGTCCCGATCTGAAGTTCGCTGGTGGAGTGCTCCGGGGACCGACATGAGCCGGACCAGCCAGAACGGCTCTATCGTTCCTGCCCGTACGCTGCCCGGCTCCAGCCTCGTGCAGCAGGCTCTTCCTCTTTCCTCGCCGGCCGGCCCCCGCTCGCGCCTCGCTCGACCGTCCTCTTCTCCCGACGCCCCCACGACACCAGAATAAAATGTCTGCAATTAGAACCAAACACTGCGTGCTAGAGAACAGTGCACAAGCCTGGTGTAAAAAGGCGACAGGCAAAAAAGTGTGCGTGTGAGAAGGATATTTACGCTTCGCACGAGCTTTTCTATAGAAAAAAAAAATGTGCATCCTGTTTTCTTCACGTCGTCACATTTGTTACCAGACTCAGCATTAAATTTGGTAGCCAAAAGAAACAAAAATTTGTTCTACGAAAATCCACTATTTGAAAACTTGCATGCTTAAAAAATTTTGGTTGCGACCGCGCGTGCCGCACGGGGCGCGCGGTCGCAACCAAATGCACGTCTACAACTACGAGTGCCGGAACAGGTCGAAGGGCATCTCGCTTGAAGACCTGATCGCCTGATTCTCGTCGTCAAAGCGAAGCCAACAATCGGCCCGATTTTTTCTACTGTATTTCTCTAAATGGCTGTCTCAGAGACTCGTAAAACAACTTGTATAAATACGTTATTTTGCAAAGGAGTCTGTCAGACCACTTTCCAAGCCTGCACATCTATTTTCGTTCACTTCAACAATTAATGTAAAATTCACTTACTTGATGCATCGCACTCCAGTAATCCACTTTGTCGCCGTGTCGCTTCCCAAGATCTTAAAGGGAAGAGGTAAAGTCTGACGCTTGGGTAACCTTCGCGACTGTGGCCGTCTTTCACGCAGCAGTAGCGGCGTTTATTTTTGGGGGGAAACTCTAGGCTTAGGGGAGATGTCACAGGAACCCGGAAAGGTCATAGAGACGTGAAGTTGAGACTTATTTTTATAGAAAAAAAAAAACAGTTCAAAAAGGCTCACGCCGATCCAAAATGCCACGTTCACACGTGGTTTCTAAATGCGCCTGCCCGCAGTCCTCGCGACCCGGGCCGTTCTGGACTACCCAATTTGTTTTATTTTTCAGTCTCTAGATGGCGCAACGTGTAGTGCCAAGCTGCATTGCTGGTTGCCTATGGCCATGGGCACACTTAGCGAACTGTGGAACCTACGACTCAGTGGGCGAATTAGAGCGTCTAGAATGGACGCCTGTGAGTTAGAGCATCTAGAATGGACGCCTGTGAGACGCTGTCACTAGTTTCACTCCAATAAATCTACCGGCTCATCGGGATTCGTAGAATTCGCCGTGTGCCGTTTGCCTTCGATGACGGAGGCGCGCGGTGGCCGCAACGTCGCGGCGCCTGCCCCACGGCCACGGCCGGGTTGCCGGCGCGCCGGCTGGACGCGACTCCGAGGCGCCAATTGCCCGGGCTTCTCGGGCTTCGTGCATGACGCTGTGCTCCCTTGGTCGTTGTTTACTCATGTTTCGTGTTTACGTTCTTATGGCTTAATGCATGTGTATTCAGAGTGAGGCAAGAATTCCTTGTAAAACAAAAATAATATATCTGATAACCAACTTTTTACAATTCAATTTTGAAACACTTCTTATCGTTGGAGGGCATATGACACATATCGCGATGATTCAAGCCCGTAATAAATTTTTACAATAGTGTACCAAAGGGCAAGATTGATCAGCGGGTCGTTGAAGTGCGCTCCTGCGTTGAATGAACACTTGTTAACCGAGTGACAGAGAATCTGTCTCGAACCGATGGTTACGGAAAGGCCGCGGGTTTGATAATTATGCAACATAAATTATAATATCTCTTGTGAATGTGCAACTAAATGACTAGAGAAACTGTTTGTTATCATTTCCGCGAGTTATGAAAAAAAAAAATACCAGTCAGCTTTAACTTCCGGAATGTGCTGCTAATTTCCGGGAACTAAATGCGCGAAACAGTGCTAAATATTGTATTTAGAAACACCGCCAAGTTCGATTTTGATAGGGGCGGACATCGTGCCCGGGAAGACACCTTCGATATGTTATTTTACAATTAGAATAGGATTCAGGCAATGTTGACAAAGTCATAACCTGTACTGACGCTTGTGTGCCGAACAAATCACTTAATACCCCGCTAGTATTCCTACCCGTGGCCACACCTCGAAAAGGGGAGAAGACCGATTTTCCGTGACGTTCAAGCGTAACATCAAAATAGGCTCGTAAAGGCCGGTTCACACATCTGCGTTCCGAGCTACAGGAACGACAGAAACAACACGAACGACATGACACCGGGATAACCGCGACACATGGAGAAAGAAGAAGCTACCGACAAGATCGGACGCGATTTTCTGAGCTCCCCGAACAAAATGACCAGCACCGAGCTGCCAAATTCGGGCTTATTATTCGGCCTTCCTCGAGGGGTTTTCTCACCAGGAGGACCAGAAGAAAGGCCCACTACTTCGAGCAACGTTCCAGCCACCGATGTAAGCGGTCAGCCCGAAGCCATGGACACGAAGATTGCGAGCAACGCCGAAACCGCCCCTATCGAGGCGGGACCGGCAAGTCTTGCCACTCCGACACTGAAAAAGCCAACAATGGAGTGCCCCGCCGTTGTATGCTTCGGTGAGCCCTCCACGATTCCAAACACGGCTTTTTCAGTTGAACAAGCTGTAAGGTCCCTTCTCGCCAGTATCCCGAGGGAGAACCTTTTAGACATATTCAAGGACATACTTGGAGAAACCCATGAAATTGTGCCAACCAAAGCGAAGAAAAAGAAATCGGCTTCAAAGAAAGCTCCGATAAACCCTCTAGGTACAAAACAAACGCAAGAAGCGCCGGCCGCAGCCGGCACCACGCCCATACCAGACACAACGCCGCATGCAGTGGAGAACAAGCGCGCCAGTTCGATACCTGCGGGGACACTCGCACCACCACCGAACGCGGTCAGCGAGATGGCACCTGCTACACGAGAGGAACCTGAGGACACGGTTGGTTGGACCCAGGTGACGTATAAGAAGAAAAGGAAACGGGTCCGAGGGGACCCGACACAGCAAACTTCCGAGGAAGCCAAGTCAACCCGGCGCTGGCAGAACGAGTATAAGATCCGTTTGACGCGTTCACAAATCTCGATCAAGCCCCTACTTCCACTACTCAAAATGCACCTCACGGGCACTCACATCTCCACGGCCTTCACAATGCATCTCACAGAAAAGGCTAACACGATTTCGGTCCGCACAGATTCGAAAGAGTTAGCCGAGACTCTTGAGAAGATCACAGAGATCGGCACTGAAGAGAAAGGCAAGATACCCATACAAGTCTTCAGGACTTATGGCAGTACACACAGCAAGGGTGTCATTTATGACATATATCCCAAGGAAGAGGACCCGCAAGACGACGTCCTCAATTCGGAAATTGAGTCAGAAAAGCCTCACGTGGTAGCCGCTCGAAGACTAGGCAAGTCAAACACGGCGGTCCTGACGTTCGATGGAGAGAAAACGCCTCGATCTGTTCTTTACGGCAAGAGGTACATGCGGGTATTCCCGTTCAAACCGAAAGCAGTAACCTGCGGGCACTGCCACCGTCTAGGACACAAGTTCGATATATGCCCGAATACGGCAGTGTGCCCTATATGCGGAACCGACCATCCAAGACCAACGGACCCGACCCAGGGACCTGGATGTACCGACACTACACCCTACTGCCAGGGATGCAAAAAAAAGGGCCACCTCGGAACCGACCGCAAATGCCCCACATGGCAGGAAACCAACAAAAGGATGCGGAAAGACATCAAGAGTTTCAGAGAACAGCACAAGCTGCAACAGCAACAACAGGAGATAGGAAATAGACCAGTCAAGACCCCGGTACCGCCCAGTGAGAACCTGTGGGCCAATAAGGTCAAGCAGGGTCTCTCGCCACCACCGTTACCATCGCCAACGGCAGAAGCACAAGAATTGCGCAACACGTGCAACTTCCTCAAGGCAGAGCTAAACAGACTCAACACCATCGTTCAGTCTCTACAGGAGGAAAACAAGAAGTATAAAGAATACGCCAATCATCAACGGGCACTCGCAGCCCAATTCTTTGTGGAAAAATGATTAAGGTACTCCAGTGGAACTGTCAGGGGCTTCGCAAACGGGCGGCGGAGCTTCGGATACGACTCCTGGACAAGCCCGATGAACGTCCCGACGTAATGCTACTTCAGGAAACTAACACGTCAAGCATCAACTTTAGCGGCTACACAGCCTACTCCAGCCCATCAATCACATCCAAGCGCCCAGGTTACTCGGCTTCTCCACCGGGAAAAGCTATTGTCTACGCAAGGAGCGACTGGTATCAACACCAGGTCGACCTTACTCCATACTGTGATGAACACCAAGAAGTGGTTGCAGTTCGCGCAACGGTTCAGCAGACGAACCACATTTTTGTGTCCATCTACTACAGACCGCTTAGAGACAAGACGCATACAAGGAACCACGGATGGATCGCTCATCTGCACGATGTATACCCCCGAGAGCAGAAGCACTACGGCGGAGACTTCAACCTCCAACACCAAACGTGGGGCTACGCACAGTCTTCGAACGGAGCGGAAGATCTAATAGGTGAGATGCAAACATTTCGTTTGCAATTGGCAAACAAGAAAGGAACCAAGACAAGGCTGGGAGGAGCCGGACAGAAGGACACGACACCAGATCTATCATGGACGACAAATCAGTACATACAGCATCAAAAATGGAAGTGTCTCCCAGACCCATGGCGCAGCGATCACTTCCCCATTATCTTTGAGTTCTCGCCCACAAAGAAGGTAAAGAACATGACGAAGAAACGAGTGGCCAAGACCGTTCACTGGGACAGGTTCAGGGACGTCCTTAGGGAAGACAAATCAGAAGAGTCCAGCTTCGAGAGCCTCCTCAACAGCGCCCTGCAGGCAGCCACAATCAAGACAAACGTTGAAGAAGACGCTCCTAACCCTGATATTTTCCTTCTCAACCTCTGGGCCAAGCGACTGCAAGCGGTGCAGAAGTACCGAAAGGGGTACAAAACCCCACTAGGCAGGCAAGCTATTACTAGAGCGACGGTGGAAGCAAAGGTGTACGCCCAAAAACTAGACTCACGCCGCTGGCTAGATTACAGCGCTTCACTTTCCGACAAGACCTCGATCACGAAGCTCTGGGCTACGAGTCGAGCCTTGCTCGGAAAAAAGAAGACTAAAGGAGCGACGCAGACACTAGCTCTCAAACTGAACAAGTCTGAGGAACAGTTGGCCAGAATGTCGGGAGATCTCTTCTTTCCTCAACCTGACCTAACCGGCTGCGCCCCCCCTTACTATCAAGAAATTCTGGCTCCCGATCACGAGATGGACCGTCTCTTTACGCGCGGAGAACTCGAGTGTGCCTTGAATCAAGGGAAGTTGCACACGGCACCGGGATCAGACAAAATCACTATGGCTATGCTACGAAACCTCCCAGACAACACGAAAGAACAACTCCTAGACATGATCAACCAGATCTGGGAAACTGGCAAACTTCCCCAGCAGTGGAAGCACTCCCTCGTCATTCCAATTCCCAAGCCGGGCAAAGACAAAGGTGCATTCTCCAGCTACAGGCCAATCTCTCTAACGTCATGCACATGCAAGTTGACGGAACGAATGGTACTTGCAAGAATCGTATGGCATCTGGAATCTACGGACGCCTTCCACCCCGCCCAGACAGGGTTTCGACCGAGTCTCGGAACGCAAGAAAGCCTCGCCCTCATATCGGCTGACGTAATACGAAACATCAACACGAACCGCGCAACCATCAGAACAATTGTGGCGATTGATGTCAAGAAAGCTTTTGACTCGGTCCCACACGCATCAGTCATCAACGAAGCCCGAAGACTCGGCATAGTCGGAAGGCCGCTGAACTTTGTCAAGAACTTCCTTGAAGGGAGAACGTTCTCGGTACGCTGCGGCTCGCACGACAGCGAACCGAGAGTGAACCGAGTCGGAGTCCCACAAGGCTCCGTGCTGTCACTAACGCTCTTTAATATCGCGATGGCAGCCCTGCCTCACGAACTTGCAAAGATCCCCAACTTGGGCTTCACCGTGTACGCGGATGACGTCTCGATATGGACCAAGAACGACGACATTGCAAGACAGCAAGACACTCTACAAGCGGGCCTAGATACAATCGAAGCCCACCTATGCAGGGTGAAAATGCAAGCCTCTCCGGAGAAAACCAACTACACCGTAATCGCACCGAAAAGACACCGTCTCGCCAAGATTGCAGAACAACTAAACCTCGTCCTTGCAGGCAAGCGAATCGAGCCATCCACGTCTGTCAAGATATTAGGGATCACTATTGAGGAGACCGGTAAGGCAGACATCTGGCTCCAGGACACACTTAAACATTGCAACTCTGCCCTTAATGCCATTCGGCGCATCTGTAGCGCAAGGGGTGGAGCGTCAGAAGAAATTACCAGAAGAATGGTTAAAGCTTTAGTAGTTTCGCGTGTCTGCTACGGGGCTCGACACTACTGGCTGACCAAGGCGCAATGGCAGAAGCTCGAAGCTCTGAACAACCAAGCAAAAAGAATAATCACGGGCCTGCACAAGTTCTGCCCCCTGGGCAAGCTGAACGAACACGCTCAGATTAACTCCCTACACGAAACCGTTGTTGCCCGCACGGTCGCACACGGGGAGAGACTTAAGCACACACGACAAGGGAGAAGGATCCTGGAACTCCTATTAAGATGTACCGGAGACCTACCCAAGCTACCACAGGAACTCCCGCCATGGGAAGATCACGCAGAAATCACAGACAACAAGCCAAGCACGCGGAAGGGCGACAAAAAGCAACAAGACCGCCTCGCTAGGGCACACATCAAGATGACGGAGGCGTGGGAAGAAGGAACGAACGGCATCGTGGCTGCATACACGGACACTGCTTCGATAGACGGCCCAGTCACTCTAAAGACCGCGGCTGTTATCTTTCCAACACTAGGCACAAGCGCAACCAAGAACCTTCCAGCCCGCACCTCGGTGAAAGGGGGAGAACTTGCAGCAGTCCGCCTTGCCCTCGAGACGGCCCTTGCATTACCTGAACCACCACCAGAGCATATCCGGATATTTACGGACTCTCAGGAAGTGGTAAAAGAATGCAGAAAATCAAGAAGCCCTAGCGTAGACGTGCGTAATATCAAGAAACTCGCCTCACTGCTACTAGCAAGAGGCACGACTACGAGAATAGCCTGGGTTTCAGCACACGCAGGAATACCCGGTAACGAAGAGGTGCATCGACTCGCCCGCGCGTCCCTTCTCGCTCCCCGTGAACGAGACGATACACCTTCACTGCAAGACCACGACCACGGCTACGCTCCCGTCCGCGATCGGGCACCGGCTAGTCGAGCACGAGAGGAAGACTGCAACGATGGAGGGTACGATCCAGGAGAGGAACGTGCCCAAATCAAGCAAGAATACCAATCAACACTCTGGGAGAAACTTCCCCCAACACCAAACCCTCCTCTGCCAACAGGGTTTGGAAGAAGGGCCAAGGTCCTCCTGACCAGGATCAGAACAGACACAACATTAACACCAGCGCGCATAGCATCTTGGAGCCGCGGGAAGAGATCCGGCACCTGCACCAAGTGCAATATGGGTGCCAAGGCGGACACTTTTCACTTGTTGTGGGAATGCCCCAAATACAAGATCACCAGGTCGAAGCACCGACCGAGTAACGTCGCCTCTCTGGAAGGTTGGACACACCCGCCAGGCGAAGAGGACAACAAGAGAAGCATCCTCCGAAGTCTCATAGATTTCATCTACGAGGCTAACCTGGATATCTTTATTTAGCCTAGTTTAATATTTTCTTTTTTTGCCAGCGTCCAGACCTCGCAGCCGCCGACGCACTCCCCCATCCCTTACCCTTATTTTATGGCCAATAAACGCTTTCTGAACTGAACTGAACCGCGACACATGATTGCTTGATAAAGCTGCTCATTGCATTATCTGTCACGCTCTGTAATAAGAACATAATCGTCCCGGTGTCATGTCGTTCGTGTTGTTTTTGTCGTTTCTGTCGCTCGAAACGCAGATGTGTGAACCGGGCTTGGGATAATAGACCGACCTCACCGCCAGTTTCGCAACGCCTTCTCTGTCGCAATGGTGGTTTTTCCGCACGAGGGTAAACGCCACTTTGCGCGTGTCGATCACGAGCCGTCTCGTGCACTACCGCTGCCTCCTGTGAAGTACAACTATGGCTGCGTCAGGCACGCTCCAGGCAGTTGGTGAGATCGGTCTATTGGTCAAAGCGAACGGCGCGCTCTCGTTTTCTTTCTTTGTCGGGGGGGGGGGGGGTTTACAGATATTGCGTTTTCCTGGTTGAAAACAATAAACTATTGATATGTTGGGCCTTAAATATTCACTACAGTACACACGGATGAGCACTATATAAATAGGATTACGCTTCCAGCGAGAGCTCGCGTACGTAGAATCGGTCAGCTGCCCTATGGCAAAGACGACGACGTAGACGATTGAGGAGTTTCAGCGATGGTGTCACCGCCCTGGTGGCCGGTCGCCGAAAGAGAAAGAGGGGGATAGGTTCGCTGGGCGTTGGCTTTGTGTAAATGCGTTGGCCGCGAACGTAGGCTTATAAACTTCGGCAGCAAGAATATTACGTGGCTCTAGTGTTCCGGTACGAGCAACAGAGCTGACACGATCTACTACGACATAGCTACGACCACCCGCCGCAGCGATGCAGACGTCGAAGGAGCGCAACCTGTGTACTACGCAGTCAGTCGCCGTCGCCCGACGCAGGTCGTTTGGCATTCAGGGCTTTCCGCCCCGGATTCTTCGTTTGTACTTGGAACGGAACCGAGTATTATTTCCCGTGCTTGTGTATGTGCTCAGTGGTTGGACATGGACCTCATAGAGCAGTTCTTCAGACTCAACAGCGACTCAAAGTTGACGGCGGAGGGGCTTGCAGCAACGCTTTCGATTGGTGCACGGGTGTGACGACTACACGGGTAAATTTTAAGATACCTGCTATCATCGTGGACCATAGTCGCTTTATGTTGACACGATTTTAAGTTTAAGTACTCCGTGCAAAGGCGAATCTATATCGCGTTTCTAATCCACCTTTGTTTTTGTGGTTGTTTTTATCACGCACGACCGACTACTAAGCAAATGCTTCTGTACTGATCACGGAGTGAATGACTTCGGCCTTACATTGCGGAACGCCCAATAAAAAGTAATGTTCGTTCGGCGAGAAAACTTCGCTTTCGAGTGACCTTCTTTGATTGATCGATAATTTCTCCCGTATCTAGGTGCTTTAATCAACACGATCGATTAGATTTGCTTCCCTAGTTAAGACATTTTGCTGCCACACGCGGCACTAATGTTTGGCACGATGTATGCCACTGGTGGTATTGTGAACTGGTTTACTTCCAAAGCTAAAAGCATAACAGGTGGGACCATTCAGTTCGCTAAAAATGTGATGATATGGGAATTTCGTTGCATAACTAGCGTTTTACGTTTAAGATTGATAAGAAACATGCTCATGTGATGATGCATGTCTACAGCATAAGCTTTGCAGATCCAGAATGGGTGTGCTCGTGGCTACAGCCTTAACGTTTTTAATGGTCCAAATGGGTGATTACACGGTGATAAATATTGCGGTGGAAAACTGCCCATTGACTCGGTGAGTTTTGATTGTGACCATTGGTGTGCTGTTGGCAAATTAGGCAATGGCACACGTTTTCCCTGACGATCTGGCTTCATGGAACATCGCGTATGTCCTTGAATATGTTTATTTCAACGTTCACAGTTGACCCCTCTGCATCATTACAGGAAGGCAGTCTCAAGCCGCAACAAACAGTAGTGAATATACAATGCATAATAACAGGCAGTGTCCAGGCGTATATAGTCCGCAGAAGCCAATTTGAGCCGAAACATTTTGTTTTAGGTAGTTTGCATTTGGTATATAATCCGCAGGGCCTGGTTTCCGCGCCCAGTGCATAGTCCGCCAAGCTGGTGCGTTGTGTCTTCGTGCTTTTTTCCCTGGGTGGCATTTTCTTCACAAGTTCTTCGGCGAATGCTATTGAGCCTGAAGAACTGCTCTTGAGGCCCATATCCAGCCACTGAGCACAGACACAAGCACAAAAAATAACACTTGGTGCCAAGTAAAAACAAAGCACCTGGGCGGAAAGCCGTGAATGTCAAACGAGCAGAGTCGGGTGACGGCGAGTCGGCGACTGACTGCGTTGCACCCCTTTAACGCCTGCATCGCTGCGGTGGGTGGTCGTAGCTAGTCGTCGCGAGATGATCTTCACTTCAAGCAAGAAATCTTGCCACACCATAGTCATGATATGTGTGCAAGTTTTCGGCGACGTGGGCTCTCTTACGTTGGTGCAGTTGTCATCAAGAAAGGTACATGTCAATAATGTTTGGCGTTTGAGGCTGAAACTATGACGCATACTATCTAAACCTAAATTTATCGGTCTGCGGCTACAATCATTTTCATTGACGTTGCTTATGTGATGTAACCATTCAGGCCCCGCATTAAATGGTGTTGCGAACTCTTCGGTTGTGTATGAAAACCTATTTTTGTCCTAATAAAATACATTTTCAAAAGGACACGTGCCTTCTGCTGATACATATCTTCCAATTTACAATGCAGAGGCAAAAAGAAAATCAACTGTGTACATACATACACAGAACGCAGGATAAAAATCTCAATCGTCCCTTGTATGCTGTAGCTGTCATACTTTCCATCCAACCGCTTTTTAGCACAAGTAACTAGAACCGAAGAGTTCGCAACACCGTTTAATGCGAGGCCTGAATGGTTACTTCATCTAATGTCAACGAAAATGTTTGTAGCCGCAGACCGATAAGTTTAATTTTAGATAAAGTACGCGTCATAGTTTCAACGCGCCAACATTGTCGATATGCACCTTTCTTTGGACCCGCGTACATGCGGTTCAACTTGATGACAGCTGCACCAGCGTGAGAGCTCACGTCGAACACTTGCACACATATCTTGACTATGGCAAGATTTCTTGCCTTCGACTGGCTTGAACACTTAATTTGTAGCATCACGGTAGGTCTTGGTTGAAGCGATGATCGTCTTGCAAACGTAAGCAAACAGAGAACGACACGCTTTGTTTAATTTATGCGCTACCGGTCTACGGGCGTCGCAAATCTACCCCCCTCTTTTCCGCCATGTTGGATTGATTGGAGCGCCCCCTATATTCGCTGAAACTCTTCATGCTCCGACTCTACAACAATGCAAATACCTCGTTCATTGGACTTCTAAAGACTAGAGCGCTATATAGCTCCTTCGGAGCAAAGTAGCGCAATCTAGAATGCCATCTCTCGGCGACTAGCGGCGAACGCCCGGGGGCTCCAACTCCGTTCAGAAATGCAAGGGGAACGTGAAAAAAATCATTGTTTCCTCAATATTGTGGAGATGTGTGGAACGTCAATAGTTTTTGACATAATAAAAGAGCAGTTTAGAATAATTTGCGCAAAGTTGCGTGCCATGTAAGGACATAATTTTAAAAAAAAATTGCCTGAGCGGCATTATGCAGCAGAGGATGCGGTGACGTCGCACCGTCTACGTGACCCGCTACGGCCAATCCAGAAAGTCCATCTCCGCTGCTTACAAAAATCGTCTGCTTCAAACGCCATTGCCTTGGAAATTGCCTTCTCAAAATTTTCACACGTAACCGATATTATGAAAACTTTGATAAAATGTTTAGTTGCTTTACCAACTTCACGACAGACTAGTTTCGAAAAGTGTGAAGTTGGCGTTTATTTTTTAATCAGCCGTGTGGAGTCGATCTCCATGTATTCTCCCATAGGGCGGGCTGCCTCCTGGAACCCCGAGTACCACGTGACTCGCGCCGCGCTGCTCCGTGGGCCATGTTGTCGGCGAAACACGCGGATCAAAGGATTGCGTTACTCTGCTCCGTAGAAGCTATATAGTGCTCTATTAAAGACTACCGAAACCGACAGATTAATCTCTACGTCACTACCTATTTTGGAACACTTGCAAGACGAGAATGCAAAACGTCAGTTTTGGTATTTCGCGTGCATTACTGGGCACAAAATAAGCCTCACACGATTCTACAAAAAATGAGCGGTATACTAAGTTACCACTGCGTCGAGAAACATTCCTTTTAGAAAAAGTTTAGAATGATTCAGCGTCTCGCGAGCTTTGAGTGTGCACGCGGCCAAAAGCACGACAGAAAGCAACAATTACGTCCGGCCGTCTGGCTGCCGAGCGCCGAGCCTCAGCTTCCCCCATATAAACCCCCATATAGGGCACGCTCCTTACGTAAACAAATATCTGCTAGACAGGCCGAGCACGCGCCCAAGCGGCCATACGTGTGCAAAAGGCCGCCGCACCACACGCACCACTATAGCAACGTAAGCGACGTAAGCGCACAGCCAACACCACGCACAGCACACTGCACTGCATGCGTACAAAGAGTGAGGAGCATTTGCGCTTCCGCCAGCTGCGCCCTGTCCGAAGCGGACACCGTAGTGCGCTGCGAACACGCGAAGAACGCATGACGTCAAGGAGCCAACGCCGCGTCGATGAAAGAGAGAGAAAGAGAAATGTCGTCTAGACGTACGAGTAAAACAAAACAAAAAAAGAAAAGTGTCGACGAAATGTAGTAATAGGGTGGCTGAGTAGTAAGCTCTGACGAGCATCGAATGTCGAAGAAACGATCTTCGGATGACACATCGATGAAACAAATGTCGGGATGAGGACGATTCGTCACATGCGCACTCGTCACAGGACGATTGGTCACAGGACGATTCGTCACGTAGGAACATTCGTCACAGGATGACTCGCCATGCGGGCAACTGGTCACATCGATCGGACAGGCGACGATAGTAAATCGCAAATTTCAACAACTGCCCACATTCCCTGATGAGGACTTTCACGACTCCCCACTGTCACATAAACCAATGGTTAGGAAAACTAATCTTACAATGCTCCTCTTCCGCTTTCACTTTCATTATATTACGAGTCTTTAGCAGGTTGATCTCGGTTGCTGGCTTGAAGGAGCAATAATCCGACTGGCAGCTAAATCAGTTTTTACTTTTGCCTTGCATACACCTATTCGACAAAATCAATAAGTGTCGGAATTCTTTCTGCTGAATGTGTACGAGTGAATGTGTACAGCCTCTCTCTGTTGCGATCCCCTCCATTATTTTAAATGTAGTCCGAGTTCAAAAATAATCACTCTTATATGGCCTCCGCATTCACCGTTAGGGACGGACCCAGAAGCTAAAACGTCTGTTACAAATTTTTTGACCTTGAGAAGCAAAACACATGCTAAGATGTGACCCACTTTGTGAGGCCGAACCAACATTCAATGTTCGGGACCGAAACAGAAGCTAAAACCTTTGTTACAAATTCTTCGCCTTGGAGAAGCCAAACACATACTAAGATATGAGGTGAGCCACTTTGTCCGCCCGAACCACATTGAACAATACATTTTTGGGGGGACTAACTATTGTGGGACCGGTTGGCCATCTGACGAGTAGTCCTATGACGAATGTTCCTGTGTGACGAATCGTCCTGTGACCAATCGTCCTGTGACGAGTGTGCATGTGACGAATGGACCGTATCCCACAAATGTCGAAGAAACGATCTTCCGATGAAACATCGCAGTGTCATTGAAACAATCTGTCTTTAAAACCTTGTTCGACGAACTGATTGCCCATTATAAAACTGCGCGTCGAGAATGATGCGGCTTGCCGCATGGAGAGTGTTGCCACATGGAAAGTGGCGAGCCCTACATCATCGAGAGCGCGACAAAGAGCCACGTGGGGACGGCCCCACACCCCCAAACCAAACCAAGCAAAGTCATGTCAAAGTCAAACCAATCCAAACGAAATCAATTCAAGGACGGCTGCATGTATCAAGATATTAAATGCTGACAGTATTTTATAAAGACCGAGATAACTGAAAAACAATGCCGGCCGATGATTCCCTAAATCGCAGCCTATTCCGGCAAGCACGGTCGATCAACAAAAGCAGAAGCAACTCGAGTGAGAAGAAAACTCGGCCACCGCGGCCTCTGTTCATAGAATAGCATACGACTGACAGACACCACTGTCAACAGGGATTATGGTGAGATTTCAAATCGTCGTCACGTGAAACCATCCAACCTAATATTACCGCCCCCCCCCCCCCCCCCAACTAGAAAAAAAAATGGTCGATGCATATGTTTACTATGTATACATTCTGCATAAACTTCCGTAGAAGTACGTGTGGGTGGCACAAAAAAAGAAACGGGGGTGATATATGTAGTAATTGCTTATCTGCGTATAAATGAGCGAGGAATGCACAGCGAGGCGATGCTCTAATCACTGCGACGTTGTCTGTATAACCTGTCGGAAGGCGCGCTTGTGTTTTTCCGCCGACCTTGTCAGCAGGCGAAAGTTAAACACACCCACTTTCGTCAGCTTGCATTTAGTTTCTTTCATAATTCATCCAGGTTTACGAAATTCGGTAGAAATATGCGTAGCATAAACATTAACATAGTACATTTCTTTCAAATTGGATTAGTGGCTCAGAAGTTCACTGTTTTGGGGTAGTTTCCCCGCCGCACGACTCACGCGAAGACAAACCAACGGCTTGAGAGAAACAAAAGAAAAGCACAAAGAAAGCAACCGGCAAGCGTGATGACCTGCGAGTGTGAGGACCTGTGAGTGTGATGAGCGTGAAGACCTGTGTGAGGACCGTGAGGACCTGTGTGAGTGTGAGGACCGCGAGGACCTGCGAGTGTGAGGACCGTGAGGAGCTGTGAGAGTGAGGACCTGTGAGTGTGATGAGCGTGATGACCTGTGAGTGTGAGGACCGTGAGGAGCTGTGAGTGTGAGTGCCGTGAGGACCGTGATGACCTGTGAGTATGAGGACCGCGAGGATCTGTGAGTGTGATGACCTGTGAGTGTGAGGACCGTGACGATCTGTGAGTGTGATGACATGTGAGTCTGATGATTCTTGATGACCCGTGAGCGTGATGACCGTGATGATCTGTGAGCGTGACGACCGTGATGATGACGGCGAGTGAGTTTTGGTTTTGCGTTGAACCGTGAGGGTGAGTCCGAGTGATGACCCTATTTTGAAAAAAATCGTGATCGTGAGTGGGCGTGAGTTCTGATTGAGGAAAAAATGGTGATCGTGAGTTTGAGTGAGGACAGCTTAAAATGCCGACCTATGCTCACGGGTGGTTCTAAAGAGAGCACTTTTCCGGAACCCCGCGCCTACCCCATCAACGTCACTGCGCACGTGACCCGGAAGACGACGTATGAGTTGAGAGGTGGCAAAAACCTGGATCTTTTTCATTTTTTTTAAACTAAAAACTAGCGTATCCAGGCAAAATCTGTTTTCTGTAGTTCACTTCAAAAGTGTCAGGCATCAACTTTCCCAATAATTTAAGCAAAGCCCTGAAATTGTTGCACAGCTGCTTTAAGGACATGAAGAGAAACACTTATTTCGCATAAGTCCCTGAAGGCAGCCAGCCTCACGACCTGTGGGTCTAATTACTCTAGAAACTTGTCCAACTCAACCTTGGAGCAAAACGGACAATACGGCGAGAAGGACGTGCCTCTTAAAAATTAAAGCGCTGTAGGAGCGGAAGGGTTACAGCGACCCCTCCAAGCTGCCGCCGCAGGAAGCAACTACTCCTGGTGCAAAGGTCGTAAGAGATCGCGCCTGTTCACTCTAGCCTGGCCATTGTTCTTCAAACTGCTGAACGGGGCAAGGTCCACTCACACAGGGCCGTTTGCTTATGTTTTCCTACCGTTACGTTATAACTAGGTCTGAGCACTTGATCCAAGAACCTACCGATGAATCAATTAATGCTTCAATCGTGGTTAAATAGTTAATCGCTTAAACTTTGACAAACGAAAAAGTAAAAATTGAACGCTTTCACCACGCAGACACGTACGAGTCCACCTGCACGAAGGCAAACGTTAGGTGAAGGTTTGACCTAAAGTAAACTGTGGGGGCGAGATGTCTGACTCGAAAGAAGTGGAGAAGGTTATGTGTGCCCAAGCCACTTCAATGCCATGCGATTGTTCGTTTAGTACGGCTGAGCCTATAGACCTATTGCTAAGTTACCCAACCATCAAGGAGAATACAGGGAATGGTGTTCCACGCGCAGCCCGTGCTGGCGTCTGCAGCAGTAACTGTCCTAAAGCAAAAGCCAAAAATAAATGACATCTTGCACGCGCGTTCGTCAACGCTTGATTTTGGTTATTTACTTCAAAACTTTCATACCAGGAAGGCCTGCGCGTGCGGCGCGGGGAACACCATTCCCTGCATTCTCCTTGGTGCTTGAGTAATTTAGCTATAGGTCTATTGCGAACAATCAAAGGAGTTCCCTATTGCTGGAAAATATTAACGAACCTCTTTGCGTCTGCGGCTGAAGTAAAAATTTGTGAATGTGGCTGGCTTTCGACTGTTCTTAAATACACATTAAAGTTGATGTAAAATCCGAAATTGTGCATTTTGCTGTTTACCACGAATATAACAAAGTCAAAAAGAAAAACTGTTATTCTGACTTTTTTTAAGCTATGATGCATAGGAATGGACGAATCCTGTTAATGTGCCTATAGGAGGTATTCATTGGACGCCATATTTGAGGGGGATGTTTAGAGCCCATGCTCAGAACGAGCTCACATTAATAGCCTGCTACGACCGGCAACCTTGATGGTGCTGAATGCACGCTCCAAAAGGACTGTGGAAGCTCGCCGTCAGCTCGCCGTCAGCACGGGCGAGCAGCAGACAGGAGGAAATTAAGAGCAGATAAGGAACATCACTGCCACGAGCCTGTTTTCTGGCCACACGGGTGAGTTCCGCTATCTAGTGGTTGAACTAATGGCTTGTTCAAGATGGTCGCAATGGGACCGCCGACTTTCAATTGGGTGAATTTTTCAATTCGCGAAAATTAAGGGCTAGCGAACATTAAGGTTTTACAGTAACAGAACATAGCAGGGCAGCGTCGCGGGCGTCGAGTGTTGGCGTGAGCGCAGAGTCGAGCGCTGGCGAAAGGCTGCCTACGTATGGTGCAGCGCGGCCCCTTTTGAGCCTGCCCTGGGAACCGAGAACATTCTACCTCGTTCGTTCTGAAAGTATATATTCTAAGAATGAGCAAGCTACCCGTCTCTCCAACGTTCCAGAATCTTTTATTTACACAAAGAAAGAACAAACAACAATCAGTGGCGGGATTTGAATCTCGGCCTGTCACGAGGTTCGTTAGCTCTTGTTAAATTGGGATGGTAAGGTAATGAAAGGCGAGACAAAATCGAATTTTAGCAATTTATAACCATAAAAGAAGAAGCTAATCATAGAACATAACATTATATTTAAAAAAAGAAGTATTTACAGAAGAAGCGGCGGTGTTCAGTTTGGTTTCTTCCGGTGGTGGTGTTAATCTTTACACCTCAGTCTTTGAGTTTTTGTGTGCGGACAGAGAGTGAAGTATGGAGGCTCACGGTGCAATGTCGGCGTCCTGGGTTTATTTTACAACTTCAGTTCAAACTTCGTTCGAATTGCTCAACGGATGTGTAGGCGACTCTCGGGCTTTCCCCGAGCGGAGGTTTCTATAGTCCGCTGCCCTGGAGACTTCATCCGGCGGGTTCCTGGTTGCCAGCGACTTGCAACCAGACTTGTGCTCCTTACTTGAAAAGTGTTATGGACAACAATTACAAATTACCGAGCCTCAAATGTAATGAATTGCCGTTACAAATTATTTTCGCTGAATAGTAACGAATTACTTAACTCGTTACGTTACAAATTACTTTCACGTTACTTTTTCCGTACACTTATCCAGAAAACAATAGAAACAATTTTGATATTTTTTGAAAAGTGTTCTGCAACACTACTTTTCATTTCTCATAAGCCCGTACTATGGTAGTCCTTGTAAAAATAAAGTATTGTATTCAAGATAAAGAGTCTAGGTGGCACTCCGTTCACCTGTAAGCTGACGAGGCACCGAAAGCCGCAACCACACCCACCATCCCGCTAGCTCAAGGCCTCCGGGAATGATCCCCGGAATCGCACAAACGAAGCTGGCGGTGCGCATGCTTAGTAGCAGCGTCTACCTCCGCTACAAGATTCAGAGCTAAAGAAGCGATCTACGAAAGCTCCCTTTTGAATCGGGTGTTTCGCCTGTTATTCACAAGAAAAAAAAAAAAAAAGAACTTGGTTCTAACGTTACAATGTATAGCCAATGCAGAATGCAGGTGTCCCAGCTTACCTTGATATGTTTCCGTACATTAGAGTTTGTGGTTCTTACTGATGACATTGTGTTTCTTTTTTTTTTTGGCAAGCAAAGTACGCACTGAAACTCTAGGTTTCCGGTGCAATGATTTTAACACTGAACGAATGTGCAGCTTGTATTTTTTATATTGTTTACTTCGGCATACGTAAGAGAAAAAGTGCCACCATACCCCAAAATACCTCTATTTCGCTGCGTAATCGTAAAATAAAAAACGCCTTTTTTCCCAACCTGCGGCCATCGTGAGTGTGCCCAAGATTTCTCAACGACGGCGGATGTGCGTTCCGCGCGTTCGTGGTTTTCGCTAAGCGTGCTATGCGCGCATGGTGGCCTCAAATGGAACCTGTGGTGTGACGTCATTCGGAGTGGTTTTTGTAAGTGATAGTGTTAGGCAATTGTAAGCTTGATTTAAGGTTAAGTTTAAAAAATCTTGTTGTTTAGGCATGCAGAAACGCTTCAAAAGCATAATATTGCCGCTAAAAGGGTATGAATTATTTGTGGCGCCATCTACCGCAAGTCAACAAAACCTGCCGTCGCCGTCGTCCGTCGACGCCCGAGGCGCCTACGGCGGCTACACAAGCAACCCGGACGTTTTGTCTTTTCCTCGCTCGACGGAGTGCGTTGGTCGTGGTCCGTAGTATCGTGGTATCGTTACCTGGTGTCTCGACCTCGACTTCGACTTCGACTGCCCGCCGCGTCGCAAGCATCTTGCGCTCGACATCGCTCAGGCCGTCCGCCCATGCCGCCATGTTGGTCGGGAATCGGCGGGAGAGTGGGAGTAGCGGGAGCGGCGAGCGTGGCGAGCCGGCGATCGCTGGGGAAACGGAAGCCAGAAGCACCCAACCGGAAACCAACGCCACTCCGAATGACGTCACAGGCGAAGCTGGTGCCGCTTCAATGTTGTATTGTATTGTATTGTATTTTTATTGCACTTTTATTGTACAGTGCCGCCTGATGTGCAGGTATTCAGGGAAAGGCAGTGTGCCCATACACGTTTAGTGCCCCTGACACCAACCGGGCGGCGCTATAAATTGAAACTAAAAAAAAAAAAAGGGGGGGGGGGGGGCAACGAAGATAAGTATCGGTCAGGAACAGACAAGAAGGGGGGTCCAGGCACACATACTGTACAGTACCTAAAGAGGACATATATGTACACACACGCACTATATGGGGGACGCGATTGCTCTGCACAGCTCCCGAATGTCATCACGGTGGTCGGGGAAAGTTTCTGTCATCTTTGAGGGGAGTGACCTCCAGAGAGTTGCAGCACGTATGAGCCACGACTTGCTGTGGCGCAGGGTCCGCGATAGAGGGGGCTGCAGCCTGCCGGTGCGTTTGTTGAGGCGCAGTGGAAAGGGGACTTCAGGCGGACCAGTGCCCATAAAGAGGCAGAGCAACCTGATTGTTGCCACATCCCTACGGTGTTGTAGGCTCTGCCACTTGGCGTGCTGTTGGAGTCTTGCGGTGGGGAGGTCCCTCGAGGACGTGTGGCACGATGATGGGAACACACGTCTGTAGAGCGTGAGGGCTGCTCTCCGCTGGATACCCTCAAGGGAGCTCTTCAGCGCAGTTGAGGGGGGATCCCATATAGCTGAACAAAACTCGAGTTGAGGGAGCACCAGAGCCGTGTATAGATCTCTAAGTGATGCCGCCGGCATCACTTAGAGAGAGAGTTGAGTTGAGGGGTGCCAGAGATACCAATTTCTTTTATTTTTTTTAATGAAAACTAGGGCAAGCAGGAAAGAATAGTTTTCGGTCCTTCGTTTTATATCTGGCCGGGATCAATTCCCGCAATTAATTAGTCAAAGTCCGCAAATTGTTGCACCGCCCCTTTAATTCGCTGAATTTTGAGGATCTCATAAAGAGATGGCCATGGAGACGACGGACACTTTATGACCGAAAAATAGACCAGTCAGAGAAAAAGTGGTGGTTACGGTTATCGATCGTTCATCGGTTCTCACTTTCATAAAAATGTTCGGGGAGGCCAGGGGAGGGGAGGGCATAGAGAGTGAGAGAAGTGGTGGTCATCGGTTGCACGAAACAATAGAGGATCACACGACTTCTACGCGTTCTCTCTCTCTCTCTGTCAGCGCTCCTTAAATGGCCTAATCCCGCCGCTGTAAAGTGAGCAGCGGACCCCACCACCCTGACCAGGCAAGCAAACCAAAATACGTATCCTCCCTGCCCTCGAAGACGATGCTCTTAGCCTCGCGCCGCGCGCCTTTCAGCCGTGCTTCAAGAGCGTGCTAGACTGCAGTGGCGCACATCAAAGACAAAGATAATTCGACCCCCTCGCGCGAGGCTACATCGTCTCTTACGCGAGCTGTGAACTCGCGAATCAGGGGGTACGTACTCGCATTTGGTGCCTGTGCAGATGGCGGGAGACGTCGAAGAAGTCAGAAAAAGTGGAACGGTGTAAAAGATAATAAAATATAAATAAACACAAAGAGCCTTCTGCCCGGGAGAAGAAGAAACCCACGTTGGGAAGGCGACGGAGAGCCTAATCGGCGTTGTCTTACTTGATATTTGTCTTTCGTCTATTTGTACTCCCTTTCCCGTTTTTCTAGTGGTTCTAACGACCGGTCATACAAACAATCATGTTTTCGTTTCGGCTATTCTCCCCTTCCTGATGTTTTCTATTTTCTTGAACTTGCTCTCTCTGTGCTGCTGAATGTTCTACTCGTATTGCTCCAGTTACATTATTATGGTCATATTATTAAAAAAAGTAACGAGTAATTAAAGTAATCCGTTACCAATATTGTGAAACGAAATTACATTACAAATTACTTCCGAAAAAAGTGACGTGGCAATTACAAAATTACTTTAAAAAGTAACGGATTAGTAGTAATCCGTTACTTGTACCAGATTACTTCCCATGTCTGCTTGCAACCCAGGCCTTGTTCGGGCCCTTTACTCGAGCACTATGGCTTAGCTGTCGGTCGCTGGCGTTCCATCTTTAAATCTCCCGTGGCGTTCCTTTCGTGCTTCCTGCGTCATCTTCCTTTTTTTGCCCATTCAGCATGAACATCATCACACGGCCCTTTGCGCGAGAGTCAAGCGCGCTGCCTACAAGGCTAGGTGCGCTTTTTTTAATTATTACTTGGCTAGCTACGCATGCGGCAGCATTTTCTTTCACCGCGGGATCCATATTTAACTGTCCTATAGGGAGTATTCACTGACGGCCATATCCGTGTGCGCTGCTGCTGAGCGCGTGCTGACGGCGAGCTTCCGCAGTCTTTTTGGAGCGTGCATTTAGCACCATCAAGGTTGCCGGTCTTAGCAGGCTATTTTTGTGAGCTCCTTCTGAGCATGCGCTCTAAACATCGCCCTCAAATATGGCGCCCAGTGAATACCTCCTATAGGAAGTAATCACTGCGGCCATAGCTGTGTCCGCGACTGCTGAGCAGGTACTGATAGCTAGCTTCCAGGGTTCTTTTGCAACGTACATTCCACACCGTCAAAATGGCCGGTCTTAGCAGCCTATTAATGGAGGCTCGCTCTGAGCATGCGCTCTAGACAGCAACCACAAATATGGCGCCCAGTGAATACTCCTTATATTGAATAGTAAGGACATTTCTGCAATTGGCAGGACATCCGGACTCACTAGTTCTAGGAATAACTTTTATTCTGAAAAGCGTATGCAACATTTCGGGTCGGCAACCAAGGTTTCACGGTGTCGGACCAGCGACACTGCGAATCCAATCGATCTGGTCGGAAATCTTTGCAAAGACAGAGGGCTTCCCTGCTTCTGCGCACGTTGTACCCCAGGACGTACTTCCCGCCAGAACGTAGACGCCTCCAAACCACTCGCATTGCAGGGGGCCCCCGGAGTCACCCTGTGGAGAAGGTGTTGTGCCGTCGGCAGAATATTCGCGCAAACATGAAGCAATGAACCTTACCCATACGCACTATTAATAAACCACTTTAAAAATTCTGACTTGTGTTATGAACTACCTCCACAATGGCAGACACTAAACAAACTTAATTTAAGTAAAAGTGAAGTCACATGCACCGTAGGGTCTCGTTGGCTCCCGTCCTGTTGATGACCAGAAGCACCTGAACTTTCAATCGGCCACCTCCATGAAAAAGATGAGCTGTTGGCGCCATTGGTGGCAGAGTGCCTCGCACAATTAAGACATATCTGGATGACAATAGCGGAGGCGGAAATGGACAACAAGAACGTTATTAGATCAGTAGGATTTTGGGTTTTCGGAATTTACTTTTTGCCAAATTTGGAGAGTGTTTTTTGGAGGTTGTTCTTCCTCTATGGAACGCAATCACTGTCGGATGGCACCGACTCAGCAATTGGATCTGAGCCTGGTGCCTAGTGTCCTTCGACGCTTTGATTGGACACTAAGCTCAGCCGAGCACTGACGCCGCACTCGTATCCAATCTGCGTCTTAGCTCAATTTTACCGTGATGGCGTCAAAATGCCAGTGCACAGGCTTTGAATATCTTAGGTGGTGTTAACTCAACGCCAAGATTTGATAAAGTCAATCAAGCAGTGCCAAAAGTGCCTCGTCATGGTAATCGTCGTCTTTGTACGTTTGTTATAACTAGCTAAACCAATCACACACAAATGCACACATTTGGACACTTCATTTGGATCCCATTCGATGTTGTAAAATATCTAGTAACACCGCGGAGATAATAACAAAGAAAAAAAAAAACACAAGAGATGCCGGCCGGCTGTAGTTCTTTATATTCATTGTGTCTCCCATAACGTAAAGAGAATAGCATCCAAACTTGACGTTGGGGTAGCACTATCAGCTCCTGACAAACTCAAAAGGCCATGTCCGAAAATGAACGACCAGGAAGACAAGGTCTGGGATTGCTGTGTGAAACATTATCGCAAGTATGTCGACATCCACAGAGGGGTGGCATGCAAGATAACATTGTTGTGAAAAGTCTACGTGGGACACACCGCGCGATGTCTCCATGCAGATTATGGGAATATGCCCTTGCGGTCAAGTCATCACCAGCGGGACCTCTTCTGGTACGTGTAAGGGACTGCCAGTGCACTCCTTCCTTAAATGATACCGAGGTCCGGACGCGTTCCAGTGACAAAAGAAGTAGATAACTTCTGGAGGCGCAAGTCATTCTATCCAAGGGTGGCGCCTGCATATGCGCTCCGTCGGTGGCCTTATCGAAACAAAGAACTTCACTATCTCTACAGCTATTCCTCCAGTCATACTAACATTGTCATTTTCTTTTATGATTGATTTTTGGCCTTTCAGATTGCTCAATTTTATTTGTGTATATGTTATTTTTATTTCTAATACCTAGTCATAAAAAAACACCTCGGTGTATCTATATTTTAGATTACTTTCTTTTCCTTCCTATCTTTAACTCTAATTTGTTCCACACTTATTTTGTCTCATTTTATAGTAACAATAAAAAGCGAGTTGTATGCTAGCCACTTCTAAAACCCAACCCGAGATAGAGGCTAAAAAGAAGGAACAAGCACAAGACGTATCAAACTTGAGACGTCCTCTGTTTGTCCCCTTTTTGTAGCCTCCGTCTCGGGGTTTAGAAATGTTTAACTTTAGCCAAATCTCCTGCCTTATTACGTTACCTGTATTTGAAGAACAGGCTAGTTAGTACCTGTCCTGTGTCCCACTTGTACTTGTCTTCGTCTTTTTGCTATTTATGTTACGGTGGAACACGGCGCATTGACTGTGCCTGATTGATTTTGCCGGCGATTTCAAAGGCACAAAAACGACCAGGACCATGATGATCCACTTTTGCAGCTGCTAGATTGGCTCCATCAAGCCATAGCGTCGATTGCTGTCGAGATTAGAGCGAAAGGAGTTATGCGGACAGAGCATCTTCGTCTGCTTCTTGCACAGGAGTTGTGGTGACGTCAGAACGACGTCGAGCTCTGATTGGCTTAGATTGGCAGGATAGAAGGTTAGATCTCGAGGCAGCTTGCTTTGATGTCTGCCCACTATCCTTCAATCAGAGCCCATCAGAGCTCGGCGTCTTTCTGACGTTACCACAGCCCCTGCAAAATCAGCAGACAAACCTTCGCTCCGCATAGGTCAACGAACGATGGTGTCCGGGTATTGCGTGCGAGAAGCTGTCGTGTATTTCACGTCTAACAGCCCGATTGCTCCAAAACTACACCAGATATTAGAGAGTTTTATGGAACCCGAACAAAATACGATCGGTAAACAAAAACGATCGATACCTTGGATCGGGCGTGTGGACCGATCGTGTGCCCTGAAACGGCTTTGGGGGAACCGTATTTGCAGACAATAGCAGACGATCGGTACAGGTAGCGCCCCTTGGCAACAGAAACCTCTATCTGCCTCATCGAGAAAAGACAAATTTGCGTGTGTTTGTACAAATCGTAGAAACTCAAGTGAATAAAGATCGCACACTAAATATATAGAGAACCTAAAATATAGTATACTTACTTATAGTTCGTCTCGTTTTTTTACTGGAATGAATGCGCTTCCGTAATACAAAACCTGGCGCACCACGGCGTGTCGCCCCTAGCACAGCGAAGTTCTAAAATGTTCGTCTGCTAAAGAAGCAGACGAGCTTTCCGACAATAATGGCGCTCGATCTTTTTGACCATGACTTGGAGTTGGCTCTATACAGCGAAAGCAATTTAGAAAGAGTGATTTTGTACGACTGTCTGCGCACTAAGTGTGGCTTGAGTCTCTTTTGAAATTCCCGCTTTCTATAAGCGAGGCACGAACGCGCGTGCCGTGGGGCCCGTGACTTGTGCAGGGGCACGAGGGAATAAACATTCTTTTTGGCTTGCCGTGACACGGAGTCAGTCGCATTTCTTTCGGGTGCCACCGAGCACCGGTACACTAAGAGAAGGCGCTTGTTGGTGGCAAGGCATAGGACGTTCAACTTGGCGTAGCTTTTGAATATACAAAAAAGTTGTGATACCAGGGATGATGTGCCAGCGTATTTTTTATTTTTTTTTTCAGTTTACCAGATTTATATACTTGGGGAATAAAATAATGCCTCGACCGTACATGGTAGCTTGTTTTCTAATAAATCATGCGTTCTCAGCGGGCAAGCTTTGCTGTTTTACATCAGCCAAATATGATGTTTACACCAACCACGTCCTGATATGCTGAAACGGTGCCGAAAGCAAACTTGATTTGGCTCAAGAACACGCTCGCGCGCGCTTATCGTCAACACTGATCTCTATTGTAGTAGGCTGGATCGCGGACCGCGGCCTCGGCAGATGGGGCCGAGTGTCGCCACCGGCGGCCATTGATTGACACCACTGAATGCATGGGACTCTATGGGAAGAACGAGAAAAAGGGACGTTTTCCCCTGTTTCTAAGCTGTTGTCGCCACTGAAACTTTGGGAGTGTTTTTCGATAAGCATGTCGAATAGCTTGCGCACAAACATTAATACTGACAGCCCTCGCAGTTCTTATAAATAAATATTTTGTGGTCGAGAGTGACTGCGCTGTAGTGCAGCTCAATGAGGCGAGAGTTACCTAGAGTTACCGCGAAGTCGGTGACGGTTTTGTTGATTTGGGTTTAGCAGACGACACGCTCGAAGGCTTTGCTACGCGAAATTCGCTCACTCCCGGAAAGCCGCTATCGAGATGGAACTTCTTTGTCATTCATCAACTTCTCTGCTTCCCTAATGACGGTCTTATTGACGGCAAGTTCCTTTGTTTATTCCACTACGAGAGTAAGCTTGCCAGCTCAGCCGTAGGTGCTCCGGTACGTTTGATTTTTTTTATTCGGCAACCGGACGTTTGACAAATACCGATTCGATCTCCAAACAGTCGACATAAGGATCGCAGCGCACCATAAAATACTCACCTCCGAGCACAGCGCACATGCTTCAATATGCTTACTTTCGTGCGTTTCTCCCATAGACTTGCGTGTATTGCATGGTGTCAAGCAATGGCCGCCGGTGGCGACACCGACGGGCTCCCGATCCGCGATCCAGCCTACTAAAATAGAGATCAGTGATCGTCAACATTCGAAGTCGTCTGCTAGCGATCCTGTCTCTTTCCCTTGAGGCCCAATGCAGGATCGAGTATTAAGAAAGCCATGGACAAATAAAACTAGAAATATTAAATCTCGAAAAAAAAAATAACCAAAATATACACACTTTCTCAAGTTGATGCGGTCAGTTTTCTTGTACAAAGATAATTCAATTCAATTTTCAATTTAATTCAATTTTTATTTTCAGATCAAGTCATACAAAATAAAGAGCTGGCCCACAAAAGCGGCATCTTGCTTGTATGTGGGGCCAGGCGACCAACTAAAATACATGTTGTTGCAAAAAAAAAAAGAAGAAGAAAACACTCCGCGGCACAAAAAAAATTAACGAAACCTAAAATTAGGAGCACAAATAAATACGAAAAGGAAAACTTTAGAGCATGAAATATAGGTGTTTATAGCCAAGTCTACTCACGCAACCATGAAATAAAAGTACGAAATATCTCCAACGGTTAGGCTACGATATCTACAGCTCAGATGCTCGACACCAATTCCTTAGTTTCCTTTTTAGTACCCTAGTGGATTCTATATTCATAAGGTACTCTGGGAGTTCGTTAAATAAGGAAGGAATGTAATGATTTCTGTTTTTCTTTCCATACAGTGTGTATATTTTTGGAATGACGTATCTTACAGTACGTCTCAAATCTCTATTTTTATTTACGAGGAGGTCAATCCGTTCCTTCGCTCCTCGCAACGAGGAGTTCTTTTTCAACGCTGCGTCATTCCAAAGGGTTGGAGTGAAAAAGGAGTAGCGCCTAGCACCTCCCGAAGTAGAAAGATGTATTCTGCTGTAAACCGCTTGCGAGGAGGAGGCGGAGGGACGGAGATAGATGCGGCGCTCATGTTGCTCTCTTACGGTACATGTAGCAGACGATCACGGTCGTACGCCCGCGTACCGATCGTTGCGCCGTGTACGGTACGACCACGAAGAAAATATAAAGCAAAACCTGTAACTTTACTGCTGTGCACCTATTAATACTATCACCCAATATTCAAAGGGCTCGTTTTATAATATATATGTGATTAGCATTTGTACAGAAATTTTTAATTCATGCAGCATTTTTAAACTAAAAGGTATCCAGAGCCATGATGCTGAAGGCTGTTGCTCACTCTGTTGCCGCTACAGAAAATCCTCAGTCATAACAGCAGCTGTAAAAAACGGGTGATAAGTGCTCGAAATGCACATCCAATATTTGTAAAAAAAAAAAAAAACTCATAAAATGTAAAAAAAAAAAAGATGTTTGGGCCAGCGGGATTCGAACTCTCCACTGTCGCTCCACTACGAGTTCAACAAATCGGCGCTGCAATCCACTGAGCTACCGAGCTTTTTTTTTTTTTTTTTTTTTTTTTTTTTTTTCTTTCTTTATTGCCGACATTGACATGGTGCAGCCAATAAGTACAGTGCTGTAAAAATGCCGTCAATCACTTACCGACTGACGTGGCAAGGTTAAAAAAAATTTACATTTAACAGTTTTTCCATTGTTGGTAACCTCTCCGGGTCATTTGAACGAACCTTCCAAACTTCGACAATATAACGGATAGACTCGGAAAAATATTCCCCCACAGGCCTTGTGTCAACATCTGCATGGCGAACCGCCATGCGGCATCTCCATATGCTGTGAAGGCCGAGCAACATGAAAAGATCGAAAGGCACACAATTCTCGTTTTCGACTGCTAGGAACCGTATGCCATGGGAATCCAGAGGAAACTCCTTTTTTAGAGTACGCTGCAACACATCCCAGAAAAATATAGCGTCCCAACAGTCCAAGAAGACGTGTTCAACTGACTCAGGTTTCTTACACAAAAAACAGTGGTGACCCCACGCGACAAACATACCCCTCTCCACCATTAACGTTTTAACAGGCAGAGTACTGGTGTGAAACTTGAAAAAGAAGGTTTTGATGCACGCTGGGACGGACATTTTCTTAACGCGTTTCAGGACATCCTGTCCCGAACCTGTAGAATACAGAGCTCTATACAGTGGAACCGGCAGGGTAACGTCAACAAGGTCCTGGTACAGCTTTTTCCTAGTGACCTCACTCAGATATTCCAACGAAAAGCGTGCTCTTAGGAATTTGTACGCTCCCACCACTTCGCGCATATAACCGAAAATACACCCACCATATCCATACTCTGACGATACTATGAACTCAGGCAGAACATTACACAATCGCACTTGACAAACTGTGCTCAAAAACGGGTCCTTGACTTTACGTAAGAAAAGGAAACGATTTGCCAGCTGCTTTAAAAACAAATGAGATAGCGCCAGGCCTCCATCACTCACACTGCGAAAAAGACTAGTCCGGCTCGTGCGCTCATAGGAAGAGCCCCAAATGAAGACCGCAAACACCCGATGCATTTTTTGCATATTCACCCTGGAACAATGTAAAACCTGAAGCACATACCACAATTTACTGATTAGGAACACATTGCAAACAGTGGATCGGGCAAATACCGAGAGATCCCTTCCTCTCCACTTCGCAGCTTTTCCTTGCAATTCGACTACCTGGGCCCTCCAAAAAGGGTCGCTGTCCCGATAGTTTTCTAGGGGGACCCCTAAATACTTTACCGGAGACGAGACCCATTTGACGTTTTCAAACACACTGGGCTTCACGTCCCACTCCCCATGCCAAAAACCAATGCACTTTTCCCAGTTTACGGCACTACCACTTCTATTGCAAAAACGTTTTACTAGTGCTATCACCTCTCGTACGCTTTCTCTGTTTGCACAGAACAACGCGATATCGTCTGCGTAGGCCAGTACTCGCACCTCGGAAGCATGTAGCTTGAAGCCACGAATGGCGCTGCTTTTAACTACGCTCAAGCAGAAAGACTCTATGTATATGCAAAACAAAAGCGGGGACAGAGGGCAACCCTGTCGCACGGACCGGAGGACGCCAATACGTTTACCAACTGACTTGTTTACAACCAGGCTTGTCGTGCACCCCTCGTACGCCATACGAACACCCTCTATAATTACGGAGCCTACGTTTACATGTTCCATTATCGCCATCAAAACCTCATGTGACACATGATCGAACGCTTTTTCCAAGTCAATCTGGAGCATTGCAATTTTATCATTCGTTGCGCCACAGCATTCTAGTACACTTCGAGCGGTGTGAATGTTTGTTGTTATCGATCTTCCTTTTATTCCACACGTTTGGTGTGAACCAACTATTTCTCTTATTACTCCTTGAAGCCGTCGTGCCAAAATCTTCATTAGTACTTTGTAGTCTACGTTTGTTAAGCTGATTGGCCTATAGGATGTAACCGAACGCAATTTGACAATATCTTCGGTCTTGGGTATTAACACCGTGTGAGACCTCACAAAGGAGGGTGGTAGTTTTTTTTTTCCTCATAGGCCTCGTTAAAGACATTGTGTAGCACTGGCGCAACTTCATCTCTAAAGGTCTTAAAGAAAGCTGCACTAATTCCGTCGGGTCCAGGTGTTTTTCCAGGGCTCAATTCGTCTATCGCTTTCACTATTTCTGTTACGGTGATCGGCATCTCAAGAAATTCCTTTGTCTCCTCATTTAGCTTCGGCAAAAGCACTAAGAACTCCTCCATAAATTCTGTCACATTCACTGGGCTGTGCGCGAACAAGTTTGAATAATACTCAAAAAACGCTTGTTCAATATCTGTATGGTCCTTCATAATCTTTCCATCTTTTTCGATTTCGCTGATAGTGTTCTTTCGTGCATAACGTTTTTCCATGCCCAACGCCTTTGTCGGAAATTCCCCTACAGCGAACTTTTCTGCTCGTGCTCTGATAAGAGCTCCGTGATAACGCTCTTGATCAAGGACTTCCATTTTTTCCTTCAATTCACGTATATCGTTTTTGAATTCGCCCGGTGACTTACTTTCTTCTCTGATGAGCGTTTGAAAGTTTCTGCGCAGGATCGCCTCCTCATGTCTCTGAAGTGCCTCTACAGCACAGGCTTTTTCTATGGCTATCATTTTAAACTCTTCTTTAAAACCCTCCCATTCTGCTGCGTAGTTGCTTGAAACTTCTTCTAACTTGTTTAAGAGGCCTCGTACCAATTTTGTAAACCCTTCGTCGTCTAAGAGTCGACAGTTCAACTTCCATAGTTCCCAGGAAAACTTTGGTCGCGTATGCGTGCTTCCCAAAACAAAATAAACTAAGCAGTGGTCACTGAACGATACCGGAACTACTTGATATTCGTTGCAGACTGGCACTTGTTCTAATGATATGTAAACTCTGTCTAACCGAGCATGGCTGATTCCTTGGAAATGAGTGTACTGAACAGTTCCCACGTGACCGATGCATTCCGCGACGTCATAAAGACCTGCCTCGCTGACGATGTCGTTCAATACCAACGTGCCAGCATCTCTGTACGGGGTCACTCCGGTCTTATCTTTTGCTGAACAGACACAATTGAAATCTCCTAGTAAAATAACATTACGTTCGCACAAACAGTAGCCACGGACAAATTCAAAGAAGATTTTGCGGTCCACAGCAGACGTCGGCGCGTACAGACAAATAACACGCCAGTGTGTCGAATAGTAAGCGAAATCACAAATCACAAGCTTACCCGTTAGACATGTGACGACAGACTCTACAGTTATACCTATTGAGTCCTTTAAGAACAAACAGCAACCTCCGGAAGTTCCTACTGCATGACTTACACAAACGTTGTACCGCGATGTAAAGGGTCGTAACATGCTCTGAGTGCGCTCGTCGCTCTCCACCTTTGTCTCTTGTATTGCAACTATGTCTAGCTCTTGGTCAATAAACAGGCGATTCAGCTGATACTGCTTACGCCTATCACTTAGACCTCGAACATTCAACGTGCCTACACGCAATGGCTTTTCAAGGACTGGTGTGGTCATTTGCGCGTGCGCACAAAGAGCATATCATGCCTCAATAACAAACAGTTACTGGGGCGGCGGGCTGCCTTGAGACAAGGACGATGACCGCCTTGGTGACCCCCCGCGACTTTTCTTGTTCTTGACGTCGTCCCCCTCTTGTTGCGAGCTCTGCCGAGGCTGCTCACCTGGTCCAGCCACAGCCGCATCTGCCCCTTCGTGTCTTCGCTTAATCATCGCCGGGTTGAAGTCCATGTCGTTGCCGTGTTTCTCGCCCTCGGAGGTTTTCGTTGTATCAGATCCAGGCACAGTCCTGTCTTCGCTACTTTGCGTCGTCGAAGAAGTCTGCTCAGCCTCCGACTTTCCTTGCCGTTCTTCATCCGTGGTATTCGGTGCCTCAGTAGGTGCTTGACTGTTGCTACCGTGTGCGCCTTCACTCTTCGCATCCCCGGCCACGCTTGCAGCTTCCTCGGCCTCGACCTCGTCCATCAGTTCCTCGTTGACGCCGCCACCATCGTTGTGCACTGCCACAGCCCGGGCATACTTGCGGGTGCAGTCCGTGCTTTCGTGCCCGAAACCACGACACTCTGAGCACCAAGGCGCCCTACACTCACGCCGTATGTGCCCAATGCGTCGGCAACGTAGGCAAACGGGCGCACGCCCCGGAACCACTACCAGGACCGTGCCCCCGTAGAATCGAAGCTGGTGTGGCAGGCTCTCCAGCGTTAGGTCCTGGCGGAGAGTTAGGACGACGGACAGCGTTGTAGACTCGACGCCCACGAGTCCGTCTACCTTCCACATCTCACGAACGACGCTCTTTACCTCGCCGTACGGTTCGAAAGCGCGGCGGACAGTGTCGACGGGCACGTCAAAGGTCACCCAATGCAGCTTCACCCTGACGTCTCTCCGATATGGGTCAATCGCTAGGCAGCGACGCCCCTTCACCTGGATTTCACCGGCTTGCAGCAGCTTCTCCTTGGCCTCTGGTGTTTTCAACTTGAGGCGCCACACGTGACCCATCTGATAGGCTCCGAGACCCGCCAACTCCGACAATACTCCAGCCTTTTGTAACGGTCGTACAAAATCTTCGGCCCGGTATGGGCGTCCGCCGGTGTCGCAGTGCAACACCACGCTGTTCTTCACCATTTCTCCTGTTGGCAAATGTGGCAGGATGGTCCGGTATTCTTCAGTCATAGTTCCCTTAGTACCGGCCGAAGCCTCAACAGTTCCCCGGCCTGTGGCCGTTGAGTTTTCCTTGGAGAACATTGAAAAGCGTCCGTTTGGAACGGCGTCTTCTTCTTTCTCCTGAGCTACCGAGCAGACGACTTTCGGCGGCACTAAACAATAATTTATTTCAATTAAAGAAGTCGAATTGCGTTTCGGTCTTTATTCTTCTTCTTATTTGCTGACTCAAACTTTATTGATTTGCTGTCACACATGGCGCTCCTGCCAGGCACTGCCGCGAGTTATTTTCTTCATGTTTGGAGCCACGGCACGCTCCCTCCGCCAGCGAAAGAGCCGTTTTGCTCACCAAGCGAGACTGTCCATGTCGGCCATTGGCCGTGCCAGTCGTGCCTTACGGTTCGGCCAGCGCATTACGGTAAAATCGCAGAACACAGGCGCATGCGCAGTTCGTACCGGAGGGCCCATCGTACCGTACCGGATGTGCAAAAACGGTTCCCTAAAACTCTCTATTGTTTAACTGCCGGAAACGCTTTTAAAAAACCGTACAAATTACTTGTGCAGCTAAGTAAATAATGATGTATCGCAATGGTAGGTCGGTGGTGTTTTAATACCTTAAAGACGATTTCCTGTCGTGAATCCGGTATATAATTGTGGTGTTGTTTTGCGTCTATAAAACCCACGTGCCTCAAAAAGTATAGAAATAAGCCACTGTTTAATAAGGTGTGAAATTTTCTAATGATATCTAACATGATTTTATACAACATTTCGTTGCATCGAGGGTAATTTTTTGTATATTATGTGTGTACTAAAATGTAAATTCCTTGTTCTTTTTTCGAAAGAATCGACGGTTTGTGCCGAACTTTCTGAAAATCAGGTTTTCAATTTGTAAATGACGTGCGAAAAAACGAATTTCCGAAGTATGTACCAACTCGCCCAAGCCTCAACTTTAGAAAAACCGAGCTTTTTAGGAGAAATGAGAAGGCTATTCAGTGCTTTCTGAAACTGCGGTTGCTTTTTGTATTTGTTTCAAAGCGGCGGTGATTTACATTCAGTTAAAATATTTTTCACTTCACAAGTACTTACTGGCACTAGTGGGGCCCAAGCATACACGCACGCAACGCCGCAGGGTAGGGAACTCCTTTGTTGTTGTGTATTTTCAAGGACAACATCATTTTTTTTTCTTTCTTCAAATTTCTCGTTTACAGAACTTGATGACGTAGATGGGCGGTCGCATTGTGAAAATTGTACCCCCAAGTGACAGTATTTGAACGCGGCTCATAGATTGGACCCGGGCATAGCGTAAGTACTCGATTTGGGCTCGTAATTTGATAACTCGACAAGTAATTCGTGTATTTGTACGGGTGCAATCGTTGCAGTGCCAACAGCCGAACCCTAGCAATCTCTTGAACTCAACTCATGTTTGGAGCTACGGGGCATAGCTGAGAAAAGCAGAGGCGTATTTTATTGCAGCATGAAATAAAGCACTGTGGAGGGTGGGTGCACGAATATTTAAGATAAGTTTGGCAATGCTTTCTTTTAAATCGACAGACATTCAAACAAAAGCAGACGCGGCGGACTTTTTTTTTTTTACAATACAAATTGCATTTCTCAAGGAATAATACCACTTTACATTCAAAATAAGTAGCAAGATAGTGGTCGCTTTTATATTTCCGTTTTATTCCTTGCCACGAATACCGTTCTCCCGGTGGTCTGGTTAAAACTACACTGAACTCCGACCACTTTGTTAGCAATAAAACATTTCTCGTGAAATATTTGCTTACAATATTTTTATTGAGCCAATCCACAAGAAGCCTCAGTTGTGTTTTTTTTTTTTTTTTACGAATAATCTATTTTTATTTACTACGTTTGTCTATCGAACAAAATGTTACGTCGATATAACATACACTTTGGTTTTCATGTGTAAACGAGACATTTTATGTTTTTTTAGAGGTAAAAGAAAAGCAGTAAAAAGACGAAGACAGGGCAACTTACCAGCACTCTCCAATTTGTGGAGGTTATGATTTTTTTAAGGAATACTTATGTGCCTCTGTCCAACGTAAAGCCTTTATTTTTTACTGATATGTATGTTTGTATAATATTTTATCAAAACCCTTCTTTATTTTATCGCATACTTTTTGCGTATTTCCTGTTATATTGCATACATTCTACCTATACAGTGAAGGTAACAATAAAAAACAGAAGAACCACCATCGTAGAAAAAAAAATACAAAGAAACTACTACTTCTCGTCGATTGTAGTCACTCCTGAAGAAAAGATCGATTCAGCCTCGAAACGTTTAAGCATTATTTTATAGGGCTTGGTCGGAAGTTTTCCTTCGAGTCTAGCTTTTACCAAGCAATACAGATTTTTTTTTTTTTTTTGTCAAACGTGTACGCTGAAATCGTTTGTTTAGAAAACTTTTCTGTGCCTGCTCTCATGAGTGTGTTTTCAGTGCCTGGGTGCTATGAATGAATATAGCTGAGTTGCAAAGCTTAACCTGCCCACAATTCAGAGTTCTGTGGTAGCCCCAGAGCCATTCATATGTGTATATCTCTTTGGCTATCAGGGCCTTTTGAAGTTTCGGCAGGGGGAAGGCAATAGGTGAAAACTGCAGAGAATTCGCAACACAAATATTTTGCACTACTCAATCAACGACGCGGCATAAATTATAGAGTTTTTACGAAAAAAGAAAACAGTGTTTTTCTTGACCCAAAAAGAAACTACGCGGTGCCGAACGCTTACTCTCCACCGAAATGAAGCGCTAGCAGTGAGGACCAGATGTCAAAGTTTAAACGCTTACCGTTATTTTATTAAAAAGTTATAAGCGATTATTGGACAGTTGCAGTAAAATGAGGCCCGTTCCATTCAAGAGACACCATTCGTCTCCGTGTATTTGCGGGCTCTGTTGGACACTATTTCCCCACTGAAAATGTTTGAAAATCTCTAGTACTTTCTTTATTAGACAACGGCCAGTGTTGAAACTATGGCGTCAGGTCCCAACCATTATCATTATATTTGGGTCGAGGCTGAGCGTCCGGTGATGTATAGTTTAGATTTGTTTTTAAAAAAAAAACTCGGTTTTCTTTTTTTTTTTTTTCAAACACTCTGTATTACTCTTGACCGTAGTTCATGTAGTAGCTCTACAATTTTCTTAATTCCATTTTATACGTTAAAATTACAGTATCTGTTACGGCCGAACGACTCCACCGATCCCCCCCCCCCCCCCCAAGGATCTATCATGTGACCCGTTTTGTGGGTCGTTTCTGTATCATCTGACTACTCTTCATGAGACGCTTGTGACACTAAATATCCAACAAAGACTAGCTGGTTCGCTGACTTACGACTGTTTATGTCCCAGTGCATTGCGATTACAAAAGAGGCGACGTGGTATCCATCAAACTGAACTTCAAGCCTATTACACAAACTTCAGTGTACACTTTACTTTCTAAACTGTTGAACGGAACTAGAACCTATTTCGGCGCAAGCTCACCGATCTCATTGCTATATTTATAACAGTCTGCACGGAATCTGACAGAAATCGTCTCTGGTTTACTAAGGCTCTCAAAACTCTTATTAACAAAAATGAACGACCTTGTAATAAAGCAAAACATACTGACCGCGTCTAAGATTTGGCAGCATAAAAAGAACTCTAAAAAAAAATCCAAAAACATTAAACATGCTGACACAGAATTGATTTATTACGACATACCTCTATTCTTCGCACGAATTAAGTTCGATTTTGGCAATGCCCGTCACCAAAGTTTTATTTGCGATCACTAAAACTAACCTAGAGCAATATTTACCTTATCAATGATAGCGACTGTGCAACGGCCTAGGGTGCCTCGATGTCCTTCTGTTTAGGGTGATGCCACCCTTTGTAGTACCCGATGCCGACAGCACGCGCTCACGGGGAAAATACAAAGAAATCGACGAAAACAAAATGTCGCCATAGCACAGTCAGCGCCACAAACGCGTGCAGGGACACGTTCTTTCACGCGCTTCTGAACAAAAAATAAAAATAAACGTGTGGGAGAAAATGGCGAGATGTCTCCACCCTAAACAGAGCGCACATGGAGGCACTTTACAACGGCCTTAAACAACTTCTTTGTCTTTGTTCACAGTTAAAAACCTCGACTGGAATCTTCTCCTTTCTCATTATCTAGGAAGGTCATGCCGACTGTAATAACATCACCTGCTGGAGTACGTTCCCTGATTGACAAACTAAACCTAGCATCGTCTGATGGGGCAGATAACAACAACTCAGAAATTCTTAAGAGTACTAATATAGTTGCCGTTCATATATATTTTTTTTCACAACCGCTCTTCACTGGCCGTGGCCGTGAAGATTGGAAAAATGGGAAGCCAGTCGCCGAGTATAAGAATGGTAATCGATCACTTACATCCAATTGCCGTCAGATATATTTAACTAGAGTTTCATCTAAAGCTTTGCAACTTATACCAAGATGCAGCATAATTGGTCACCTTAAATCGATTATTTGTTTTAGCCTCATAATCACGAATTTCAAAAATATCTTCCTTGCGAAACTATACTTGTCGAATTGACCTATGACTTGCCTGTTAACAAGACGATCAATTATCAAACAGATGCAATATTCTTTTACTTATCCAAAGCCTTCGATCAAGTTCCATATAATAGCCTTCTCTTTAAGTTTCCGACTCTCCGCATTAACATGGTTTACATATTCAGAATTCAAAATTTTTCTTACTTCATGAGTGCAGTTCACCTTAACTGATAACAAAAAAGTCACTCTTTGCTCACGTAACTGGAGGTGTTTCGAAGCGCGCAGGACTTCTCTAGTATTATTTCTTATACACATAAATGACCTTCTGCATAGCATCAATTAAAAATCAGGCTGTCCACCGGCGACTGCGCATTTACCGTCCGGTCACGAAAATTTCCGACCACCTACCCTAAACAACGGGTGCGATAAATAGCGTCTGCCTTTTAACCAGGACAAACGAAAATTATCACTCATACTGAGAAAAAAAAATTTTTTTTTCAGATTTACGAAGCGGTTTTGTAAAAGGCCTTACATCATTATATAAGTACCTTGGTGTTCATTTGGTGCTCTCACTTTCACGAATTTCATATATCGACATTTTTACAGCTGAAGCATCCCAAACCCTCCGACACTTAAACTGAACCAGAAAACAGCACCCTGTCATCTAAATAAACTGGCCTACAGGATCATTCATGGACCCAAAACTAGAATATGCTTCGTCCATTTGTCATGCTTCACAAGTATACATCGCCTTTAGCCTTAGTACAATCTATAAGTGTGCAGCCCGATCCATTACACATACGTGTTCCTACGACGTCAGTGTAATACTTAAACAGACCCTTCATCGAAAAAAAATGAAAATAAAAAAAAATGATATAATGTACAAATGCACACACCGTCTGAGAACACAGCTACTGATTTAATCTCATGTCGTCACTGATACATTCGTCACGCCCTCGCAATATCCTTCTAGGGCAGACTTTAAAACTTATATAGTCTAATCTCCCGAATATGTCTCTTACACAGATTTTGCCAGAAAGATACATGCCGATATGACATGCTCATTTTGCTTCATGACAGAACACCATGTCGCCACAGTCACAGTTATTGAATCACACGTAAACCGTGAAAACACAAGCTTTTAACCCATCATTGTTTCCATAGGGTACTACCATCCCTCTCTCACGAGTACTATTTTCTCGGGAAGGGAGTCCCTCCTTCCCCGTGGAAATAGTGCTCGTCTCTGACCCATTGTTTCCCGCCAGTCAGACACCTTACGCTTCTGCTAACCTCCCATGTCCTACCATGTTGTAACTCTTACCTGGTTCTAATTACCATTGTTTTTGGTGTGTTTTCAAGTGTTGTATTATATCTCCCTTTATATAATACCCCGCAGGTCCCTAAACAAATACATGAGATAAAATTAAATATGCCATATCTTAGGACGAGAAAACATAGTGGCACTCTGGCGTCATCTGTGAGGCGACACTGGAACCGCATTTCACTAGTTCCCGGAGGCTTTGTAGTAAATGTTTAAAAAAAAATTATATTTTTTTTTCTTTGCAGAAATAAACTACCAATTGCCGAACGCTTATTTCCCGCCCAAAATATAAGGCTGGCGATTCCAGCTAGATGCCAAATTGTCAGAACTTAGCGTTTTCACATTCAAAGGTGAAACGCGATTTTCTGAAATTTGTATTGGAAAGAGGGTGACCATTTGCCAAAAAATAGATGGAAACGGGCCCCATTTTCCCATTGAAACTTTCAAAAAATCACATATAACTATTGAATGAAATACCGGGCCCGGCCAGGGTCGCTAAACTCGTCAAACACGAAGATTCTTTCTGTTACTACATAGTGGTGTGAGAAGCCGAAAGATTACCGCGAAGTTTTCTTTTCTCACAAACCCGCGGATCCGTTTATCTTCGTGACGTTTTTCAATCGAAAGGGCGAAAATCCCTACCCCTCCCTAGGCGCCGAACAACAGCTGCTCGAGGTAGCGCGACGAACATGTTTCATGGCATCTCCAAAAAGCACGGCGGTGGCTTGGGATATTTGCATTCTAAAATCAATTCCGTCGAAGTTGACAGTGTAATATCGTTCATATTTGCCCCATAAACCAGCTTTTACTAAAAAAGGGTCCCTCCCTTTCTATTCCTTTCTCTCGGCCTTTTGAATCTGATCTAACTGTAGCCCGACGTGGCTAGGTCAGAACCAGCCGAATAGCGCTGTCCGCCTTCGGATGGATTTTACCTCCGGGCTATTAGCGGCGAGATGTTTTGGTGGCGCCCTCCTATGGTTCCCCCTTGTGACGTCATTACCTTGCGAACAACAAGTTCGATGGTGTTTCTAAATAGCATGGTGGAAGCTCGAAATCATTGCGCTCTCAAAAAAACACCGCCAACACCGTCAAAATTAAGGTTCTTTCATTCCTCTTATTTCCGTCGACGATAAATCCCCTTTCCGACATCATAGTCAGCGTTCGGCCAATTGTGGAAGGCCGACCACAGCGGGGTGATTTCAGATAAGATCGACCAAAGGATGGCTAGTCGACATTTTCAAATCAACTGATGTTTTTATATGTTATTGTCTAGTGTCTGGTATGAACGAATCCAAACTTAGTTTTGACTAGAAAAAATACTTGGGGACAGAAAAAATCGTAAGGCATGAGGTGGTGGACAGTTGCATTAACGCGCACTGATGGAGGGGGCCCGTTTGAGAGTGAATAACTAAAGTGATAACATTAGGAGAACTCTAATACGTTTTAGGCGCAAACTATGGGTATAGCTTGCTTGTAATATAAAGTAATCATATTTATTTAAATTTTATTTATTTTTCTAAAAATTGACATACATGCCTGCTCGAACGACAAATGGCAAACTTTGGAGGTCTGTATCTCATGAAATAATTTAATCATTATGATATAATTTGCAGATATTATTCTACTAATATATAGCTAATATTTAAAAAATTACTAAGGTATCTGTGTGATACAATAGTTAGGATATATTTAGTCAAACATGGAAAAAAAATCAAAGAAAAATACCGATGCGAATAAAAAAAAAACACCACCCTCGATTTTTTTTTAAATTTAGGTAACCTGTTATACTCTATTTCGGCATTCATTTCCATTAAAAACATGTTGCATCATTTTATTGAGAAAGAAGATACAACTCCCCAAAGTAGGGTCCTTTTTCAAAGCCTACACTTAGCAGTGTTTTATGCAAGAACTGACTCTGAGTTCCAGTTTCATGAAACCAACACACATCTTTTATGTATTTTTATTCAGATGAGGCCAATGATAACTAAAGAAATCGTTCACACACTTAAATTAAGGAGAAACTACTGTGTACAAAGAGGTATCATATTACGGACTAGTGATCCGAGAAAATATCATGCAGCCATCGGCCACTAGGAACTTTGTAAACTTTATTCTCCTGCGACACTATATGCTATTCCCTCTTCCGCTCTACCTTCATCTCTCTCTCTCCCTCTCTCTTATATATATCCCTGATATATATCCAGAACAAAAACATGTTCAAGCATTCCCTTTCTGCGTGGTAGTGTTCTGTGGCTAGCAAAAATCATTTCCTCGCTAAGCTCACGATTATGGCAAAATAGTTGCCGGAAACCGCAGACGACACTCGTCGCTAGTTCTGGCAAAACGGCCGATGCAATCTTTTTTTCGCATTTCCCCGCTCGCTGTCAAGGACAAGGGGGTTCGCTTCAACCAGCAAAACATGGCCGCCGACGCCCGTTTACTGAGCAGTCATGCCTGTCGCCATCTCACTCGCTGGCGTCACGGGCGATAATATCAGGCACAAAGGGGCACACCAACCGGCAGCATTATCCCCAAATACTCGAGCCTCGCGTAAATACATAGAGTGTAAACGCTGTCGCCATGTTATCGTAGTAAGACCGCCCCCCCCCTCCCCCAACGGGGGACTGCAGTACGCGACGGCGTACTAACACAACGGTGACGATATCGACATCGCGGGCTCCGAATTTTCCCATAGTTCTACTCCACGGGCATTTCTCGAAACGCTTGATATTGTGTACGCCCGCGTGGAAGGATTTCAGGCGCGTAGTTAAGATAAGGCGGTTCTCCGCGGCAAAAGAAAGCAATTTCACAAAAGCTTAAAAGCGGCGGCGACGCGTGTGCGGTGAACGCTTGTAGTTTTGGTGTAGACAGGGTGTGTGTGTTCTCGTTGTTGACACCAGCCGGCGATAAGGCACTGCAGGCGGTAGCTCAGTACAGCAAGGGCTAATCCGAGTGACCATCAACGTAACCCCACCGCCAACCCCTCGCGAACCGGTCGCCGACATGGCTCAGGCTGTGTCATGAACCACGTGGTAGAAGCTCGGGTGCTTTCATATCAGCGCGTGGAGGGACGACAGTGCGATTCCGGAAAGTCTTTTTCGAAGGCCGCTGACCACAATTTTTTGTCTGGAGACTTTCCCTCTTTCTTCCTTTGACGTGGATCAAGCTTTGCCGACAGCCTCAGTTGTGACCTCTCTTTTCAAATGTACGTTTGCAGTGAGTGAGCTCCTCAGCCTCGGACTTGTCACTTGTGCACCCAGTAGTTCTTTCACTTGGCAATTATATGCCATCAGTTGGGGTTTAATTTCTATTATTTATGTATACATTATGAAGACGTCCTGGAGCTCCGAACGAGTGTTTTGTGCAGATTACTTTTGCAAACACAAAAAGACTATACCAAAGCAGCGGAATTTTCGAAGTGTTGGCGAGTTGGACCTAAACTCGTTGAAGCAAATTCTTCCGCCTGACTGTTCAACCAAAGTGAGTGCGACGGACTACCTGTGCTACCATTGCTTCATGCACATCACTAAGGAGATCTCGATGCGAAGCTCAGAGCAGTGCCCTGACATATTTGCGCCAGCTGAAGAAGCAATTGAAGATCTAAATTGCAGCATACTACCTACAGATGTGTCGCCGCTGAGACAACCAAGCGTCGTAAGAAGTCGGGACAGGCCTTCCCATGTCAAGAGAAAGCAGACAGAACTGGAGCAGGTTGCTGTCAAGAATATACGCTCAAGGCTACGTATTGCGTACGACAGGGACGCACCATCGGGGTCGTCCGAACCAACATGCTCCACATGCACTGAGTGGGTGGACAACTTTCGGCAGGCCTTTGAAACCGCCACCTCTCTCCGGGAACGTTGTCAACTGCTTACACTCCTGCCGTCAACACTGACGAAGAATGAGGTTCAAAAGATGATTCCACAGGCCTCAATGTACCTCATCAGAAAATCCCGAAAACTCAAGGAAAAGCATGGCGTGTGGTATGAGCCAGATCCTTACACGAGGTGCAAGGTGAGCCCTGAGAACCTGTCTGCTGCCCTAGAGTACTTCACGAAAGACGAGCTACAATGTTCGCGCCAAAGTCCCAACCAGAAGGACGTCATCTCTGTCATGCTCAACGGAGAGAAAACGTTCGTGCCAAAGCGCTTCATGACACGCTCAATACGAGAGGCCTTCCGTATATACAAAGACAAGCATCCCGATTCCGGCGTTGGGCTAACGAAATTTTATTCGTTGCGCCCTGGATGGGTCCAATGTATTCCACACCAGGGAGTGTGCGTTTGTGTGCGCTGCGCCAATTATTATCTTTGTATTGCCGCTCTAGAGAACGTTACAGGCTCAACATTCAACACTGGTGAAATGAACTCGGCATTTCTGTGCGACCCAGCAACAGAACTGTGCCTTCAAGGAGACTGGGATCACTGCCCAAAAGGCCAGTTTCTTACACTCCAGGAACTTGATATCCCGGAGGATGAAGAGATTGTGCTTGCAACATGGGAGTCCGGCGACCTTGTGAAAAAAACTTTGGAACCTGAGACTTTCCTAAAAGTCATCCAAGTGACGGTTGGAAGTTGGGTACTTCACAACCATATCCGGCAAACGCAAGGTAAAGCGATCTACGATGAAAAACAGTGCATGCAACGCGGGAGCATTGTCTTTCATTTTGACTTTGCTGAAAACTGGACCATCGTGCTTCCTGACGAAGTGCAAGCATATCACTGGAAAAAAAAAAAAAAACAAGTTTCGATATTTACATCTGTAGTGACGACAAGAAAATCTACAAACAGCTTTGCCATCATCAGTGAGGACCTGTGTCACGACGCCGCTCACGCTTGCTTGGCTCTAGAAAAAGTGAAGGAGTGGGTTGAAGACAACGTTGCGGTATACTCGTACGTGACGTACGTAAGTGACGGCGCCGCCAGTCATTTCAAGAATCGCTACCAGCTTCACCAATTTGCAAAGGACGATTGCCCACAAGCCCAGTGGTTATTTTCTGCATCTGGACATGGGAAAAATGCATGTGACGGAGTTGGCGGACCCGTGAAGCACCAGGCCACGCTGAACAACCTGAGAGAACGTTCAGTAAGCGCAATTCAGACGGCCAGGACAATTGTGAGCGTTCTATCAAAGAAACTGAAAGGCGTGCATCTTGTATATCTGGACGAAAATGAGGTTGTTCGGTATCGTGAACAAAAAAAAGAAGAGTGGCTGACGGTGCGCGCCTTCCCTGGCATTCAGTCTTGGCACGCGTGGCGGCTCAGCAAGTCATCAACAGAAGGGACCTGTGACGTATATGTAGCACGGACAGTCGGATCTGCTTGGAAGCAACTTTATTAAATCGGTACAGCGAGGAAAACCTTAGCGTAAAGTGCCGAATTTGATTTCCCAAGGACTGCTCATTTTGAATGCAGGGACATCATATTTATCACATTTTTCTTCACGGGGTATTTAACCTACTGTTTTTGTTGGTGGTTACTAATAATTTTTATCTGATCACTATAAAAAAAATCCCAAAATGTTATCCTCGAGCAGGATAAAATATATCGGCTTGCCACGATTCATTCATACACCGAGAGCATCGAAGCTGCTCCAGTTAGGCACTATGGCATCCGTCACCTGAAATTGTTTGTAATCGTAAATACACAGCCAACCTAAATATCTTACTATTATATCTTTGTTTTTGTGTGTGGAAGTAAATTTATTTATGTTACTCTAGATGTAAAATATACCGGAAGGTACAACTTCACACTGCATCATCTTTTCTCAAATCATTAGTCTCTAATATGATACCACTTTGTACGCTTATGTAAAATGCTGTATATAGTTTCTCCTCCCTTTTACTGTGTGAACGATCGCTCTTTTTATCAAGGACCTCATCTGAATAAATGTATATAAAAGATTTGTGCAAGTTTCATGAAACTGGAACTCAGAGTCACTTCTTGTATAGGACACTGCTAAGTGTAGGCTTTGAAAAAGGACACTATTTTGGGGAGTTGTTTCTTCTTTCACAGTGCAATGATGCAACATGTTTTTAATAGAAATGAATGCCGAAATAGAGTCTACCAGGGTACCCAAATTTTAAAAAAATCGAAGGTGGTGTTTTTTTTTATTCGCATTGGAATTTTTCTTTGTTTGATTTTTTCCCATGTTTGCCTAAATATATTGTAACTATTGTGTCACTCAGATACCTTATTTATTTTTTCAATAATAGCCATATATTAGTAAAATAATGTCTGCAAGTTATGTAATAATGATTAAATTATTTCATGAGATACAGATTTCCAAAGTTTGCCATTTGTCGTTCGAGCAGGCATGTTTGGCAATTTTTAGAAAACTAAATAAATTTTCAATAAATATTATTACTTTATATTACAAGCAAGCTATACCCATAGTTTGCGCCTAAAACGTATTAGTGTTCTCCTAATGTTATCACTTTAGTTATTCACTCTCAAACGGGCCCCCTCCATCAGTGCGCGTTAATGCAACTGTCCACCACCTCATGCCTTACGATTTTTTCTGTCCCCAAGTATTTTTTCTAGTCAAAACTAAGTTTGGATTCGTTCATACCAGACACTAGACAATAACATATAAAAACATCAGTTGATTTGAAAATGTCGACTAGCCATCCTTTGGTCGATCTTATCTGAAATCACCCCGCTGTGGTCGGCCTTCCACAATTGGCCGAACGCTGACTATGATGTCACAAAGGGGATTTATCGTCGACGGAAATAAGAGGAATGAAAGTCATCTTGACTTAAACAGCGCAATTAAGTAGCGTAAGGAAGAGACAATAGGAAGGAAAGAGCGCTGACTCACACCTGAGGTTTTATTAAGGATGTAGTGAAAGAGAAGGAAGGTGTCAAGTGCTGTAATATTATTAAATTAAAGAAGGTTAACCTAGGGGCCATATTAACGGAATGACAATTTGCATTTCTAAGTAACCCAAGTGAATATATCTACGTACAAATATTCAGATGTGATCTACAAAGTTGTCGGTGACTCAACGGTTACAGCCGGAAAAAAGAAGAAGAACCACGATGTCGACGGTGATCCCAAGGGCGTTGGCTTCCACAGAAATGAAAATTGAGAAGAAGGAAAAAGATAAAGAATCAGGAAGAAAAATAATTTAGGGACTAAAATTCAAAAATTGGAGCTCTTTCGCCGTCAGAGCAATCGAAGGCGTACTTATGCAGGCTAGGCCCTTATTCGCGATCTTGCAGGCCTCATACACCTCTCTAGTCTTTTGTTCTTTAAAATGTTTAAGCACCTTAGTCTCAGAAAACCTTGGTGTGCACCCGCAATCTCTCACATGCACAGCAAGATGGCCCGCTGGCGTTGAGTTTAGAGAAAGTGCATGTTCCCTAAGTCTCACGTTGATGCACCTTCCAGATTGTCCCAGATACACCTTCCCACATGACAATGGTATTTCATATATGATGCCGCTGTGACATTCCACGAACTTTCTTGCATGGTTGATTTTACATAGGTCGTGTGTGTCCCGCTGCTCGTTGATTTTTGGACATAATCTTTTAAGTTTGTCAGGCGCTGTGAGGAGGATAGGAACCTCAAACTTTGCGGCTACTCTTTTTAGGTTATGGGAGAGACGGTGAATGTAGGGCATTACCACAGGTCGGATCTTTGTTCGGTTTGGACTTCCTCTTTGACGTTGTTTTAACATGCTCTCCACGATGGTGGAAATAACTGAAGTCGGGTACCCAGAAGCGCGAAGTCTCTGCAGCTGGTTGTTGAAGCTCTCTCCTGCTGTGTGGTCGCAAGACTTCCTCAGAGCCGCCCCCAACGTACTAGCAACAATTCCTCTCTTGACGAGCTTAGTGTGTGCTGAGTCGAATTGCAGGAGACTTTTCTTTGTTCGTGGGGCGTACATCCAGCATACACTGTCTTCGTGGAATGTTATTTTGAGATCTAAGAATCGGAGGGACTGGTTTTCCGGCCATTCATGCGTGAACTTTAGTCCCCCGGCGTGTTCTTCGAATGTCGATTGAACGGAATCCATGAACTGTGTCTCACATTTGGGTCGGGCATTGAGGAGGATAAGATAGTCGTCTACATATCTGAATATACGACTAACCTGGGGAATGTCAAGGCTGTCATCAATGGCTCTATTACATTTCGAGAGGTAAACATCTGTCAAAGCAGGAGCTACACAGGATCCTATACAGATTCCTCTCTTCTGTATGTAGTGTTCTCCATTGAACGTTACCACAGTTGAGTTCAAGTAAAACCGTAGAAGCTCAAGGAAGGAATCCACTGCCATTCCACAGTTGTTCTGAAAGGCTACTTCTCCGTTGGCTTCAATGTGTTCTCTCAAAGCAGTAAACATCCCCTCGTGAGGTATGGAGTAAAATAAGTCTTCTACATCGAGGGATAGGCCATACCGAACAGATGAGATGTTGTTTCCCAGATAGTCAATCACCTTCTCAGAATTAGAGACCAGAAAAGGGTCATTTAGTCGTAGGGTTGCCAAATGCCGTTGGAGGAACCTTGACATGGCTCCTTGCCACGATCCTTTTTCTGTAATGACCACACGGAAAGGACACGCTTCTTTGTGTGTTTTCCCCGTGAAGAATAAGCCCAGTTGGTCTTTATCGGCTGATGTTATCTGTTTTCGTAATTGCTCTAACTCAAACTTGTGGCACAGTTGTTGAGCTCTGGCCTTCACTGACTTGGACTTGTAACCTTCTAATTTCTTAATTACTCCATACCTCACGAGGGGATGTTTACTGCTTTGAGAGAACACATTGAAGCCAACGGAGAAGTAGCCTTTCAGAACAACTGTGGAATGGCAGTGGATTCCTTCCTTGAGCTTCTACGGTTTTACTTGAACTCAACTGTGGTAACGTTCAATGGAGAACACTACATACAGAAGAGAGGAATCTGTATAGGATCCTGTGTAGCTCCTGCTTTGACAGATGTTTACCTCTCGAAATGTAATAGAGCCATTGATGACAGCCTTGACATTCCCCAGGTTAGTCGTATATTCAGATATGTAGACGACTATCTTATCCTCCTCAATGCCCGACCCAAATGTGAGACACAGTTCATGGATTCCGTTCAATCAACATTCGAAGAACACGCCGGGGGACTAAAGTTCACGCATGAATGGCCGGAAAACCAGTCCCTCCAATTCTTAGATCTCAAAATAACATTCCACGAAGACAGTGTATGCTGGATGTACGCCCCACGAACAAAGAAAAGTCTCCTGCAATTCGACTCAGCACACACTAAGCTCGTCAAGAGAGGAATTGTTGCTAGTACGTTGGGGGCGGCTCTGAGGAAGTCTTGCGACCACACAGCAGGAGAGAGCTTCAACAACCAGCTGCAGAGACTTCGCGCTTCTGGGTACCCGACTTCAGTTATTTCCACCATCGTGGAGAGCATGTTAAAACAACGTCAAAGAGGAAGTCCAAACCGAACAAAGATCCGACCTGTGGTAATGCCCTACATTCACCGTCTCTCCCATAACCTAAAAAGAGTAGCCGCAAAGTTTGAGGTTCCTATCCTCCTCACAGCGCCTGACAAACTTAAAAGATTATGTCCAAAAATCAACGAGCAGCGGGACACACACGACCTATGTAAAATCAACCATGCAAGAAAGTTCGTGGAATGTCACAGCGGCATCATATATGAAATACCATTGTCATGTGGGAAGGTGTATCTGGGACAATCTGGAAGGTGCATCAACGTGAGACTTAGGGAACATGCACTTTCTCTAAACTCAACGCCAGCGGGCCATCTTGCTGTGCATGTGAGAGATTGCGGGTGCACACCAAGGTTTTCTGAGACTAAGGTGCTTAAACATTTTAAAGAACAAAAGACTAGAGAGGTGTATGAGGCCTGCAAGATCGCGAATAAGGGCCTAGCCTGCATAAGTACGCCTTCGATTGCTCTGACGGCGAAAGAGCTCCAATTTTTGAATTTTAGTCCCTAAATTATTTTTCTTCCTGATTCTTTATCTTTTTCCTTCTTCTCAATTTTCATTTCTGTGGAAGCCAACGCCCTTGGGATCACCGTCGACATCGTGGTTCTTCTTCTTTTTTCCGGCTGTAACCGTTGAGTCACCGACAACTTTGTAGATCACATCTGAATATTTGTACGTAGATATATTCACTTGGGTTACTTAGAAATGCAAATTGTCATTCCGTTAATATGGCCCCTAGGTTAACCTTCTTTAATTTAATAATATTACAGCACTTGACACCTTCCTTCTCTTTCACTACATCCTTAATAAAACCTCAGTTGTGAGTCAGCGCTCTTTCCTTCCTATTGTCTCTTCCTTACGCTACTTAATTGCGCTGTTTAAGTCAAGATGTCTATCCAACTCGCCCAGCAACTCATTTTGGTACAATACCTTTCTTCTACAATGGGCTCTGTACCGTGTTCCTCTCCTCTAGACCCTGTTTCTTCATATATTCATCTAATTGCTATGTGTGTGTGCAAGGCAAGAATTTGTTCTTTCGCAATCAAGCATCGTGTGGTACCTTACGACATCCGAGGGCTGTTCGGCTACGCTCAACCATCAACGGGCCACTCCAGGAGAATCTGCAGGATCATACGCTCTGAGATGTGGAGACAAGTCCGGTATTTTCGAACCTGCCTTAAGATACTTGCCCAGGGTGGACAATCCCACAGCGGCAGCGGGTCACAATATCGAGACTACCTCCTCAGAGCAAGTAGGATGACAGAGTTCTTCTGGTGGACATACGTTCCTCATCTCAAGAGTCTCCGAAATGAAGGTAGATGTACGAGGGGCGAGCCTGTTACCATCCTAGGTAATACAAATCTACCTGTAGAAATAACAAAGGTCTTGGAGAAAGGCCCCAAATTTTGCACGAATCCAAAAATGCACGATGTACAGATAGTGTCCACCATTCATGATATAGCGGCAAAAACTCAAGAGCCGTACCGACCACGGTGTATCGATGAATGCATTGATGTGGTGATGAAAGTGGGAACGGCACCCGCATCATGCAGTAAAACCAAGTTAGACAGCATTGTAGGGTATTTCCAGCAGAACAATTTAAACTTAATTGTTTCTGATAAAGAAGGAGGATTTATTGTAGCTCCCCATGATATTTACACGAATAAGGCAAGAATGGCCATCGGGAAAAATTTTAAGAAATTAGAAGGTTACAAGTCCAAGTCAGTGAAGGCCAGAGCTCAACAACTGTGCCACAAGTTTGAGTTAGAGCAATTACGAAAACAGATAACATCAGCCGATAAAGACCAACTGGGCTTATTCTTCACGGGGAAAACACACAAAGAAGCGTGTCCTTTCCGTGTGGTCATTACAGAAAAAGGATCGTGGCAAGGAGCCATGTCAAGGTTCCTCCAACGGCATTTGGCAACCCTACGACTAAATGACCCTTTTCTGGTCTCTAATTCTGAGAAGGTGATTGACTATCTGGGAAACAACATCTCATCTGTTCGGTATGGCCTATCCCTCGATGTAGAAGACTTATTTTACTCCATACCTCACGAGGGGATGTTTGCTGCTTTGAGAGAACACATTGAAGCCAACGGAGAAGTAGCCTTTCAGAACAACTGTGGAATGGCAGTGGATTCCTTCCTTGAGCTTCTACGGTTTTACTTGAACTCAACTGTGGTAACGTTCAATGGAGAACACTACATACAGAAGAGAGGAATCTGTATAGGATCCTGTGTAGCTCCTGCTTTGACAGATGTTTACCTCTCGAAATGTAATAGAGCCATTGATGACAGCCTTGACATTCCCCAGGTTAGTCGTATATTCAGATATGTAGACGACTATCTTATCCTCCTCAATGCCCGACCCAAATGTGAGACACAGTTCATGGATTCCGTTCAATCGACATTCGAAGAACACGCCGGGGGACTAAAGTTCACGCATGAATGGCCGGAAAACCAGTCCCTCCGATTCTTAGATCTCAAAATAACATTCCACGAAGACAGTGTATGCTGGATGTACGCCCCACGAACAAAGAAAAGTCTCCTGCAATTCGACTCAGCACACACTAAGCTCGTCAAGAGAGGAATTGTTGCTAGTACGTTGGGGGCGGCTCTGAGGAAGTCTTGCGACCACACAGCAGGAGAGAGCTTCAACAACCAGCTGCAGAGACTTCGCGCTTCTGGGTACCCGACTTCAGTTATTTCCACCATCGTGGAGAGCATGTTAAAACAACGTCAAAGAGGAAGTCCAAACCGAACAAAGATCCGACCTGTGGTAATGCCCTACATTCACCGTCTCTCCCATAACCTAAAAAGAGTAGCCGCAAAGTTTGAGGTTCCTATCCTCCTCACAGCGCCTGACAAACTTAAAAGATTATGTCCAAAAATCAACGAGCAGCGGGACACACACGACCTATGTAAAATCAACCATGCAAGAAAGTTCGTGGAATGTCACAGCGGCATCATATATGAAATACCATTGTCATGTGGGAAGGTGTATCTGGGACAATCTGGAAGGTGCATCAACGTGAGACTTAGGGAACATGCACTTTCTCTAAACTCAACGCCAGCGGGCCATCTTGCTGTGCATGTGAGAGATTGCGGGTGCACACCAAGGTTTTCTGAGACTAAGGTGCTTAAACATTTTAAAGAACAAAAGACTAGAGAGGTGTATGAGGCCTGCAAGATCGCGAATAAGGGCCTAGCCTGCATAAGTACGCCTTCGATTGCTCTGACGGCGAAAGAGCTCCAATTTTTGAATTTTAGTCCCTAAATTATTTTTCTTCCTGATTCTTTATCTTTTTCCTTCTTCTCAATTTTCATTTCTGTGGAAGCCAACGCCCTTGGGATCACCGTCGACATCGTGGTTCTTCTTCTTTTTTCCGGCTGTAACCGTTGAGTCACCGACAACTTTGTAGATCACATCTGAATATTTGTACGTAGATATATTCACTTGGGTTACTTAGAAATGCAAATTGTCATTCCGTTAATATGGCCCCTAGGTTAACCTTCTTTAATTTAATAATATTACAGCACTTGACACCTTCCTTCTCTTTCACTACATCCTTATTAAAACCTCAGTTGTGAGTCAGCGCTCTTTCCTTCCTATTGTCTCTTCCTTACGCTACTTAATTGCGCTGTTTAAGTCAAGATGTCTATCCAACTCGCCCAGCGACTCATTTTGGAGGAATGAAAGAACCTTAATTTTGACGGTGTTGGCGGTGTTTTTTTGAGAGCGCAATGATTTCGAGCTTCCACAATGCTATTTAAAAACACCATCGAACTTGTTGTTCGCAAGGTAATGACGTCACAAGGGGGAACCATAGGAGGGCGCCACCAAAACATCTCGCCGCTAATAGCCCGGAGGTAAAATCCATCCGAAGGCGGACAGCGCTATTCGGCTGGTTCTGACCTAGCCACGTCGGGCTACAGTTAGATCAGATTCAAAAGGCCGAGAGAAAGGAATAGAAAGGGAGGGACCCTTTTTTAGTAAAAGCTGGTTTATGGGGCAAATATGAACGATATTACACTGTCAACTTCGACGGAATTGATTTTAGAATGCAAATATCCCAAGCCACCGCCGTGCTTTTTGGAGGCCATGAAACATGTTCGTCGCGCTACCTCGAGCAGCTGTTGTTCGGCGCCTAGAGAGGGGTAGGGATTTTCGCCCTTTCAATTGAAAAACGTCACGAAGATAAACGGATCCGCGGGTTTGTGAGAAAAGAAAACTTCGCGGTAATCTTTCGGCTTCTCCCACCACTATGTAGTAACAGAAAGAATCTTCGTGTTTGACGAGTTTAGCGACCCTGGCCGGGCCCGGTATTTCATTCAAAAGTTATATGTGATTTTTTGAAAGCTTCAATGGGAAAATGGGGCCCGTTTCCATCTATTTTTTGGCAAATGGTACCCATAGTTTGTTTGTAAAAAGTTTTAAAATTCTCCTAATTTTATTGTTTTAATTATTCACTTTCAAACTTGCCCCCTCCATCAGTGCGCGTGAATGCAACTGTCCACCTCTCCCTGCCTTACGATTTTTCTTGTCTCCAATTATTTTTTCTGGTCAAAACTAAGTGTGGATTCGTTTATACCAGACACTAGACAATGGCATATAAAAACATCAGTTGATTTAAAAATGTCGACCAGCCACCCTTTGGTCGATCTTATCTGAAATCACCCAGCGACGCTTTCGGTCGCGCACAGGGCTAATTGTTCCCCCGTTATGGGGTATCCACACGAAGGAGAAATCCGCTCCTTTCCTCCGCGGAGCGCGCATCACGTGAGACAAACGTCATCCCTTTTTGACGCCTCGCGGCGCCGTTCTCCTCCGTGGCGGAGGCGCGGAGGCTTCGTGCTGACAGCACGAAAGCTCCGCAGGTGCACGCGGCGGAGCCGGTGACGGAGTTTCCCGGGTTGTTGACCTCACGACATCCGTCCGCGGAGTTCTCCTTCGTGTGGATACCACTTTAATGGGGATCCACACGAAGGAGAAATCCGCCACGTTCCTCCGCGGATCGCGCATCACGTGAGACCTACGTCATTCCCTTTTGACGCCTCGCGGCGCGTTCTCCTCCGTGGCGGAGGCGCGGAGGCTTTGTGCTGACAGCACGAAATCTCCGCAAGGGCACGCGGCGGAGCCGGGGACGGAGTTTCCGGGCTGTTGACGGCACGACATCCGTCCGCGGAGTTCTCCTTCGTGTGGATACCCCTTTAATGGGGTATCCACACGAGGGAGAAATCCGCCCCTTTCCACCGCGGATCGCGCATCACGTGAGATATACCTCATCCTTTTTTGACGCCTCGCGGCGCCGTTCTCCTCCGTGGCGGAGGCGCGGAGGCTTCCTGCTGGGTCATTCCACGCCAAACGATCCAGCCCCTAAATCAACCATCACGGAATCGGTTTTAAAAAATTGTAGGCACTTAAATCGACGTAAAAGAAAATCCTCCCAAAATATTTTTCCAGTAAAATTTTTTTTTGCTCCTTTGGCGCACCCTTGATTACCCCGAAGAACTGACTTCAAGGGCTATATACGGCATTTTGTTTTTCGTGGCAGTTTTTAAAGTAGGTTTTAAAATAACACTGTTTTTACTAACTATATAGGTCCCTCTAAATTCCCAAATAGTTACTTGCATGTAATTTCAACCTTTTCTTGCAATTCCGTGGCACTAAAAATAGCCTAAAATGCCGATATTCACCTTTTTTTCCTCGTAAAAGGGCAAAAGTATCAGGCATAAATTTCACTTGTATTCATAACACTTACATTGAAGTTCATTATAAAAATATTTTTCGTATAATATTTGTTGCGGTGTTTCGACGAAAAAATCGCCAATCTTGAAAATATCGCAAAAAGAGCAACTTTTACTTAGGCATAACGGTGTGAGGTGGTCGGTCTAAAAATATATTGTCAACGGCAATACGTCATTTAAACCCCAGACATCAAATAAGCAATGTTAGAAAAAAGTGTTATTTCTTAAACGCAAAAAAATAATTTTTGAAATCCGGGCCAACTCAGCTCGTCGGCCCCAAGGCTCAAGCCTCAAGCTGATGATGGGTAGGGAGTCTTCGGAATACTTGCTCTATCTAACCTTCTCAGACGCAGTCAATTTGAGGACGTGACGCCGTTGTGACATTCACTGTTCTTGAAAGAGAAGTGAAGCCGGCGTTCATTTCGGTCAATGAGGTTGGCTCGAAGTAATGGAGTCCTCCAGTCCCGCGGATAGGTAGAGCGACATTGGACCGAGATAATAACATCTCTCGCCGCACCTGAACATCACTTTCCGGTACCCAGATCGCTCGAATTTGTGTCAGCTTGTCGCGTGCCCAGTTGAAGAAATTTAGTGGTGTTAAAATTTGTCCGCTGAATGGTCTTTGTAGGCTTGACTTCGCAGCCAGTCTTTTCACAGTTCCGCCCAATCCATCGCAGGCACTTTTTCCGTGCGATGTAGCAAAAACGTTCCATGTTGCACTGAGGTTGTAGTCTTCCACGTGATGACAGAGGTTTACAAAGTTATTTTTGTTTTTGTATTGAGACGCCGCACCGTCTGAGAAGTAATGAATGTGTTCTACGTGAGGCAGTTGGGCTTTCAAGTCATCCAGGAACATTTTCTGGAAAGTCGACACCGTTGCAGTGGTATGGTCCAAACAGTCCGATATCATTGCGTATGATATAACGTGGAGCTCGTCTTGACGATCTGGTGGACGAAAATAGAAGACGACGGGATGAACTGTAGCTTGGGTATTGTCCCAATGATATGATTGTGGAGCGTCCTGAAGAAGAAAGCTGTAGTTTTCAGCAAAATCTAGCAGCACAATTGCTTCTGTTGGCGTAAGACGCATTTTTAAGTCGCGTAGATGACGCGCCTGAATCTTGCTCACGAAGTGATGCGTCTTTAGTTCTTTCAGCATCTCTAGCAACCGCTCGGATAATTCTTCTGGCGTGAGAACTATCGTTTCGAGTTTGCACCGTGCAACACTGACCCACTGACACACGGTAACGTTGCTCACTAAGTCGGGGCCAAGGGCTGCGGAGTTCATAAGTGAAGGTGCGACGTGCGTAGTGCCTGGGCACTGCTTACACCTGTCAAGCATGCAGTCTTCATTAAGTCACACACTGTCATTCCAACCAAAGAATCAACTGTGTGTTCCAGACCTGATGAGTGAAGAAGTAACTTCAAGTTCTGGTGATAAAGGCAAACGCAGACGGAGTGCGTTCCTGAAGCTCCAGCAAGCAGACAGTGCTTGGGCCGCAAAGCAGCGAACTTTGAGAATCCGCATTTCACTCCGTTGTTGCTCTTCTTCCATTCCTCATATGCTTCCTTCAGGTTCACTAAAAGTAATCGTTTTTGGCTCCCACGAACGACGTCTTTTTTGCCTGGAAGGCAAATGGAAACAAGTTCGTCTTTAAAACGTTTCTGACAGAGCTTTTAGTGGTCTCGTCTAGTGGTCTGTTCACCCTTTTGGTTGAGCAACTCAAGGTGCCCTTCTCTTTTTTCATTGACAAGGCAAAGCGAGCCTGTCTTTCAGAGGCACCAAAATACTGCGCGATCCCATTTCGCGACCACGAGCTCGGGGCCAGGGTCAAAAGCGAAATCTTCTTTGATCGGTCTTTTTCTTCGCCAAAGCGCTTCTTGACGTCTTCCATGAGCCGTCTGTAGTCGTCTGTCCGGAACTCATAACTAGGTGTTGGTCTAGATGTCGACGAGACGTTAACGTCCGCAGTGTTGGTCAGGTTACAGACATTCCGGCTACGACTGTCCAGCCTCGTTTGCATATCCGTATTTGTTTGTCCGCACTTCCGCCCGATGGACAGGGGAATTTCCCTAACTGCTGAAAATTTGAGACTCAACGATGAGGGGAATGCTTCTTCCTGGTCGTTAGTTTCAGAGGAGGTCATCTCTTCAGTAAGCGTGTCAGTAGTCTGCTTGCACCTCACGCCCATTTGGAAGCAGCGAACTTTGAGCCCGGGGCACAACCTTTCTCCAGGAACAAGCTTCAATGACGGTAGAGCTATCGCAAGCTCTAGTGATATAACTGATGTCCCACGCCGGCTCCTGGTGTGTTTATGGAACGGGTCCATACAGAACTTGGAAGCCAGAAGTGTGGTATACTTCTTTACGTAAGTATGATAATGATGAGCGCATATTGTGTTTGGCGCGTCTTCGTCCTTGTTTGCACGCAGAGCCAAAAGGCGTTGTTCTCTTTCTGTCACAGTTGAAATTTTAACGAAAAACTTCCTGTTGACTTGCGTCGTTTTATGGCACCCTTTTGGCCCCAATGAACACGGCACAAGATGGTCTTCCGAAAAAAAGATTAATTGTTTGCTCAGTGCACTCAAATAACTGAATTTCATCTGCTATTCTGAAATTACTGCAACAAGTACGAGGCTAAAACCTCGCTTTTAGAACGTTTAAAAGCAATAACTAGTAAAAAAGATTGCCTAAAACCCACCTTGAGATTCCCTGGCATGATCCGTGGAAGTCAGATTACCAGCGTTATTAGGTTCCATGGGAAAGGTTTGTTCACTTTACACCCATTACATGTGAACGCACGCCGCTGAGCGCTTAGCAGACGGTTTCACAACCACTTTTTAGACTCTGCTGTCGGCTTTGTACGCCTATTTAGCGAACCCTTCTGCTTTGCGCGCTCGCGTAGCGAACCCGAACCCGTCTACTTTGCGCGTTTGCGTAGCGAACCCGTCTGCTTTGCGCGCTTGCGTAGCGAATCCGTCTGCTTTGCGCGCTTGCGTAGCGAACCCGTGTGCTTTGCGCGCTTGCGTAGCGAACCCGTCTGCTTTGCGCGCTCGCGTAGCGAACCCGAACCCGTCTACTTTGCGCGTTTGCGTAGCGAACCCGTCTGCTTTGCGCGCTCGCGTAGCGAACCCGAACCCGTCTACTTTGCGCGTTTGCGTAGCGAACCCGTCTGCTTTGCGCGCTTGCGTAGCGAATCCGTCTGCTTTGCGCGCTTGCGTAGCGAACCCGTGTGCTTTGCGCGCTTGCGTAGCGAACCCGTCTGCTTTGCGCGCTCGCGTAGCGAACCCGAACCCGTCTACTTTGCGCGTTTGCGTAGCGAACCCGTCTGCTTTGCGCGCTCGCGTAGCGAACCCGAACCCGTCTACTTTGCGCGTTTGCGTAGCGAACCCGTCTGCTTTGCGCGCTTGCGTAGCGAATCCGTCTGCTTTGCGCGCTTGCGTAGCGAACCCGTGTGCTTTGCGCGCTTGCGTAGCGAACCCGTCTGCTTTGCGCGCTCGCGTAGCGAACCCGTCTGCTCTGTTGTCCGGCGGCGTCGCCGCTGCAGTACGCCGCTGTTCGACGTCTCTGGACAGGCACGCGACCGGTGCGGCGACCGACATTGAAAAATTATTTTTTCGCGTTTAAGAAATAACACTGTTTTCTAACATTGCTTATTTGATGTCTGGGTTCTAAATGACGCATTGCCGCTGACAATATATTTTTAGACCGACCACCTCACACCGTTAATCTTAAGTGAAAGTTGCTCTTTTTGCGCTATTTTCAAGATTGGTGATTTTTTCGTCGAAACACCGCAACAAATATCATACGGAAAATATTTTTTTAATGAACTTCAATCTAAGTGCTATTAATACAAGTAAAATTTATGCCTGATAATTTTGTTCTTTTCCGAGGAAAAAAAGGTGAATATCGGCATTTTAGGCTATTTGTAGTGCCCCGGAATTGCAAGAAAAGGTTGAAATTACATGCAAGTAACTATTTGGGCATTTAGAGGGACCTATTTAGTTACTAAAAACAGTGTTATTTTACAACCTACTTTCAGAACTGCCAGGAAAAAAAAATGCCGTACATAGCCCTAGAAGCCAGTTCTTCGGGGTAATCAAGGGGTCGCCAAAGGAGGAAAAAAAATTTTACTGCAAAAATATGTTGGGAAGATTACTTTTACGTCGATTTAAGTGCCTACAAATTTTTAAAACCAAATCCGTGATGGTCGATTTAGGGGCAGGATCGTTTGGCCTAAAATGACCCTGCTGTCAGCACGAAAGCCCCAGGTGCACGCGGCGGAGCCGGGGACGGAGTTTCCCGGGTTTTTGACGTCACGACATCCGTCCGCGGAGTTCTCCTTCGTGTGGATACCCCTATCCACATGAACGAGAAATCCGCTCCTTTGCTCCGCGGAGCGCGCATCACGTGAGAGATACGTCATCCCTTTTTGACGCCTCGCGGCGCCGTTCTCCCGTTCTCCTCCGTGGCGGAGGCGCGGAGGCTTCGTGCTGTCAGCACGAAAGCTCCGCAGGTGCACGTGGCGGAGCCGGGGACGGACTTTCCCGGGCTGTTGACGTCACGACATCCGTCCGCGGAGTTTTCCTTCGTGTGGATGGGGTATCCACACGAAGGAGAACTCCGCGGTCGGATGTCGTGACGTCAATAACCCGGGAAAGTCCGTCCCCGGCTCCGCCGCGTGCACCTGCGGAGCTTTCGTGCTAACAGTGCGAAGCCTCCGCGCCTCCGCCACGGAGGAGAACGCGCCGCGAGGCGTCAAAAGGGAATGACGTAGGTCTCACGTGATGCGCGATCCGCGGAGGAAGGGGGCGGATTTCTCCTTCGAGTGGATACCCCTAGCGAAAAAATATATACTGTTTTTTTTTTCTTGGATGCAGTGACTATGGGCTATGTAGGCCGCCAAAAGCGTCGGTGTGGTGGGCTTTCCAAGATTCGCCAGACTGAGATCTATTCTGCTGTAATCAACGGAAATAAGAGTAATTAATATCAGGTCGTTAATATTGCCGGTGATGTTTTAAGAACGCGATGACTCCAAGCTTCCATCGTACAGAATTGAAGTTGTCACCGTCAATTTGAACAAGCACCATCGAATTTGTCGTTCACAGACTGATAATCCTCACCCTGACGTCAAGAGTTAGAACTATAAAAGGACGTCACTTAACGCGCCTGCACGCTGCGAGCCGTAGCACGAACCTCTCGCTTGAAAGTCTGTCATTGCCTCTCGTGAGTTCATGAAATGCGAACCGTTTTAGTTCTAGAACCTCTCGAACCATTATTTAGAAAATTGCACGCAGCGCTATTCCAAGTCATAAAGGGGTAAGGAAAGAAGGCGACCACCCCAGCCCCAAACCATAGCTTCCTATACAGTGCTCAGACATTTCAGAAAGGTATACTAAAAAATTAGGGGCGCGAACATTTTGTACGGCACTTTCTGTCCCCTATTTTTGTTTGTGTTGATCGTACCCCTTTTTTATTTCCCCTTCCTCCGGTTTTTTCTTGGCAACCCCCGTTCCCCCCTCATCCCTCAAACACAACCGACGTCACTATACACACCGCCTCTGGGTGACCACGGCGGTGTTGTTGCGAGTTCTGGAAGATGAGCTCTAATGCCGCGTTCACCGCGCACGGCTCCACAATATCACAAAGTTCAATCTTCGTCTCGACTCCGAAGCGAAGATTTTGGTCTCAAATAACTTTGTCCCAAAGTTGTGAAATGTCACTTTGTCTTCACCACTAACTTCCACAAACGACGATCTTGCGAAGTGAAACTTCAGAGTATTCAAAGCCCCGGAAAATCTAGACAGCATCGACTCTAACGCGGCGTAGGAATGTAGGAACACGCGAGCACAACGTCATCAGTGCAGCCGTTCAATCGCCTGGCCCCACGGTGTTGCTAGCGCGCGCTCCGATGAAGCTCGATACGACTGTGATTCACAATCTCTCTGGAATAGACCATTTTCTATATTACCCAAGCATCAAGGAGAATGCAGGGATTGATGTTCCACGCGCCACACGCGCGCGCCTTTCCCGTATAAAAGATTCGAAGTAAACAAGTAAAATAAAGCGTTGACGAACGCGCGTGCAAGATGCCATTTGTTTTAGGTATTTGCTTTAGAAAAGTTACTACCGCTGAAGTTAGCGCGTGCGGCGCGTGGAACACCAATCCCTGCATTCTCTTTGATGCTTGGGTAAATAGCAATAGGTCCATTGGAGCACAGAGAAAGTTTGGATGATTGACATCTCGTCCCGCGTGACGGCATGGTCGCGACGATCCAATATGCACGATCTGCAAACTTCGGCCCATGCTTTGCGTTTGACGAGTTTAGCGACCCAGTTCTGAAACTTTGGCATCTGGTTCAAAGCGCTAGCGCTATATTTTGGCGGAGAATGAGCCTTCAATGATGTGTATATTTAGCGAATTTTCGCAATAAAAAAAAAATAAAAAGCTTTACGTTTTTTGGTTGTCTTTTTTTTTTTGGGGGGGGGGGGGAGGAATGTATTGACACGTTATATTTGCGAGATGCAATGTAGGTACTATCAACAAGATGTAGTTGTTTATAATATTGTCAAAAGACTTTCAGGACAATCGTGATAGAATAACTCGCGAAAATATAATAAATATACAAAAATCGCAATTCGCCCCCGGCTACGCGAGAGATGGCGGCAGTGTGTTGTCCCGTCGTAAGAAACCACAAGAGGTCACAACTAGGGGTGTCGCGAACCGGTCGAGGTTCGATATTTCGACCTTCTTGTGAAAAGTTCGGCAAAGGTTCGACTGCTATGCGCATGCGCGGCAGCTTGGCCAGTTGGTTTCGGATTGGGTGCTGATGGCTAAGGGATGAACTATGAACAGCACTGATTGGTTATTTCAGTTAATACAGTACAAAAAATTAAATTATTAACTTCTTCAGTGATTAGCATTAGTTTATTTTAATTGCAACTCTTCATAAAATAAAAAAAAGCACTTTGCATAAAAAAAAATTCTCCAAACCTAGACATGCTTGTATCAAGGTCTGGCCACACTGTCCCCAGAGTCGGACCGGTCGAATCTGGTGAAAAGGTCGAATGTTCGTCGAACCGGTTCAACCCAGTCGAACCCCAAAAGTTCGACCTAAAAATCCGGTTCGACAAAGGTTCGCCACACCCCTATAGGACGCACTTGGTCGTAAGCAATCGCAATTGTGTGAACGAGCATTGAGACGCCTTTCAAGCACCGGCCTTACACGCTTTATGAAAATGCATGCCCTTTAGGCGTCTTATTGAAGACTATTTCACTATTATTTCTAGTTCACCAACAATAGGAGTTTCTGTAGGTCTTGTGTCTTACCTGACAGGTTGATTTTCCGCCTAGCTTGGGATCAGCGCAGATCATGGTGGAAGTATCAACTGGATGATCGTGAAGGTAGTCTGTCAAACAGGTGTAAATGTCCACAATGGGCAGCTCTACCTTTTGCAGAGTTGGAGATCCGGTCCCTCCCTGCGATCCTGCAAGTGCAAACGAAATCAAATGCACATTACAGGCGAAATCGCAGCCCAGATCGTCGTAGATGTGCGATAGCATTTTGCTCCATCTTGTGGTGCGTAAACGTTTGTCTATTCACCCGTGACGATTTTGGAATATTTTTCGCCGACGTCAATAATGTCGTCTGTCACATTTGAAACCAATTCACAGGATGTTTATATCAAAATGTGTACTTCCCATGACGCAAGCAACGACGTTTGCTGTAGCATAATTGTAATCCAAATGTTTATCTTGCTGTAGGGATATAAACATATGTTTTATGTTCCTATACATCTTATCCTAATATATGTTTATATAATAGGCCTCGGGTATTTGCCGTTTAAAAGCTAATATCTCTCATCACATTCGTAGGGCGCATTACCTCTTTTATGCATAAATGATGTAGGTATAATATAGTAAGGGTGCGGGCCAGCTGGTGAATGTTAACCGTGCTGAATAAACCTGAGAATGGGGCAGAAATGAACATATATGACGAAAATAATTCCTGGAAAAGGGGAACAAGAGGGACAAGGGACGGACTCAAATCTCCAAACACAGCTAGGTGACTGGTGCGTAACCGAAGAAATCCGCCTGGTCCGGGTATCGAACCCGGGACCTCTCCGTTACAGGTGGAGCGCTCTACCAACTGAGCTAACCAGGGGTTAGACGTCAGTAGAGGAAACAGTTTTTATTAGCCGCCACCAGTCTAACTTCAACAAGGGTGAAGCTTGCAATTTAAGGTTTTTATTATAATGTAACTAAATGCAAAAATGCAAGCGAGCTGGACAAGAATGTCCAGCTCGCTTGAACCTTTGCATTTAGTTACATTATAATAACGAACAAATGAGTTGAAAGAGCAGAAAGGGACAGGACGAACGTCGTCCTGCCCTTTTCTGTTTCTTCAACTTATATGTTCATTTCTGCCCCAGTCTCAGGTTTATTCAACATGGAGGTAGGTATATAACTGAGGCGTGCCATCTGTTTTCTTGGCCACAAACCTAGCAATTAAAAAAATTACAGAAGTACACTTAAGACTCCTTACGTGTAGGAAGGCGAGTGCATTACAGTTCCGCGGGAGAAATGTTTTCGAGGAATGTTTCTTTCTATACGTATTAAAGTTCAGGAAGACGTATAAGACGACGTCGCGGACGACGTCCTAGAGATCGACACAGAGTGCGGCGTCTAGGACAACCTCTAGGACGACGTCCAGGATGACGTCAGGGACGGCGTCTGGGACGACGTCTGGGACGACGCCGACGCTAACAATGCCGCCGCCGCATTTTTTTACGTATGAGACAAGTGAGGTCGTCCTAGAGGTCTAGACCGACTTCTAGGACGACCGCATGGACTACGCCAAGGTAATGGGACAAGTGTATGGCCGCCCATGAAGCGGCGCGTGCCGTTCAAACGTATTTTTATCGCTTTTTCGACGTTTTTTCGCTTACGGGACAAGTAAGGCTTTCGGCTTAAAAGAAATCAAACCGAACCACTGACGCGAAAGAGCGTGGTTCGTTCTGAAATTTTAATGTGAAAGCAATAACTGTATCATAGCGCGTAGCCGGCGTTGTTGGTCCTCCGAAAACGGCGCCTGAATTCCCAATGGCTGCGACACGTCATGTGGCGTCAGTGAAACAGCGTCACCGTTGCTAAGGAGCCAGTCTAACTGCTGGTGGCGTATCCGGAAAAAAAGGGGGGGGGGGGGGGGGGGCAGACCAACGTTACTGGAGCAAGCTTGCTCCAGTAACGTTTGGGGGGGGAGGGGGGGGGGGGGGTAAACGCGGGTATTGTTAGGGAGTTTTTTTTTTTTTTTTTTTTTACGTAGGGGGTTGCCTTTAGGCATAAATGTCTTATATGTATGCTAGAAGACCTGTGGTATGGATGAATTGAAGCAATGTCTTGTGATAGTTGTTGTCATGCAGCCACTTATGGTAGCTGGTGGGTGCACTGTGTTGGAGACCTGCAGCTATAAGTAGGCGAGTGCGCTCAGTCTGTAGGCCAGGACAAGTCCATATAAGGACCACTGAACTGCGCTGCAGACCATAGCACCCGGGCACTTACCATCCGCAAGCGTGCCACGGCGCGAGAATTCTTCTTCATCAACCACAATTAAAAGACTCGCGCCATCCTGAACAACTGGCTGCAGCCAAATTTCTGTCGCCACCACCTCCCGCTCTACCAATCAACGGGAGCGAAGGCTGCGCGAACCGTGACGTGAATCAACGGACCGGGTATAAAAAGGGGAGCGCGGGACCAGGGGAGCGCTCGGTCTGGTTGAGCCGAGAGCGACAATTCATCCCCTCTTCTTTTCAATTATATCATCTAAAACTCAATCCGGACTCGACGTTCCTGCGTTCTCGTCCCTCCCTCCGGAACCTAACAGTATGCGCTGGACTGACGTTAGCACGTGCCGATCAATCGTATGCTCAAGGACGACGTCGTCCTTAGCGTCGTCATCGAGGTCGTCCTTGAGGTCATCTTAGACGTCGTATTCTTGGCGTCGTTCTTGACGTCGTTCTTTAGGCGTCGTTCTCGACGTCGTCGTAGACGTTGCCCTCAAAGGGCCCCTGAAAAGAAAAAAAATGTTTTTCTTTTAAACAGTCTGGTTGGAACACGCGTGTCAAAAAACAAACTTTACGCGAAAAAAAAAATTGGAGCAATATTGACTGCGCGAGATAGTCATTCCAGAATGACCAGTGACGTCATGGACTTTGCGCGCAGAATTTCTTATAAATTTCTCGCCGTCAATTTTGCTCTAAAAATTATTTTTTTTCGCGTAAAATTTATTTTTTGACACGCGTGTCCCAACCAGACTGCTTCAAAAAAATGTTTGTTTCTTTTCAGGGGTGCTTTAAGGTCATTCTAGAGGTCGTCCTAGACGTCGTTCTTGATGTCGTCCTCTAGGACGTTATCCATGACGTCGTCTTAGATGCCGTACGTGACGTCGTCCTCAACGTCGTTCGAGAGGTCGTTCTAGGCGTCGTCCTAGAGGTTGTCCTAGACGTCACGTCGTCCTTGACGTTCTCCTAGATGCCGTCCTTGACGTTGTCCTCGATATGTGCGCGGTAACGCAGATGCTTTGTCACAGAAGAGGTAAGGTCTTTTCTGTGACGTGTGTGTAGAAACGTGTAGAAACATTACTTGAAAACATTTCCCTGGCTGGACTATAATGCTTTCGTATTCCTACACGTAGGCAGTCATAAGTGTACTCCTGTAATATGTTTCTTGCATTTAAAGGTCTCAGTGACTTAATATAATAATAACATTAATAAAGTTTATTTCCCGTTCGATACAGGAATGGAGGAAATAGCGGGAAAAAGCTGTTTTCTACCTTGACGGAGTCCCCTGCTCCCTTACAGTTCCATATGACAGCTAAAAATACAAAGCAACAGCAAAAATATCAACATTGTGTACAAAATAGAGTACAACCTATCGCAGAAAACTAACATATTCCATTTAAATAAGAAAATAAGTCTTGCATTGTGACAGAAATTATATCAACGTTTTTGTTTAAGAGGAAATTTAGTAAAGTAGGTAGCGTATACTTTAGAGAAGGCATGGAATAGTTGTTATGGCAAGGAGGCACAGCCCAATGTGCCGCCGAACGAGTTGGATAGGAGGTAAAATGTTTCCTTAGTTTAGAATGTTTGGCCGGAATATCCACGTTTCTTTTTTTTTCTACCTTAGAGCGGACTATAAGTTTATACGTATACATATCGAAAACGCGCAACAAAATATATTTTTCAAACAAACCCTCGGCGCTTTACATATAAGAAACATTAGCAATGAAGCGGACAATTTTTTTTGTAATAGATGTATTTTTTGTAGATTGAAACTGGTGGTTCTACCCCGTACCAGGTGGCAGTAGTTTAAATGGGATGTAAATAGAGTTGTATATATACTGTAAACGACTTAATTTTCGCAGGATCAAATTTTCGCGAATCGGACAAAAGCTGTAAATTTTAAATTATTCGCGGATTCTAATTTTCGCGAAGCGAGTATCGCCTCCGTAGCGTTCACATATTGCCCGAGTTGTTCGCTGGACATACTTTTCGCGTTTGTAGGCGATTCGAGAAATTCGCGAAAATTAGGTCCTCGCGAAAATTTAGTCGTTTACAGTAAGTAGTTTAACGTTGTTTGGTACAATAAAACGGTTTCGTGAGACTAATCCAATGACCCTGGACAATCTAGGAACTTATAGCTTACATGGTCGTCCCAAGACAAATACTGGTTAAGATAAACGCCAGGACTTTTCAAATTCTCCACTATCTTTATGACATTTCAATTTATTACGAGACTTTTCGTTATAAAACGCTTTTATTTTTGGTTCGAAAGACAACTCCTTTAGTTTTACTATTCTTAATTTAAAGTCCGTTGTCGGATATTTAATTTTGCAACCCTGTTAAAGTATCATTTTGCGCAGTTGATAAGTTTACCACTAGTCTTAGCCGAAAATAAAAGAGTTGTATCGTCTGCATATATGACAAATTTAGCAAGAGAATCTATGTTAACAATATCGTTAATATAAATGTTAAATAGCAAAGGTCCCAAAATACTCCTTTGTGGTACACCAGAGAAAACAGACTTTGTATTAGATGAAAATCCATTTAAATAGACAAACTGCTTACGATCACTCAAATATGACTGAAGCAACGTAAGTGCTTGGCCCCGAATTCCATAAGGATAAAGTCTTTTTAGCAATAAATTATGGTTTACATAATCGAATGCTTTCGTAAAATCAATAAATACGGCTAAAGCTACCTGGTTTGCCTTAAAACTCTCTAAAATAAATTATTTTTTGTTCTAGTAATGCTAGGTCTGTCGAACGATGCTTCATGAACCCAAATTTATCATTAGTAATTACACGATGCTTATTAAAAAAATTGACAGACGAATGTGAATAAGTTTTTCTAAGCCCTTAAAAAAACGACAAGATAGAGATAGGTCTATAATTATTTATGTCGTTCTTGTCTCCCTTTTTTTATAAAATACAGACACTCTAGCTTTTTGCATCAGCTGCGGAAACACCCCAGTTGAAAAACATAAATCAAATATGCAAGTAAGGAAGGGAGTGATCATTGGTAAAACATATTTCACCGCCCGAATCTGCATGCCATCAACATCATAGCTATGGCTATTTTTTTATTCCATAAAAGTAGTAGACTCCTCTGTATCAGTAACTGGCAATAGAAATGGAATCCCTAGCTTTAAAGGTTATATTATCACATGCGGCATCACTACTGTTAATTTGAGGCAAATCAACAAACCTGTCAATAAATGCGTTTGCCAATGACACGCCAGTTAATTTCTCTCCTGCAAAAATAATGCATTCTACAAGATGGGACGTTTTGCCTTCTATAACTAAATTCAAGTTCTTCCACGTAAGGTCAGAATGGCCTACAGAGTTTCTAAAGGATTCATTATGATAACGCTTTCTTGCTTTTCTCAGGGCGTTTGTCAGTTGCTTACGGTACGATTTAAACGTCCGAAGGTCATTGGGATTTCTAGTTCTTGTGAACTTTATATATAGCGCATTTTTAACATTTATATTTTCAAGTAGATCTACAGTTATCCATGGTTTCCGAATGCGTTTCCTCACTTTAATTAGTCTGCAAGGAAAAGTGCTCGGATAAATGTTTTTAAACCGTCCAAGAAAAAACTTGAACGCCTCATCGGGATCGCTCTTTGAAAAGATATCATCCCAATTTGTATCTGCCACACATTCCGTGAACCTCTCCAAACCATCCGGCATAACACACTGGACTTGCGCAGAAGTTATTGGAACTTTCTACTTTATGTTATTCATTTTGACACACATAAAAATTAGAAGATGATCACTGAGGTCATAATTAATTATTCCAGATCTTATACGACTTTCCTCGTAATTTGTTATGAATCAATCAATCAAGGTTTTTGAGGTAACTCTGGTCGGAGATTTTATTACAGTACAACCATTTATAAGTATTAAACTTTCCAACTCCCTTTTGAGGCAGTATTACTTAACATGTTCACATTAAAATCGCCACCGCATATAATGTTCAGCTTCTTTTCATTTGCAAAATCAAAAAGAGCGCTCAGAAAATTCAAAAAAGGGGGCAAATCGACTGCAGTGGGGCGGTAAATTACCGAATCGAAGTCGTTTTTGGTTCGCAATGATAAAGCTTCGTAATCTTTACTGATAACAATAAACGAAGGCAGTAACTCGCAATCAATACTTTCTTTAATCAAAATTGACACACACACACACTCGGGTTTCGCTGCGATTTATAAAAAAAAACATTCATACAAAGGCAATCTGGAAACATCGGTATGTTCTGTGTACCAGGTTTAATGCTAATGAATTCTTCCGAACCTGTCCCATGACACGTATTCAGACGTTGTATAATACTTTCAATGATTCTTGCATTGACATTTTTAACCCATCTTTTGCAGCGTTCAAGTTTTCTCTTACAAATCTATAACCATCTTTTGTAGCGTTCAAGTTTTCTATTGTCAATTTGTAGAATTCTTTTTGCTGTATGTTAATTGTGCATCATTATCAAGGCTTCAAGCTGTTTATGAGCACGAAAAATAAACAAATGAATGAATGAATAAATGAATGAAGTAATGAATGAATGAACGAATGAATGAATGAATAATCTCGATATCAGAAAGCTCAGCAAAAAAACCCTCAAGATCAACACTTTTATTTTTGCTGCTCGAATATTAATATGTCAACAGTAAGTTGATAAGGAAAACTCTTCTCCAATACAAGCTTCAAACTCAGAAGGCAATACATATTCTGAGAATGCCATCTCAAAAGAAAGTATAAACAGGAAAAAAATGCAGATAAAGGCTGCAAGCACCAGTAGCTCAGCTCATGTTTGACAAGTCGTGTTCACTTTTTACTGTTTTGGCAGGGTAACCGGTTTTCCTCCTGACAAACATGTTACCATTTCGGTGCAAAACATACTGAAAATTGTGTTCTCTTGCCCCTTGTTTCGTAGACCACAAGAGCGCCTTATCTTGACAAGTCATATTTTTAAGAATATACTCGTTATCTTTACGACCTTTAAGGTTGCGTCCTTGTCCAGCCAGCGATCGCGAGTCTGTTGTTTCATGTTCTGTTGCCGTTGACCAATTATTTAAAACATTATTTGATTAGTTTTAATCTTGCAAATGTATTACGCTGCAGATTTCTTCGGGTGTGGCAGAGTAATCTATTCAAAACTTACGAAGCCTCCAGGATGTTAGGCCGTAGGCTCAGTATATTTTAAGTGGGAGAAAGATCGAATGAGTGTTCTCCAACTCAGAATTAGGAATAAAACAAGCCAGATATATAATAGCGAGTTCGTTTCACGGCACTCGTGCCCACGCGTGCCCACTCGAAGCGTGGAACGGGTTCGTTTTGGGCCGGCACTCCACGAGTGGTTGCACTCTCCGAGTTCGTTTCAGCGCTGACACCCCACGCGTGCATGCACTCGCTGCACCGAGAAAATCGGGAGTGCGCCAAAATGCAATCCCGTCATGCCTTGCTCCGGCGGGGCCGGCGAGGAGCGGGAGCAGACGACGAGGGTTCGTCTGCTACGATGTGTCGCGGAACCGAACGGGAAAAAAAGTAGATTTTCTCATAAAAATCGGGTCCCGCGGGCCACGAAATCAAACGCGAGCTTGAATTGTGAGCGTCTGCTATTTCCCGAAGAAAGCCATTGACAACGCGTGATTTATTTGCAGGTTTTAAATCGCTCTGTTGCCGTACAAACGCTGAAATATACAAGTGTGTAAAGAAATGCTCAAAACAAACGTGACAGCGGGCCCCGAGATGTCTATCACCATCCGTGTGCGGGTGAAAAATTTAACATTTGTCGAAAAAACTCCCCCAGCAGAAACCTCTTTCTACCCAATAAGCATCAGAGAAAGCTAAAGATGGTAACTTTACCCGAGGATTGGGCAACGTCATCATGTTTAACATTTATTTACGTCAGATAACTTGCCCCGTCGTATTTTGTTCGAGAAAGCTCTCGTTCTCGACGCCCTCACCAAGGCTAATATCTGATCCACCTATAATGACGATCCAAATCGAAAGTCCCAGTTTTGCTGAATATTCCAACAGGCTAGTTTTAAGCCGTACCCTTTCAGTGGTTCACGCATAATACCATGCTCAAACGGATCAAGCTTCTGCTCGGACAGCATCATCAGTTTTCTTCAGTGTAAACGGTTATAAGAATAACTAGTGCCACTAAATAAGCTACGCTTCAGAGTAACGACACTTGGCCATATTGTGTCTTAAAATCATGGTTGCCAGTTATCTGAAACATTATCTGAAATCACAGGAAACACGTTTCCGCCCCCCACAAATGTTTAAACGGTTCGTGACAGAGCAAAGAAATATTGCGTGACCTTCCTAACACCGAATCTAATGCTGAGGAAGTCGCACTTTTGAATCATGACGATCGGTAGTTGCGTCTGCTCTGCATACGAGCCAAAATGGCGGCGCCCACAACAATGCCGGGGAACGGAGTGCCGATACTCTAAGCGCAGCTCATTTAATAACTCTAAGAATAACCAGCTGCTTTGTAGACAGCTGGTTGCGGAGATTTACGCCGTCTGTAACTACCTCTACGGCAGCCGAGCTGCTTGAAGTCATCGCAACTATAAACTACAGGTTGCAGCGACCAACGTTCGTAGATAAACGTTGGTAGCGACTGCATTCACGCATTCCCACGCATCACTCCGAACAGAAAGGCGCTAGTTTCGGTTTGAAGTCGGTGCCTTTTCTACAACATAGATGGCGGCAGCATCAGTCTTCTGCACTCGGTGCATTTGGCGAGTTCGTTTGAGTCCAGTTTTCCGTGCAACACTCTGTGAGTGCGATGCATTCTGGGAGAGAACTCGAACGTTGCCAGTGCGTGTGAAACGAACTCGCTATTAAACATTAAAAGAAGCTACAATATATCGCGGGTACATGATAGCGCGAATAGCCTAGGCAGCTTGCTGATAACAAAACGGGTAACATTGAGTAGGACTCATCATCGGAAGGATTCATCAGACATTTTGAATGGGAACTCGCAGGGCTGATTTGCAGCGCTTTTTCGTCTGTACAGTAGCGTGCGTAGGCTAGATGTGGTTTTCTCTGTGGCTCTATTGGGGTTTGCTTAATAAGTGTTGAATAATCAGCGTAGAAAAGAATAATGATGTGCAACGGAGCAAACGCAAATTTTGCTTTGCACTTGATTACGGGGATCTCAGAAGGGTTACAAAAACCTAAGTTTTCGGGAGTTAATTCAAATATAAAAAAAATACAAAATGAACACATGAAGTGTGTCTATGTTGCAATGTTTGCGATTCGTCAGACCACGTGTGACTTCAAAAGCATACGGACCGTAAATTCGTCAGGCAGTCAAACTGTAAAAGCATTAAATTATAAAGTGGTCAAACAATTGCAAAATAAATCATCCAGGTCGTCAAACCGCACAAGCGTCAAAACATAACGTCACCAAGCCATCACACAACAACTACTTCAAAGCATCAAATCAATATAGGGTGATACCAGATAAGATCGACCAAAGGGTGGCCGGTCGACTTTTTAAATCAACTGATGTTTTATAAATCTCCCCTCGTGGGCTAACTGCCTCGGCCGCTGTGGGGGGCCACCTTCCTTTCGCTCTTTCGTTCGTGCGGCCTCTCCAGGGAACGTGGTTACCGCGGAACTGAACAAATCCACGGACAGGAACGGCATCTGCGTCCGTGGAGCAATGGTCGGTGCTATGCCAATGGTAAGCTATTCTTCATATCTACTTAACCAGAAATAAATCTTTTATATTTGAACAAAGCATGTCAAAGCGCATTTTTGAAATAATTCTTAAACAGAGTTCCGATAAATTATCACTGTGGAATAGCACCAAAAGATTAATTCGACCAAACTGGTTTAACTAAGATAATAATGTTGCTTAACACTTAAGAGTGTGGTAAAGAAGATGAAGAACTTTTAGTCGAAGCAACAGACACTAAAGGGAACGGCTCACGTTCCTTTTTGTGTCTGTTCCTTCGACGAAAATTTTCTAATTTTCTTCACCGCAGTCTCGGGTGTTACAATACATCATTTGCCACCACCAGCTCGCCTGCGCACTCACTCTTTTCACTAATTGGCTAGAGAGCCAACATCTCCTATTTAACAGCTTGTTGGCTATTTACAAATCATTAGGCAAACTTTTTTTTTACTAATAACGCTCTTATCTTCGGCTGTGTTTCTTAAGCGATACAGGTAACAGTGTAAATCGTAAGTTTCGCCGCGCGAAATTAAAGTGGAAAAAATTGCAAAGCTAAGACATCGTCCAACGATATCGAACACAATACATAATACCTCTTCCGATCGCAAAAACAAACACCTTCGAGATTGCGAAATATCTCTGCAACTTTTACGAATTCCCGCTAAAAATCGCTAACATCTGGCGTTCTTGGACGGTTTCGCAAGTGTCACATTAACAACCACTTCACTGTTTACTTACCTACTCAACGTGCCTCTCGCGCTCCAGTTTCTTTTGCAATTGATTCTGCACAGCTCTAATGCGTGATTTCGACTAATTACACGCAAAAGCACTGTCGTAATAATTAATGTATCTTGGGGATTCAACGTCTCTTAACTAAATTTTAAAGTCCGTTTAAATATTTTACGATTTGAAAAGACCAGGACTACTCGACCGAACCGCACGCACACCGAATACCCGACGGGTAGCGAAGCAACCAGACTTGTACGTAATCCGTTACAAGTAACGAAATTCCTTGTAATCCCTTACATTTATCGGTAATTTAGTAACTGAATAATTACATTTTTTCTAGTCTAATTTTAAAGTAATTCCCTTACATTTTTTACGTAACGGATTCCTTGTAGTTCGTTATATTTTTTTCAGGACCAGCCCCCCCCCCCCTTCTAAAGAAAAGGTCGTTTTTATTTTGATAAATTTGAGCGGCAGTGATACTGTCACGGCATTGACCAGCGCAAAGGGAGGCTTGGCACTCTTCAGTTCTGCAAAGCCTTTTCTTTGCAACACCAAGCCCCTGAATCTATTTTCTTTTCAGACCCTAACAACAATGTCATAAAATCCAAATAAGCATTTCTACAAAAAAAAAAAAAGGGAGGGGGGCAAGTTATATCCGCTTTTTTTAGTGCCTTTGTTTTTTTTTTTCTTTGCGATCGAAGGCGGGGAGAGGTGGACACCAAGTGATTGTGTGCCTCTTCGAGAAACTCGAGGCGGTAAGTGCACAGACAAGAATTAAGAATGCCCTTCTCGGTTATAGTAGCTACAACCATTTTTATAATGTCACAACACGAGACAACGCTCCGTCTGCCCTAAAATCCTCTAAAAGCAATGTGATGATATGTGAAGGTGTTATTGCCAGAAGCATCCTCGTTCATTGCTGCACACTTATCATCTTCTCTAAGAAAACAGGATGTATTTGTTCTGCTTCATTCACATTATTTCAACCTGTTTTGAAAACTACTTACTTTTTTGCGGTCCAAGTTTTAGGGTTGGCCCCTTTTATTTGTGAATTTCAGCCAGGTTATCCGCATCTCAGCCACCCTTTTGTGAGTCAGCTTTTTGCGATCACTCCGAAAATAATAATTGTCTTCCTTTTTTTTTTCGCTGTTGTATTCCGGCACGACGCATCTTTTACAAATAAAAGATAAGAGGTCTTTACAAATAAAGCATAATGGTGGCTGATGTAGACTCGAGACTCTGGGCTTAGGGAGGGAGTGAAACTCATGAGTGGGGAGCCATAGTGTGGCTCAGTTCTCTGCCCTTTGCTGCCCGTGGCATCAGCGGAAGTCTATCCAGACCAAACCGGAGTAAACTGCAATCGGTCCGTGCTCCGTGCGTTTTTGAACGGCATCAAGAAAGGTACACATGGCAAACGTGCATTTGCCTTTCCTTATTTTTACCGACGTTCTGATTGTTATTTTTTTCTATTACTTATATTTATATATTAAAAACATTTTATTATTCACTAACGCGCCTCAACCGAGGCTCGACCTGTTAAGAATCACAGGAAGAAGAATATCGAGCCAAACCTTAAATATTATTTTATTATCACCTTACTGGTACCAACTCTACTAAAACTCTCGAATATCAGGCAACGGCTGCAACGATGAAGCTTTGCCCTATCTTCGAGCTAAATAGTACTTCCATTGCTTCGCTAAAAAAGCTAAATGCAAAGATTTAAATATTCGTGAGGCACAATATGGCACTCCCATCCAGTGACTCAGTTCAAATGGTGCTCAGCGTAGCAGTCCACATCTTCAGTAAAAAATGACGCAATATATGTCTGACGAGACTTTCGAGAGCCAGCTGTTGCTCAAAATTCTCAAGGTCAATAAATGGGACAGCTGGCAACAGTAAGAACTTGAATAGCCTTCTTCCTTTTGTTCCAAAACTGAGGAAAATATTGTTGAAAGTAACGCCACGAAAGTAACGGATTACTTTTGGGAGTAACGGTCCCTTACTTTTATGAGAGGGTAATTGTAATTGCAAAAAATTACAATTTAGCCTTGAGTAATTGTAAATGTAATTCCTTACAATTTTTCAGTAACGTGTACAAGTCTGGAAGCAACCAACCCGAGATATGGCGCATGGTTACCGGCCTGTTAAAATAAAGATGAACCACGCCGTTGTGGCCCGCAGCCATCAGAACGTCTCAAATCCTGTCCTCGCTGAGCTTATTGTGTTTGCGGTTGGTGGCTTGTATTTCCCCTAGTAAAGTATTTTTCGTCTCTGGTAGGATCATCTCTTTACCCTTTCCTACTCCACCCCCCCCCCCCCCCAAACCAACACCACACCCTTTGCAAGACTAGGCTAGTTTGACTTAATAGCACCTCCTGGACAAGTGCAGAAAAGTGTAGGCCGGTGTACTTCCGGTCATATCTCAATGCATATACCATAAGTACACTGTCTTACACTTTCCCGCACCGGTGCGGGAGGTACACTTAAATAGAACTTGCCTAATACCTTCCGTTTCCTCCACGGCGGTGGGATTCCTGAGTGTACTACAGTGCGTCTACATTCTAAAAAGATGCTAAGAGAAGGCATTATCGGCGGGCCGCAGACGACGAGCTGCGCCAAGCGGAAAAGGCAGCAGAATTTTAGCAACGTAGTTCTCTTCGTTGCAACGAACGCCAAATTTCAGAGTGGATTCCTGAACAATCCTTGGGTTACCCGTACGGTGGGTGCTACCGGTTGCGGTTTCTAAGAGGCCTGACGACCTCGCGTACAAAGCACGTCTTCTTTCTGGTCTAAGAGTTATATGCCTAAGATGTCTTGCAAAGTCTGAGTGATATTGAAGTGTGCCTTGCAGAAGGGCAAGGGGCCGAATCTGTCTGGTAAAAGCAGCTCGTCGAAAGCAGATCTTTCAATTGGTAAGGAAATACATACCAATGTACTGTAGAGACACGGACAGAAGACCAACTATGAGTTGGTTAATAAAGATCTCCGTAAAAAAGTAACTTGATAAAATCGTTTAGGAACTCACAATTCTTAGAGTGAAATAATTGTTTTAGCATCTCCACTGAGACTGAAATTTTTTTCAGAAAGGCCAACCTGAAAAAGGTTGGTTGTTTTAATTCTTTCTGTTAAATTTCTCGCTCACTTTTCTAAAATAAAATTTGTCAGTTAGTGTTTAGGTTGGTAACAGAACAACGATCAGTTGTTTGGTTATTCTAATTCTTTTTTTAGCAGCAGATTAGGCATGTTTTCTTGAATACCAGCTGAACGCAGAGGAAAAGCGAAGGAACGTAGAGGAAACCCGAAAATCTTGATATATAACCCCTTGTTTTACTCCCACTTTGCCTACTGCTACCTCGTTTTGGGTACATCAACCTTAACTAATATTGAAAAACTGTTCATACTACAAAAGAAAATACTCAGAGGTATAGGTCATGTACCTTTGGATTTTCACACTGCTGAATTATTTAAAACCTATAGGATAATTGATGTTCACAATTTGTATTAATATCGACTTTGTTCCAGTTTTAAGTGTGAAAGAATAAAGGACACATGTTTCTTAGAAAATCTTGCACTGTTGGAGAAAATTCACCAGTGTGGTCTACTCGTCACGCGGAGAAGTGGAAGATGGTTACTCAGCGAACGAACTATGGCTCTCTGATGCTTCAATTTACTCTTCCAAATTTCTTAAATACTTTTTGCAGTAGTAATGTTTCCCTTGAAAACTTGACTTTCAAAGACTTGCGTGGATATTTTTGTACATGATGCATTCTTTTCATACAACGTTATTTGTTTTGTTTTTTTCTGTTAACAATACCTTCCGTTGCTACTTGATGTGATTTTCATCTTTATTTCTCGATGCTTGCCGTTGACCGCTGTAAGGGGACCGAGGACCAGTCAAGCTGCATATAGCAGCTTTTTTTCTCGGGCTCCCCCATGAAGATTGATGGAAATAACGATATTATTATTATTATTAGAATACGTTAAGCTGGTATTCAAGAAGGCATGTCAAACCAACCGGCTCAGGTCCAGGCCGTCAAGGCTTAGGCACTTCCTATCAAATTTTGACTATGGTCCTCATCGGTTCCTACTAGAAGTTTCCTATCCCAAACTGGTCACGTCAATTTTGATATTATTATACCACCATCTTACAATTTAACCCACTTACAACTCACCTTTTTATAAGTTAAATTGTGTTTGATAAACCTAAGTTATCTCCCACATAGGCCTAAAACCACAATAGAACGTCCGTGTTTATTTTTTTTTTACCAAGGAATCCTGGGGCACTAAGAGAAATGTATTGGACGTCAGGCGACTCCTAGTTAGGCGCTATGCTTCTTCTAGAAACGCAATGCGATGGAACGTGGTTGTGAGTACATCGTTTTGTAAAAGTAGACGTAAATACTGACCGTCTTTGGTTAACCCCCATCCAGTAGCGATGCACTTTTCATCTTTAAATTGCCAGTAAGGAGTGGGAAGGCAGATGGGCATCAAAAAGTTCTCGCGGCCAGCAAAGTCAAGCGCTCTCGCCAGCTTAAGTAGAGCGTAGTCGTAGTTCTCGGTTTTAGGGTCATACGACGGATGAATTGTAATCTGAATTGACAGAAATAGAAATTGATACTAAAAGAGGAGATTCCAAGCGAGCAATAAAATGCCCGAAAACTATTGTCATTCGATAATTTGAATGTCCAGTTCCTGACCCCTTCATTTTTTATGAGAGTAAATCCTTATGAATACGTATATATTTGAGACTGGTCTGTTGTTTTGCCTACCTGCTAGCGATCATTTTGACATAGCAACGTTTCACCCGAAGGGGTGCATGTACGGAACCTGATGCAGTAAGAAAAATTGATTACAGAAACTATGTAGCACAAAGCTATAGGAAATAATATTTCTGAAGTGCACTATAAAAACCGCAGAAAAAGCAAACAGGATATTTAAAAGTAACTGGGGCGTTCTCGTAAACCTAGAGGTGCCTGTGGCTTCACCGCATCTTCCGATGCGCTGGGTGTGCAGCAAGAGGCGGGGCTGCGGTCAAAGTTTAATTAGTGATCCCGTATTTGCTGCTGATAAAATTAAAATAAATCTTTAGACATAACTTTAAGGTGCCTACGTTGAAGCTTCCACAGTTTTTCCTTATTCATAAACCCCATCAGTTCTTCTCTAAGGAAAAATGAAGTACAAGGGCAGGCTAACACTTCTTTAGGTAGAATCTCGCAGCTCTGCAGACCATTTAATCAGTCGCCTCCTGCGAGCTGCCATCTTTGTTTACTGGACTGTGGAAAAGGATTCTGAGCATGCGCAGCAGCTCTTTTTTGCGGAATATCGGACGCCGCGTATCCGTCCACAGCCACTAGGAAGCGAGCCTTCACAACCGCTTTTGGTTCAGGTGTGTAGCACTGGCTTACATGATGCAGAAATACATGTTAAAGGCGTTCCAGTTCAAGTAATCTAAATTTACATTAGACAATTATCCACGCATACATGTACATCTTCACCGATGATAGCGCCGTTTCTCTTTCTAACTGAAATATATTTTTTAAATGCACCATTTTTATAAAGGCAATAATATGAAACTATCTACCAATTTCACTAATAGGTTTGCCATGTGAAATTTTTCAACAGATAATCTTCTCGTTATCGGTTAAATTTGTAGAAACGAATAACGACTTTACAGATTTGCAACATGTTTTTGGAAAACATTTCTTGTGCGAGACGCAACTACTCTTCTTCGCGCATGATCTGCACCACTCTCTCGATACCTTTATGAAGTTATGATGAGAATGCAATTAACAGAAAGGTGGAAGCGAGCTAGACAAGAATGACGATCATAAATCTACTGGGAATGAAGAGGTCCCTCGTTCGATACAAGGATCAGGCGGATTGTTTCGGTCGCGCACCAGTCATCTAGCTGTCTTTGAAAAGTTGTGTTTTTCCTCTATCCCCCTTGTTCCCATTCTCCAGAGATTATTATTTTCTTGTATGAAGTTGACTGCATTTTCCTGGATTTTGCAAAAGCATTAGATAAGGTTTCTCACAAACTACTCCTTTTTAATTTGCGTTCACTGAGCATTGATTACCGAAACCTCAATTAAACTGCTCAAGTCAACTACATTATACTGTAGCAGAAAGGCAAAACAAGGAAAAGCGGCTTGTAATTAAGCGGTGTGTATGTACAGTCGGGGACAAAAGTCTCCAGGACACGCGAGCTGCGACTGGAACGCATTGCTCTGCCATCTGCCGGTGGGTCGCCTGGTTTCGAGATCACAGAAAAGCGCATGCGCGTCCTACTGTGCCTGCCAACCTGTGCGCTTTCCCGCTCTTCTGCGGCGCGGCGCCTAACTCGGAATCGGGCGTGTGGGACCGCCTCGGAGATAGCGCTTACTGACATGGCACCTATCAAGCAAGAAGTCACGGCATCTCAACTGAGCGATAAGCTCAACTGGTTATAAAGCAAGGTGCGCTGACACGGCGAAATGCGGCGAAATACCCTAGGCGGTATCTCGAGTTTCGGAATGTGTAGCAGAGGCTCGTCAGCCGCCAGCGCTATCTCCGTTGCGGTACCACGCGCCCGATTCCGAGTTAGGCGCTGTGCCGCAGAAGAGCGGGAAAACAGACATGTTTGCACTCAGAGTAGGACGCGCATGCGCTTTTGTGTGATCTCGAAACCAGACCACCCGCCGGCAGATGGCAGAGCGATGCGTTTCAGCCGCAGCTGGCACGTCCTGGAGACTTTTGTCCCCGACTGTATATTTTTTCTCTGCATTTTGTTATATTTTGTTCAAGTGGCCAACACCACAAGTAATGATTCAATCTGTTTGTTCGGTACTTTGTTCACCACTATTTTTTACATAAATTACTTGGTTCTGAAAATCTCTTATACCTCCTACTTAGTTGGTGACGATTGCGTAATCTATCGGACAATTACACAAATACATAATGTTATTTTGCTACAATCCGGCTATACTTGAATATATCAGTGGATAATAAAACTTAGCACTTAAAATGCAAATACATAACTGTGCTACGTGTTCAATCTTTGCGTTATGCGTATCATCTCAACAACGTACCTCTCGCTTGGGTGTTTGTCTGTAATTTTTTTGGTGTTCATATAACGTCTAAACTTTTTTGGCAAGTTCAAACTTAATCTGTGGTTAACACTGCTAACGGTGTGCTAGGACACTTCAGAAGGAAACTCTTCCTTGCTCTTTCTTCACTAAAACCAAACCTCTACAAAACGCTTGTCCGCCCAAAATGTAGAGTGTGTTCATGCCATGTGAGGACCCAACCTTTCATAGCTAATCACCTCAATTGAGTCTGTCCCAAATCGCTCAGCACGCTCAATCCTAAGCGGTGCACATTTCAAGTCCTGCTTGGGATGGTATCCTATTATGTTTTTCTTGGGAGAGGGGGGGGGGGGAACGCAATTTACTTTGTTTCTTGTGGCAGCGGCTTGTAGAGTGCGGAATACCTGAACTGGTGATCCTGAGAGTATCCGTGTTTAATATTCAATAAAATGAACGTGATGACCAATGGAGTGTTAAGTAAGGTAAGTTGAATAACCATATGTATTTGGAAAGCTGTCAGTCACTGTCCCTTCTTAAAGCACAAGATGTTTTAGACCTGGTCCAATCTGACAAACACAATATGTTTACATGATGCCCTTAAACACTGCGACTGTAAGCGTAGAGATAGAAGTTCTATGAGAAGTTGCGTTCCAATTAAGAAGCGTGTCCAAGGTTGTGCAAAGGGGATTATAACTTAGCATGCAAAGTTTAGAAGATGCTTTATCTTACATTGACAACTGGAATCCATTCCTCGTATGGATCTATAACATCGAGGTTTTCTTCTCCTACCACAACGATGTAATTGGATGGAGAGTTGTAGCCACTGAAACATAATGACGAAAACATATATGAGAGATAAATTTGCACTAGGATTGTAGAGAATAAAATCTGCTAAACATGAAGGGCTAATAGAAGAAGGACGTACACCACAGAGCTCTACTTTCAACTGGTTTAATTTCAGAGAAGACATAAGTACCATGGTAACAAGACATATATATATATATATGTATATATACAGGGTTTTCATTTTTAATCCGAACAGATTTATTTTTAAAAATGCGTAAAAGATGCAGTGATACGGCTTGTGCCGGTGAGTTATACGGCCAGGGGGACATATTATAGGGGGCTAATCGTAACGATCAGTTGACTAATTAATTAAAATTCGTTAACTATCTTTTAAATAATGAAAATAGACATAAAAATAGACATGCACTGGTGCGTTTCACGCCACTTGCAAGACAAACGCAAACACATCGAACGGCTTTACCGCTCATTCACACTGGAAGCGGATCCGCGTTCGCAAAGCGGTTGCGAACGCGGTTGTATAAAGATCTAGTACAATTGCACGCGAACTGGATATCATCGAGTGCGCGTGCAATAGCACTGGATATTTATACAACCGCTTTCGCAACCGCTTTGCGAACGCGGATCCGCTTCCAGTGTGAATGAGCGGTTAGTCCAGACCACTTGGTCCTGAGAGATAAAGACGAATCGGTGGCCAAGTGCAATAAAGAAAAAAAAAAGGATCGGTGGCCGAGTGGGCTAGCGCAAACCAGCTCGGAGCACGTGGAGCGAGAGCTCGCGCTGTATAACCCAGAGATCCTGGGTTCAATCCCCACCCCTGCCCGTTTCGATCTGGGAGCACAACTTCCTCTGCGCAAGTTGCAGAACGCGCTAATTGGACTCTCGCGACGCTGACGTCAAGCCGAGCTACGTGTCAATCATCCAAGCTCTCTCGGTACTCAAATTCCAGCGAGAATGTAAAACACAAAGTCGTAGCGAGCTCCATCGAAGCGCGTGCGAGCAACACCGTGGTGCCAGCCGATTGAACGGCTGCACTGATGACGTCTCGCCCGAGTGTCCCTACATCCCTACGCCGCGTTAGAGTCAATGATGCGTAGAGTGTACCTAGGCGGCCGGTAAATACTCTAAACCTTCTCGTCGCAAGATCGTCGTTTGTGGAAGTTATTGGTGCCGACAAAGTGACGTTTCACAACTTTGCAATTGAAAACGAGTGTGTTGGTTAATAGACACAAAACTTGAAAGTATAAAAACAGCGGGGACGACGACGGGAACAGGACATATTTCATTAGGAACAACACAAAATGGTACAAGGATAAAACCGCCCCCCAAAGGTTTCAACGCTCTCAAAGAGGGAAAGTAGATTATTGTGCAAAAGAAAGGGAATTCACTGTAAATATAAAAGTTAAAAACGCTGGCGTCAATACGGGGTATCACCAATATAGTTATCTCCGATTACTTGGAATTCGACCTTTGTCATTGTCAATGATAATGAAGATGCAGAAATATTGTTGTTTACAGCCCCAAAGGGAAATGTTCTATAATATGAAAGTTTAAAAAGCTCTAGCGTCACGATGAGGTGTCAGTAATCTAGTCCTCTCTGATGTCAGGAATTCGACCTCCGTCTTTGTTAGTGATAATGAAGGTGCAGAAATGTTGTTGTTTACAGTCCCCATGGCAAATTATTCAATGATTTCTCTCCCAAACCTGTTGTTGTGCCCACCCAGTAATCTAGTATCACAGAAATAAGGAGTACAGTCATCGCACGTGCGGCTGTGAACGACAATTGGGTGATACGACTCATTTGAAGCCTTTGATGCTTCCAAGTTGTGTTCTCTGAGTCGATGGTTGACGGATCTCCCAGTCTGTCCGATGTACAGACTGCCACAGCTTAGCGGAATTCAATAAACCTTTCTTTCTTTACATTCTACAAACTTTTTGGTATGCTTTACGTTGCACCCTCTGGGAATGTCGCTCCCATTAACCTTTTTAAGATCTATCGCGTCCAAGTTCGACACGAGTGTTGTTTTCGCCTGTCGCATGCGCCTAAAACAGATGTGTAAAAAGGTTAATGGGAGCGACAATCCCAGAGGGTGCAACGTAAAGCATACTAAAAAGTTTGTAGAATGTGAAGAAAGAAAGGTTTATTCAATTCCGCTAAGCTGTGGCAGTCAGTACATCGGACAGACTGGGAGATGCGTGAACCATCGACTCAGAGAACGCAACTTGGAAGCATCAAAGGCTTCAAATAAGTCGTATCACCCAATTGTCGTTCATAGCCGCACGTGCGATGACTGTACTCCTCATTTCTTTGATACTAGAATACTGGGCGGGCACAACAACAGGTTTGGGAGAGAAATGATTCAATCATTTGCCATGGGGGCTGTAAACAACAACATTTCTGCTCCTTCATTATCACTGACAAAGACAGAGGTCGAATTCCTGACACCAGAGATGACTAGATTACTTACACCTCATCGTGACGCTAGAGTTTTTAAACTTTCATATTATAGCACATTTCCCTTTGGGCCTGTAAACAACAATATTTCTGCATCTTCATTATCATTGACAATGACAAAGGTCGAATTTCAAGTAATCGGAGATAACTATATTGGTGATACCCCGTATTGACGCCAGCGTTTATAACTTTTATATTTACAGTGACTTCCCTCTCCTTTACATAATAATTTCCTTTCCCCCTTTGAGAGCGTTGAAACCTTTGGGGGGCGGTTTTATCGTTGTGCCATTCTGTGTTGATGCTAAATGAAAGATGTCATGTTCCCGTCATCGTCCCCGCTGTTTTTATACTTTCAAGTTTTGTTTCACAACTTTGGGACGGAGTTATTTGAGGCCAAAATCTTCGCTTTGGAATCGAGGCGAAGATTGAACTTTGTGATGTTGTGGAGCCGTGCGCGGTGTACGCGGGCGGCTTTATAGAGGTCATCTTCCGCCACTGTCAACAACGCCACCGGGGTCACCCACAGGCGGTTTGTGTAGAGACGTCGGTAATGTCTGAGAGATGAGGGGAAACGGGGGATAACAAAACAAAAACAAAAAAAAAGCCGAAGAAAGGGAGTTCAAAAAAAAAAAAGACGTTTACAAATCTTTGTAATGCTAAATTAGAGCTCAACTCTTGAGGAGGAATAAGGGAAGGTACGGAGAGGAGGGTATGCCCCTCGTCGTCCCCTCTTCCTCTCCTCCCCTCCTCCTCCCATTCAGTTTCTCCGCTAAATTTAGCAGGGAAAAGGACATCACATGACAATCTAGTGGAGAAGTGAATTAGCGTTGAAGTCACGTAGCTGGGAATTGAATTGGTGTTGAGGTCAAGTGACGTCAATTTGGCGCTAAATTTAGCGGGCCAGTTACGCCGACGGCGGCGCCCACGCCGCGAAACCCGGAAACGGGCGCCGAAGAGCTGCGCTCTAAAGAAAGAATTAAGGTACGACCAACACACACACACAAACACACGCACACACACACAAACAAACAAATAGGAGTCTCAAGAAGGGCCGTGAAATTGTTCGGGACAGAGAGAGAGAGGATGTGATGGTGACATAATAGTAAGGGTGCAGGCGAGCTGGTGGATGTTAATCATGTTCAATATACCTGACACTGGAGTAGAAAAGAACATAAAAGTCAAAGAAACAGAACGGGACAGGGCGACGTCTCAAAACGAACAGGGTTCTTTTGGTGCTGGTCCATTGATGGTACTCCCGGTGGTACTTTAAACCATCTCCCAGGAGAAGCGTCCAAAGTCTGTCGCAGGCTCCTTTGATGTCCTTGATCCTTTTGCTGGCTCCGTCCCGGTAGGCCTTGGTGATATTTTTCTTGGCGTACCAAGGAACACTGGTTGACGACAGATGCTTGAAGTTTTCCAGGTCCACGAACTTTTTCCGAAGACAGATGCCGAAGAATGCCACATCCGCTTCCAGATCGGCCAAACGACGGCCCAGCTTGTCAAAAACCGTAATAGCTTGGAGGAATAACATGTTGGGTGGAGGTGCGAATGCTGAACCATAAGAAAATGCGACTAAGCCTGCCTCTGGGATGATCAGAGATATAATAGTAAGGGGTGCAGGCGAGCTGGTGTATGTTAACCATGTTGAATATACCTGAGACTGGGGTAGAAAAGAACATAAAAGTCGAAGAAACAGAGCAGGACAGGACGACGTCTCAAAACGAACAGGGTTTTTTTGGTGCTGGTCCATTGATAGTACTCCCGGTGGTTCTTGAAACCATCTCCCAGGAGAAACGTCCAAAGTCTGTCGCAGGCTCCTTTGATGTCCTGGATCCTTTTGCTGGCTCCGTCCCGGTAGGCCTTGATGATCTTTTTCTTGGCGTACCAAAGAACACTGGTTGACGACAGATGCTTGAAGTTTTCCAGGTCCACGAACTTTTTCCGAAGACAGATGCCGAAGAATGCCACATCCGCTTCCAGCTCGGCCAAACGACGGCCGAGCTTGTATAAAACCGTAATAGCTTGGAGGATTAACATGTTGGGTGGAGGTGCGAATGCTGAACCATCAGAAAAGGCGACTAAGCCTGCCTCTGGGATGATCAGAGATATAATAGCAAGGGTGCAGGCGAGCTGGTGCATGTTAATCATGTTGAATATACCTGAGACTGGGGTAGAAAAGAACATAAAAGTCGAAGAAACAGAATGGGACAGGACGACGTCTCAAAACGAACAGGGTTCTTTTGGTGAGGGTCCATTGATGGTACTCCCGGTGGTTCTTGAAACCATCTCCCAGGAGAAGCGTCCAAAGTCTGTCGCTGGCTCCTTTGATGTCCTGGATCCTTTTGCTGGCTCCGTCCCGGTAGGCCTTGATGATCTTTTTCTTGGCGTACCAAGGAACACTGGTTGACGACAGATGCTTGAAGTTTTCCAGGTCCACGAACTTTTTCCGAAGACAGATGCCGAAGAATGCCACATCCGCTTCCAACTCGGCCAAACGACGGCCCAGCTTGTCCAAAACCGTAATAGCTTGGAGGATTAACGTGTTGGGTGGAGGTGCGAATGCTGAACCATAAGAAAAGGCGACTAAGCCTGCCTCTGGGATGATCAGAGATATAATACCCCAGTCTCAGGTATATTCAACATGGAGGTGATGGTGGTGAAGAAAGGGGATATTCCTTTCCCCGAATATTTTACTATAACTCTCTGAAATGCTATGGTGGTTCGGGGCTGGGGCAATACCCCCCCCCCCCTTCACCCTTATGCACCTTGCCCCCTCTTTCGACGTCACTGAAAGAGGGGGGGGGGGGCTAAATTCCCGCCTCCCCATCCCCCTGTTTCGACGACCCTGCTTAGAGGTAACGTTTTAAGAGATTCTGGAATTAAAACGGCTCGCGTTCCATGAACTCAAGAGTGGCCATGACAGACTTTCAAGCGAAAGACTCGTGCCAGGGCACGTATATAGTGTGCGGGCGCGTTCAGTGACGTCATTTTATGGTTGATACCTTTGACGATGGAGTCAGGATTATCAGTTGTGAGCGACAAATTTGATGGTGCGTGTTCAAATCGACGATGTCAAGTTTAGTGTCCTTGCGTTCTTGAAGCATCACCGCCAATCTTGACAACCTGACATTACTTTTATTTTCTTATTTCCGCTGATAAACATACTTAATCCCAAACTGACTGCTCTTCGAATGTCTACCATAAAATGCTTTTATCCCGCCGAAGAAGGGACAACTGCCCGGTGGTGAAATTCGTCCGAAAGTGGACAACGGTAGTCGGCTGGTTGTGGCCTAGCTGCAGCGTACTAGAATACTTGGGCGGTGTTGGGACCGGAGCGGCTCGGCAACGGGAGCTCGTGAGGGCGCGTGTATTGACAGTTCGTGGCGGCGCTGTAGTCGAGTTATCCGGAAAAAATCACTCAGTTCGCCTTTTTTTTTCACTTTGAGCGGTGCACGTGTCGGTACCACGATTTTATACACTCCGTTTCACCTTATGTTGTACCATAGCAAAGGCTAGAAGCGCGAGCTCATAGCGTTGGTAGCTGCCCTTGGTGCACGAGAGCTTGTTCCGCGGAAATGTATCCTGGAGCAAGGAGCTCGCGCTTGTAGCCTTTCCCGCGATACGACACGAGGTGAAACAGAGTATAGGGCACATAAAAAAAATCGGTATTTTCAATTTTTTTTTAATTTTTGCGGTAGGCAAAGGGTTACTTAACGGTTTAATTGGCAATGTTGCAATTGGGACTTTAAAGGGAGCCATTAGTAAAGGCCAACCTAATTTAGAAAGTTCGCGAACAAACAACGTGCTTTGAGACATTCATCGCTAAAAATTTCCCTTTCTTCGCTTAATTAAAAAACCGCGCGCTGAAAGCGCGAATGAGGTTGTGCTGATACTGATGCGTAGAAGAATGACACAGTTGTTTCCGTCCCCTCGTCACTAACTCGACAGCGTGTCTTCGGTGGACTCGCCGGCGCCACACATCAAGACGACTAAGTCACTATTCTACGTATTATTTTACTAACGCGGTTTCTGAATCAAGCGCAGAAAGGCAAACTTTTACGATAAATTTTGCGAAACTTGTTGGCCTTTTCGCGAATTGTCGAAATTGTGTTTGCCTTTATTAATGACTCCTTTTCAAACTGTAATTGCACCATGGCCAATTAGGCCGTTAATAAACAAGTTAGCTAACAGATTTTGGTTAATTACTAAACATTGCAAACGGTTATTCACCCATTTATTGCCCACCGAGCACTACAGGTATAACGAAAAGCGGCTTCCCCATATCTGCCACATCCTTTTTTTGTAAAATACGTAAAGTTATGTAGAGAATAAAACTGAAAAACCCTGTATGTCTGCGGGAACCAGATACGCCCCCTGTGGAACTATGGGTCTTTCCCTGCGAATACCCAGCTCAGGCGAGACTTGCCTGGTTGTCAGAAAGCAGCTGTCGGCTAAATGTATTGTTATGAGCGTGTAAGTTTCAGACGTTTTACCCTCAAGAGGATAATGCGCTGCATATTGTAACCATATATGCGCTGTACATTGAAATTATTATTTCAATGCCGTGCTGTAAACTATTACAACTTTTTCCTGGCCTGATCTACCTGTGCTCATGTTTTCTGCTTTAAATAATGTGAAATAATTGCTTGTTTTCTTTGAATCTTATAAAGCATTACTTGTTCAGCCCACGTTGTCTCAGTTTTTGGACTTAAGCTAAATCTGAAAACACGTGATAAAAATTGTCACGGCTTATAAGCCATTTCTTACAAGTGAACGTCGGGTGGTCCTCGGATGGTCGTGGCAGCCAGGAAGAAATAAAAGATTCTCACCCCTTTGCGACCGTCGCTTGGGTGGTTCGTCGCATAAATGAACACAAGTATGAGTGACAAGTGAAGCGAGCTGATTAAGGTCAAGAAAAAGAAGACGGGCAGGAAAGAAGAGAAAGAAGTTAACCTGGTATTAAAAACATACTAAAACAATCTCGGACTTTAGTATGTGCCGTTTCGTTCCATGATAAAATAAGATAGGAAAAAAAAACTGTTTCCGAGTTTCAGACATTCTTTTCAAATATCTAATGTTCGGTCTTGCGAACAAGGAAATGGGCATTTCCTTTAAAATGCTCACCATTCGACAAACCAAAAGTCGCAGCTAATTCTACGCTGAAACAACTTGCAATCCGCTTCTTTCAAGTCGCAATTGTTTGTATGTAAAGGAAGGGTAATGTAGTTTGTACCGTCCAATACATTGAAGCATCATGTTGCTAACGATCGTACCGCAGCAATATTTATTGCGCGAGACTGATTTTAGTTTGCGGCTATTTCGTCCGTTTCAAATCGCGCGCCACAAAGTTGGTATTATACGTCACGTAGTGGCTGCTATACGTCACGGAGTGACGTATAACAGACATTCCGCGTGCGTCGAAAGAGCGCGAGTTTCCAATGTGGAAAAGTTGTGGCTGACTATGTTACGTCCTGTGGCGTAAATATTGCTACAACAAATTTGTTTTTTTGCGGAAGATTTGTTTTGTGACATGCTTGTCCCATGTAGGATGTTCACTACTGCGTGGTGGACGTGCACCACGCAGTAGTGATACACGACAAAACGTCGGTACGATGCTCATCCAGATCGAAACGGCCAGGAATGGGGATTGAACCCAGGATTCCTGGGTTTAATCCCTGCGCTGTAACTAACAAACCACTTAGATTAATTAACTTCAACGCTAGAATTATTGTAAATAAAACGGATGAATTCGAAGATATAATTATCAGTTATGACCTTGATGTAATATTAGTTACATAAGCTTGGCTCTGGGATAGTATATCTGACTCGAATATTGCCAAGCGCGTCGCTGAGCGGGCGCGTACACGGACGAGTGGTTACCGCGCTAGGGTGTCGCGCGGAGCGCGGTAACCACTCGGCCACGTACGCGCTCGCTCGGCGACACGCATGGCAATATTGTTTCACAGTCTAATAAAATGGTACGAAAAGACCGTTCCTACCGGGGCGAAGGGGCCGCAATCATTATCAAAGATGGCATTGATTTTCTCCAGCTAAATACAAAGGTCATATCCTAGGCATTACGAGTGAAACGTTTTTTCTATACCTCATCTATTTTTGTAGGAGCTGTCTATATGACACCAAGTTCTGACATAGAGGTGGTGTACGAATTGCAGGACTTCCTCCAGGAAAAATTTAAGAATTTTACGGAAATAATTAGGGGGGGGGGGGGGGGGGGGGACTTCAACCATCCAAACATTTGACGGAGTGTTTACAGGAGGCTACTCCTGTAAACCTCCGACTCCGCTCCGAACTAGCCTCCTGTAAACACTCCGATATCTTAAAAGATATTTCGTTCAAATTTAACCTGACAAAAGTAGTGTCAAGCCCCACTCGCATAACTGAATATACTTGTTCAATTCTTCATCTTATTTTTGTTTATCGTTGTCTTTTTGTTGCCGACGAGCACTGTGTGGTCACATAGGGCTTATTGATTCGACCATTGCATGGTTACTCTTGATTGCCCGGGACTTGTTCCCACTCACTCTCGTGATAAGATGGCGGAGTTTAGGGACTACAATAGAGCTCAAGCCGAAATCATGTTGGATTACCTCGAGCTATCGTTCAACAAACTTGCCTATAGGGCTTGAATTCCAGACTGCGATGTAGATCAATTATCATTCACTTTTCAAGTACGGTGCAGGCATTTTTAAAAAGGTTCGTGCACTCTCGTGAAAAACAAATAGAAGAGAATAGCACATGGATCACGAGATATTTCACAGATCAAAAGGAAATCAAATAGATCGAGCAGAAAATACGGAAGCGAAATAGAATTGACTGCCTTAAGTTAAAAATTAAGATCATTCGCAAGTTTCACGACCTATAGGGGGCGGACTGGTGCCTATCAAAATGGTTATCTTCTGGATGATCGTCGTAGAACTGCGGTGCGAGGCTGGGTGTGCGACGCGTAAGTAATTCTAGTTTTGCCACATACGCGCAGCGTTAGAGTCTTACGTCATTTTTCACGCCAGGAAGGTATAGGCAAGCCCATTTATTATGAGGCCGATCATCCAGGAGCTAGGGAGCGCGATTCTCACACCGCGGTACCACCATCGCTGAGAGTGGTGAATTAAATAAAAATTCTAAATATTAGTACTATGTCGTTAAATTGTCAAACTTCGTAACGATTCTCACAAGGTTTGGAGGCCTGTATCAAATTCAAGACACCCAGTTATTAAGATCATTAATTGTGAGAGAGAACTAGTGTACAGTAATTCAATTGCCAATTATTTAATGGCTACTTTGCTTCTGTACACACCACAAAAGACAACTTCCTTCCTGATTTTCCGTTAAACTCGCTCAAGGTGCCAGACATAAAATTATCACAAAAAAAGAATTTTTGCCGCGTATACAAAAAAAAAGTATTGTGGTCCAGATGACATTCTTAACGTTGTTTTTAAAAAGGTACGCAGATTAGTGCTATATTTTAATTTTTTTTTACAGCAAATCGCTAGAAAGATATAACTCCCCAAAACCACATGTCGACGTTAAAAGTCCACAGTCGTCGAGCTCGCGATGCGAACGTTTACAAGCGACTTGAGAGCTGTTGGATATAACGTACTAGATAGCTAATTTGCATATCAAAAACTAAAATTAAAACAAAACACTGAGGTTTTGCAGCAGGGCCAAAAACAAAAACGTTGATTGTCTTATTGTAGCCTTTTGTGTGTATATTAGCTATCATAATAAATTGTATCGCTCGACTATCAAGCCGCTCGTGAAATTCGGTATCGTCGGTTCGACCTCGGTGAACATAACGTTGCATTGTTCTTTTGGGGTGTTACATATGAGACAATGGGTGTACCCCTTACACCCCCTAGTTCTAAGAGTGTATCTAATAATACTAACGAAGGCTGACTCACAAGGGTTGCTCCCTTTTTATTCATACTTGCCACGAGCAATGGGAATGAAAGAGCGCCGTTTAAACGGGAGGGTTTTGCTAACACGCTTGGACGCATTTTTCTAGATCCTCGCACATAAAAGCTTTGCTGTAAAAATGCTATGACCGATATAAAAAAAAAAAACGCAACCTTGTATAATCCCCACCTTTTGGTAGTGCGTAAAGCGTAAAATATATTATGTTAAACACGATTTCTTCGCGGTCTATTTTCCGAAAAATGTGTTACATCTCACGCTGAGACGCTGAACTCACTCCATGATGCAGTGTGCCGCGGTGTCGACGAATTGTTTGTTGATGATGGATCCTCCGCAGATGTGGCCTAAGTCGAGGTTCGGGAGCCAGACGAGGTGAAGAGAAATCTGCCAGGGGAACTCCAGCTGCCCGGCGGTCTTCCCGCCTACAATCTGGGCTGCGCCCCTTGCCGCCGGTCCTCGAACTCCACAAGCTTCGTAGCGGAGAGAGAAAGAAATCGCATGGCTAAGACATTTCGTCAAATCGAATAAAAATGCAACAGCATTCCACGGAGCTTTACAGCAGTAGCTGTTAATGTCCCTTCAGGCAAAAAGAAAAAAAAAAAAAAGATCATGTACGAACACACAGCCCTGCAAAGCCCCACTCTACAACAAAGGCACTGCTCTCCCTCTCCCCGTCGTTTCGCACATATGACAAGGCTCTCTCTTGCTCCTCGCCCCCCTTCACCCCTGTGGGCCTTCGACGTTTCGAAAAACTTACGTTACCAAGAGGAGACCGCTCCGTTCTCGTGTCTCTTTGCTATACACTCTTGTGATTGCTTTGATCATTCTGATAATCACCACGTGATAAATGATAAGACAATTGAGGATAACACATATTCATTATTAGTTATTAATGATGAAAGATATGATAAACAGTGTCACATTTTCACGTGCTGCAAGTTTTGTTTAACTAAAGGTCATTGCGCCGTCGTCACCGATCATTAACCAACACACCGTTTATTAAGCGCGTGAGCGGGCTTGTTGGTTACATCGCGATTTCGGTCTGTGAGCTGTTTTGTTAGGGCTATACAACCGAAACCTACCGCCGGCGTGGCAAACAGCGCTTTTAAATAATAATAATTGGGTTGTGTGTATATTTACACAGCCTAGAACTTGGTCTGCCTCACAGGGGCGACGAGTCTCCCAGCTGTAGATGAGCAATTTAGCCAGTGCAGTACAACCGCTAGCCTGGGGTCTTTAACGTGAACCACGCAGTAGTGATACACGACCGCACGCCGGTACGATGCTCATCCAGATCGAAACGGGCAGGGGTGGGGCTCGAACCCAGGATCCCTGGGTTCTGCAGCGCGAGCTTTCGTTGCACGTGCTCCGGGTTCTGCAGCTCGAGCTTTCGTTCCACGTGCTCCGAGCTGGTGTGCGCTAGAGCCACTCTATATGGCAGCGTTGCTGCCAGAGTAGCGACACGACGCAAAATTATCTAGATGCACGACGCCAGAAGCGCTGATAGTGGTCTCCATTTTGGGCCTGGGAGGTTGCCATGGTAACCGTGCTTCTAGCGACGCCGGGCGGCAACGTACCTTTGTAGTCTAGTTGATATCTCCATTCGTTCATTGAAAAGTGGTATAAGACGCTTGGCATCGCGGTACGGCAAGAACCTCTGGAGGAACGGTGCCTGTTTTTTCTGAAAAGTGAGACGATTTGCACCCAGGGACTGTCGGGCGTCGAGAGCTGCTATGGTATCGTACGTGCACGGACAAGGCTAGTGGTTTTCGGCGCCGCCGGGATGGCGGCCGCTTCGTGGGACGAACGCACCGTCCTAGTGCTTTCGGACTTCGCTTCGATGGAACAAAATCCGATTACGCCGTCCGCGACAGGACGATTGGCTCGGAACATGACTGCTGCTCGTCTGCCCTATAGTGAGCGAGTATATATGCTTAGCATCATACTTCTTCATGACCCGATCATCCCTTCAAGATGAGATTTTCTCACCGACTGGTGAGGAACGACGTCGACGGGGTTCAACCGTTCAACCAAGAAGGACGGCATGGTGGTCTCTAGGGAATTGTTGATGCCATCAAAAGAGACGGACGCCGGATATGAGGTGTTCTTGCCGACAGGCCAAATGGTCGTTCGGACGTTTACCGGCATTTAAAAAGTCAATATTTTTATCTGGTTTAGCACACATATCCGTGTTAAAGGGGCCACGAATTTATTTTTAAACTTCTTCTTCCTTACCTGTAATCCTCAACTCAGAAGAGAACTGTGAAATCACGCAGTGGCACCGGTGCTATGACCCCAACCTTTCACCGTGCTTCTTAAGCACACTGTAGAACTTGGCATTCGCAAGTATTGATAAGTTCCGTCAGGGCACTCATCCGCCAGAAACGCGAATTCAAATATCCATGGACGAATTGATTGCTGACGAGCGCATAGATCCGAGCGACGCAGTTTTCGTGTCCAATGCGTGAGTTGGGGTCGGCTGACGTCATTTTGGCCTTTGTAGGCATTGTAAAAAGGATATTTAGAACCATACACACATGATGATAACGTCATAGCACACTGACATTAAGGAGCACACAACGGGCCCAGCTACAGAAAATAAATATTACACTCGTAAGAAATAAATACGTCTGTAACTTGTTAATTACAAAGACGAACACAACTCTGAGCATCTAAGTTTAATAGTATGTGTTGATGCATTGTCATATAGCAGGACATTTCATATACGTCACTTGAGCAAACGCCAGCTTTTCACTTGAGAAACAAACCAAAAAACACTGCGATCAAATTCAAGCTATTGCAACGAAAGCAAGTTATATCGAAATCTTCAGAACTGCATATTCGTAGAATTAGCGATTAGTAAAAAAGGTTAAAGATCACAGGAGCTTCCTCGCTAAAAAAATGCTGATTATTCGGTGACCCAGAGCTGAAACAATTTCTCCTAGGCCCTACACGCGCCGTATACCTTTCGTTATGATTCTCAGAAATTCAGACTTTCAAAGGAAGCTAGAAAAATGCGAAAATTTTATATTAAAAGCTATGTGGAGCGCAAGTTCGTCTGCTTCTTTTTGCAGGGGTTGTGGTGACGTCAGTACGCCGAGATCTGAGTGTCTCCGATTGAAGGAGAGTGGGCAGACCTAAAAGCAAGCTGCCTTGACGTCTACCCACTATTCTTTATTCAGAACCAATCAGAGCTCGGCATTCTGACGTCACCACAACCCCTACCAAAAGAAGCAGACGAACTTGCGTTGCGCATATCGTAAAATCGCTGATTAGTATACTTGGGAGTTGTGTGAATATTTATACAGCGTGTACTTGGTCAGCCATTTCAAAGCTGAGACGAGTCACTCGCTGTAGATGAGCAATTTAGAAAATGCAGTATAACCGCTAGCTCTATAGGTCTTTAACGTGCATCACGCAGTAGTGATACACAACCGCAGGCCGGTACGATGCTCATCCAGATCGAAACGGGCAGGGGTGGGAATTGAACCCAGGTTCCCTGGGTGATTAGTACAAAACGTAAACATTGCAGGAGCTTCCTCGCTAAAAGTTTGTAATCATGCGGTTACCTGGGGCAAAAACAAATTCCCCAAGGCCCAACATGCGACGCATAGATTTTGCATCGATTCTCAGACACTCCAACGTTCAAATAAAGCTAAGAGAATTCGAAAATTGCATGCTAAATGTCTTATCGATCCTCAAACACATCCGGAAACCCGAGCACCGCTAAGGCGATATTAATTATGCTGTCGCACAGGTGCTAATATCCAGAGCGATCTTGCACAGAAAAGGTATGAAGTATCATTCTTTCAGATCTTCACGTTATATACCTACGTCAGAAAGCACGAAGAGGCCCTAAATCGTCGGCAAGCTGCGGCACATCACTACTCCGCGCACCGAACAAACTCGCATCCACCAGCTCTGGGCGCTGCCATCTTACCGATGACATCACGGCTTTTGAGAGGTCACGTGACGAGTTGTCACTCGGTTGCTACGGAAACCGAGCTAGCTCAGCTCGTTGCTATGGTACCGCGTGTAACCAATCGCGGTGAGAGGCGGCACAGGGAAAAGCGTGGCGCTACTCTGGCAGCTACGCTGCCATATCGAGTGGCTCTAGTGTGCGCTAGCCCACTCGGCCACCGATCCCCCCGCTTTTAAAGGAATGGCTATGCTTCGTGCGCATTCGGCTCTATAGAAGAGAAAGAAGAGAAGCCGGTGCGACAAGAGCGAGATGCTAGAAGGCATACATCAGCCCCTGCCAGCGTTACTTCGGGAAAAAGGTATGTACTACGTTCTCTTCCGTGTTTGTGTTTCTAACAGTGATTGTGGGGGGCTCGAGCTTATGCAAAAACAATATGCCTGCTGACAAAAAAAAATATTAACTTTGATTAAGACAGTATATTGCCTGGGTCAGGTATTAGTGTTGGTTGCGTGAGAACTACTGAAGCGACAGCGACGACGGAGTCACCGCGACAAGTCTGGCCTACAGACACGCAACAAGCCATACAAAAATCAGCTTTGTCAAGCAATCACGAAACAAAGTTATGCCTGTAGCAGCTGTCGTTTTGGTTTTTCTGGACGCTACCGAAGCAAATGCGTGAAATACTCCTACATAGCCCATATCAGGCAATCATAGGCGGACTGAATAGTAGAAAGCATGGTGGAGCTTAGAAACAACGTTCGAGCGCGTGCCCCCGCAACATTATTTATTTTAGCGATTTCGAAATTAAACTTAATATCGAACTAGGAACTCCTCAGTTTTCTTCCATATGAGCCCATTGTTATGACTTGATAGCATAAGCTTCGAACATGTGTATTTAAAATGTGGTGTCATTTTCACTTGTTTCTTGTTTTTCTGCATGCCAATAGGGCAGGCACCGAACGAAGTCACAAAAACACAACATCCTCGGTGGTGACAAACTTCCGGCTTGCCGAGTGTATTTGTGTGTACGCGCGCACAGCATAAAGATATGACCACATGAAAAATAAAGAAATCGTCAATTGGTGCAGGAAAAGAACCTAGTGTGTCATTCACTGCAAATAAAGTCGTCTGCCTACATTCCCGCTGAACACGTAGGGAGCCAATCATCTCATGTTACGGGTAAGCGCAACGAATGGCGAAGCCAAGCACTAGTTTTTGACCGGAAAACGAAGTCTGCACTGAGACCTTAAGCAATGCAAACGTCAAGTTTTGCATTGTTTGATATCACAGCGCGGACATCCTTTTTTCGTATAAACACGTGAAATTCACTGAGACGCCTTGTTAATTACAATGATACGCTCTCCAAGAGTCCTGGAGAAAGTAGACGGACGAGCTTTTTTTATAGCATTGCGTAGAACGGAATGTGAGCTATCACGAACGAGACTGAACGTCCTCCATTTTGCCATTATAGGGTACCTGCACTGTTTTCGGATACATCAGAATATATGCTGCCCAATGTAGAAACGGGACAAGCCTCCGCCGTTGGTTTACCACAGAACATGTGACGCTCTCGACGGAACTCACCGTGTCAACCCTTGAGGCACCATGTCCCGTACCAGTTAGCTACCGAACTTGTTCTGTTGCGGAGCATACAGAACATGTGGCAACAAGGTTAGCATGTGTGTGTCCCGTACTTTTACGGAATATTTCCTAAGTGTACAATCAGCGTGAGACTCCCTCCGTCTCACCCTCCATTAGAGAGGGTCCCCTTTGTGACGGCGTTTCAACCTTTTTTAGGGGCCCACCCAATCCAGATATGCTACAGCACCACATTTTTTTACCTCTGCAGACGCTGAGGATGCATCGTCAGGCAATAAGAACGCAAACAAAAAACAGAGAGGGGTGTGAGCATTTAAGCCACGCCTTGCATTATTTAAAGGGGCACTAAAGTGTATTTCTAAATCAAAATTTTATGTCGCATACTCAAAGTACAGGCCCTAAGCATTATAAAAAAAACGACAATCGTTCATGGCCTTTTTCACTATTAGATTGCTACCAAATATTGGGACACACCCCTCTGACCTTAGCACCACTGAAAACCATAACTACAAAAAGCGCGTGGCCTGTTTTTCTAAAAAGAACGGGATTAGTTAGACATCGCAATACGACCCCTTCTGAGATGCATCTCAGAATAATGAATATTAGAAGGTTTTTAAGTGCAGAGAAAATTATTGACAACAAACGATTGGGTATATACAGGGTGTTTTCGAGCGATATTCCGGGCATAAACAAAATCGCATATATAAACCAAATGACGGAGTTCATTGACACGTCTTACAAATGTGTCTTGAGGTAATGTATTTATAATACTCAAATCATATGAGTGTATGTTTTAATAAAAAAAAGAAAGTGTAGAAAAAACCTGTTATTTTTTTATGCACAAGAAGGGAAACGGCAGAAACCTTCTGGTGGCCGCTGGTACTCAAGTACCACACATGCTCGGATCTGCTGGATCTGCTTTCAGGCATTAATTTCGAAGAAGCTTTAACGTTTTTGCTTTATATTGTGACATATCTGTGAGTGGCAGCGCCAACGGACTATTTTGTTTTTGTTTTTTTTTCCGGTTTCCACTATGTGCATCGAAAAAAAAAGCTTAATTTATTTTTTTTACACTGATAAAAATATGAAGATAATACATGCACCGCCTAAATAAGGCTTTGTGAAAAGCGTCAGGGTCCACCGTTCATTTGTTTATTTATACGGACTTGTTTACGCCTGGGTAGTGGTCTAGAACACCCTGTAGGTCGTTCCTCAACAGCTGTATAGACAGATATAAAAACCTCAAATGGCTTTCCGTTAAACAGTCACCCTTTGTTTGCTGAATAGTCTAACATATAAGGTGTATTCCGAAGTTCCCTAAATATTTTTTTTTTGTTTTATTGACGCAATTTGCGTTGTGTATTTTTGTGAATATTGTGTATCGCTTGAACCCCACAAAACAATTTGCTCCACTGCCGATGGGGCGCAGGGCTCGTCAAAATTCGTACTGAATTGTTCTTGTACCATTGCGAATCTTTTTTAAATGTAAACATGATTGTAGGTTTTGTTATTCTGCGATCATTTGAGCTCTTCGGTTGAGTTGACGCAATAACAAGAGGATCTAAAATCCACATTTGTGTCCCTCTAGGATCTTTGCAACTGTCGTTAACTTCTGTGTCTTCTATGTTGGGATTTTGGGGGGTTGAAGCACCATTTATTTCGCTATTTCTACATTGGAAATGTTCACAATTGCCACCGCTTTCCTCCCAGGCAAAATGAAGAACAAAAAGCAAACATATGTCTTTCGAAAAGCGGAAAGAATGCAGCCGATCGGGTAGACGCGAGGGAATGTGATAGGCGGCGTTCTGTGAACAAACAAATTAGAATATAACATCCGTTAGCTTATTTTCATTCACTATAAGGTAACGTAAGCTTGATAAATTAAGTTTTTTTTTTTTATTTGGCTTCACATTTCAGTGGTTGATCATATTAGTCAGGCACCAGTTGAAACTTACATTTAAAGGGGCCCTCCGGAGTGTTCTGCGATGGTCTATATTTATGGCGGTAACTCAATCTACAGGCCCTAAGGATCCTAAAAATCATAAAATTACCGTCATGCGCGGCGGATTTCCCCATTAAAATTGCTATCAAAGTCCCCGGCACGCCCCCCTTTCTGGGATGACCCCGGAAAACGGGAGAGGCATCTCTTTACGCGTCAGCCAATAGCAAGCGAAGGATTCCGGCGTCACAGCGCGCCACCAACGCGGCCGACCGCCGACCCGCGGAGGAACTCTCGAACACGCGCGGACCGTCGTCAAGGAGCCCGGACTTTGTGCTCGGCAGTCGTCGTTCGTCGCACCGCACCGTCGCGCTGCTACTGCAAATCGCAGTCGCATTCCACACATGACAAGGAAAAGTTTGACTCGTTGACGTGGAAGGATCGCAAAACTGGCTTCGGAGTCGGGATCCACGGGAAGAAGGAACACGTGTCCCGCAAACGCACGCCTGCAGACGCCCCGGGAAGCAGACGAGCTGACGCGCCGACGCATCACCCCCTAGCAACAAGCTTGCGGGGAGAAAACATAGTTCGCTGGTTTTGGAGCAATAATCGCGGACTATGTTTCCCGCACCACAATAAGTTTACGTTTTTCTCAAACTCTAATTTACCACAAGCTTAAAAAGTGTTGCAATAATAACGTTCGCATTCACCGCGAGATGCAGCATTTCCATTGGTCGAGTTTTAGCGATGGGCATGGAATGGGGGATTGTCTTCCAAGAGAAAATAGTTTCGATATATTTCTACTGCCATCTGCTTAATAAACGGTTTTGTAATCTAAAACTTTGTATACGTATTAACTTGCACCTACTACGCAGTTTAACAACATAAACAGATGATGGCAGAAAGCTCCGGAGGACCCCTTTAAGGTTAGTCACTGTTTTAAACTAGGAGTCACTAGGTCAAGAGGTTACCTGCAGAACTTTCCAAGTCATAGAGTGCTCGACTTTTATATAGTTGCGGTTATTGTCAGTCTAAGAAAGAGTGAAATGGCTTAGACAAAAATTACACAAACAAACTTGTATTTTTCTGGGCTCGGCATAGCTAAGAAGTTGAATCGCATACGTAATGACGAAAAATAGAGGCCCGAACGAGTTATATTTAAGAAAACTAGAGTCCGGGTGGGAAGAAAATTTGTAACAACGATCAAACACCGCAGCGCGGGTAACATTGGTTATTTTATAAATGCGATACCATATTTTATATGAAAAATCCTCAGAGCCAGCGGTGTACAAAAAAAAAATATTAGTCTGTCACACCAGTAATTTTCGAACTGTTTACTTCCAGGATGCCATGAACGACATAAACTAATTTTCCTGAAATAAAAAATACTTTTAACTCACCAGAAGACGAGGACGACGTTTCCACGAGAAAAGATAAAAGAACAAAATTTTCTATGGTAAAAATAATACCCATTTTGCAGATTTCCTCACTTATTGGATTAATATTAAGGTAAAAAAGAGATCTCTGTCACCAACTAAATGACCGAAAGGTGAAAGACAAGCCTCCGAATGAAGCTATCAGCAAATAAGCCACGAAGCTGTAGATTTATGAGTTCTGTGGTTTCTACTGCTCCTTTATTACTTGCGGAAAATATTTATCTTTTTTATAATTTTTATGACGTTGCACTATGTTCCGTTGTGAACGCACTTCAACCGACTTCAGGTTTCCACGACACAGGTGTTGCTCTCAATATAATGCCGTTGTATATATTATTTACAGCCGGTAGTGTAGAAGCATATGCATTTGTACAGGACAGATGCTACAACAACAAGTGTGCAGAGAATACATCCAGGCGTATGTGTTGCAGCTCATGACTAATAACAAATAATAAATAAAAGCTAATGTACACTTTCTGCCTTGTGAAGTCGCTCTTTGCAAATTTTACAACAAGCATTCACCATCTTTGGGCAAAGCTGCACAAAGTCGTAGCGCGATAGGTTAAGAAACCGAATTTTGCGGTCGATTTAAAGAGCCTGGCCTCTCCTTGAATCACCCTGTATAGGCTGTCCCAAGCAAACCTTCCGTTGTAAAAAAAAAAACAAAAGAAAAGAAAAACCTGAAAATTTGGCGCCTTTTCATTGTAAGTTCCAACTTTCAACGAGTTTGTACTGAGCAGGCATTGTATTTTTGGAGGTGGATGGTGTTGGTCCGAGAGGTGATGTCGGGTACCGGCGCAAGGCTACGTGGATGGCCTTGAATGCCGCTGGTGGCGATGTCTTGCCTTGTCAATGTCGGGAAAGCAGTGGCAGCCGCTGCTGCAGCCGCCGTCGATGCCGGGGAGTCGACGTCGGGTTCATCCGCTTAGTCGACCCGGTAACGGCGGTTACGTCCCAATCCGGCTGACGTCTCAATTCGGCTATTGCCTCAATTCGGCTAGAAGTTTCAACTCGGCTGGATGTTCCAGTTCGGCTACATCCTCAATTCGGCTAGAAGTTTCAATTCGGCTGGACGCTTCAGTTTGGCTAAATCTTCAGTTCGGCTACAAGTTTCAATTCGGCTGGATGCTTCAGTTCGGCTAGATCCTTGTTTCAATTCGGCTGGACGTTCCAAGTTGATCAAGCTAGGCATCCAAGCATAAGGTGCCCTTAATTTTTTTAGAGAGACATTATCTATATCTGCATATTGCCTTAACATTGCAACGTGCAAGCTCAGATCAATAAGTTCAAGCAGTTACGAAGGCTTTGGGCACAGAAACATTTGTGTTTGTGTTGTTTGTTCTGTGGAGCTGCTGTGCAAACACCAGGTCTCTGCTTCAAAGAAATTTATTCACTTGCCCAAAGAATGGATTACAGCAGTCCAAAGATTGCTTCTTCCAGTGCTGGCCACTGCTCACGTGAAAGGGACAGGACGCCTTGGCAGCTCCTACGCCGAACTGAGTTGAAGAAAAAAAGAAGATACCTGCATCAGTTATGAGACAAAACAATATGGTAGGGGCTCAATCCAGTGATTTATATCTTCAGGAGGCTAAGGAGAATGTAACAGCATACCTGCAATTTTTTTCAAGGTCACAAATTTGCCTCAAAATTTGCTAAACACACCAGTAGCTATGACTGACCTCGTAACCTAAACCTTACGTCCGCAAAAAATTGTTTGGCGACATTTAATTTTCAAATTCGGTCCTCATCATATTTTCAAAGTGAAAGTTTCTACTGGCAGTATTAAAAATATGGAGGCTCGGGCAAGCTGGTGTTGCATACTCCTCCACAGCGCGAAAAATTCGCAACCATGCACAGGCACACACAAAAGGAAAAGACATTCATGAAGCTCTGACTTGCAACTCAGACTTGTATTATTTCTTCTCTGCCTGCGCCTGTCTTTTTAAACAAGATTTTTTTTTGTTATTTTTGGTTTCATCTGAATGCAAGATAATCTAATTCTTTTTTGTAATAAATCTGGACAAGGTTTAGTGACAGTTTTCTTCTAACCTCGAAATCTTTTCAGCTTCAATAACTTCCCTAATTAGTTGATTATTATTTTTACTTATTACGGGGCAATGTTTTTAGTTCTGCTTGACATCTGCAATCTTGGCAATGTATGCCTTAGTGTCCAGAAGTGATTCTGTGTATGTTGTAGTCGTGTTCTCCTTGTCTATGTGACATCAGTATTTGTGACGTCGGGGTGGGGAGGGGTTGGGTTTTGGCAGTAGAACTTGTTTCCAACTGATTAGAAGAATTTCGATGGCAACAAATAAAGCCTGCGGAACCCCAACAATAGCTCAGCAGCACGAAAGAAATATGTTCCATTCTGTTCTCTGATGTGGTTGTGCTAGCCATGCTCCAAACAAACAAGAGTTTCGAACAAACCATTTGGGCTTCGTAACGTGAAGAGGGGTACAGTTTCTATCATGAAGGAAGCCATTAGCCCGCAGATTTTGTGGGACGAGCGAAGGCGGCGGAACTTTCTAGATTTCACACTTCACCCCGCACAGCCATGCAGCGCGGCACGTTCCCGTGGCACCTACGGCTGTGAGTAGCAAGTATGTCAGGGAGCCCTTAAAAAGGTGGGTAAAACAAAGTTTTTCAGTGACCGAATCGAGGAGACTGATAGCTTAATGTACCGACACCTGAATAAGTAACCCTGTTGTTGTTCACGGGTTTTATGGCGCAAGAGCTCCGACGGCCATACTGCGCCAAACTAGGTAGGATAAGTAACCCTGGTTTGCAAGTTTTGTCGTGGGAGAGTTGGTATTAACTGGGGTGCACTGCGAGTTGTAGAGGATCTAGAGTCACACCGCCATATTCAGCTCAAGAAACCTCGTCTAGGCACAGGCAACTCCTTCCGCAATCATTGAGACTATAAATTAATTAATACACATGTCTGGTCATTTTTTCTGTTTCTTTTGACTTTCTTAGAATCGGGAAACTCAGCAAGCAAATTTAATATCTAAATTATTCTGAAAAACTGAGAATTTAATCAAAACAAGCTCTGAGAAACATCAAATTTTCCACAAAGGTAAACTCCAGAAAACACCCTCCAATGCCACAAAGGATTACATTATTTTCCCCTGTCTTTCTTCTCCGACATTGTTTCCCTGCTTTTATCAGTCTCGGGTTTTCTACATTATGATCGACAAAGGATTAATTCTGGAAACACGGAATGCCGCTTTGAGTGATGCTGCTATATGTCACGCTAGGGGTAGCCAGGCAGGCTCTGGTGCAGCTTGGTTATGACCTTCCTCGCAAAGGGAAGTTTTGGCATTGCATATGAGGCGATACTTGCCCAAGTCTAGAGGTTACCTTGGCAAGGTTATGGAAGCACCCATGCTCACAAGTACGGTAACTGCCCAGGTCACCTTGGAAAGTCTCAACACACGGCAGGCACCACCGTCTGTCGTAGGCATGATGTGCTGCAATGTCTGATGACACAAACTGCAGCAAAACAAAACATATTTTCCTGTGAAACAGTATCCATAGCTGCAATCTCCGTACCAGCACACTGCATGAGTAGCTAATCTCATTGTGCACTTCTTTCTACCTTAGAAGCACAGTTTAGCCTGAAGGCGTCGGCATATTTCGGTTCCACGTATAAAGTCACTCAAACAGATTTACGTCAAACACACATATTTCGCCACGTCTGTGGCTGTGGCAGAAAATACTAAGAAAGGCGAGATAAATCTACGATTGCATGCTTCAAATGGTCAGAAATGGGAGGAAAAAGCCCCGAGACACTTTCCTCCCATTTCTCCTCCTGTGAACAGCAAGGTCGAAGGAGCCCACCAGTGGTGCAATCGGTGGTTTGTACGCGGTGCTCGAACGTGATTAATTTACGATGTTTGGATACCATCATTTCAGTCATGTTGCGATTACATCGATACCTTAAGAACTGTCAAACGCTGATTGAAAAAAATTGTACCGGCTCATTCACGGCTTTCTTAGCTTTGGTTGCTCCCATTACGGAATAAAGGGTTTGTTCACCAAATAAACGACGCACTCCCGAGCTTCATCCAGTTTGTCACTGAAGGCTTTGTTCGTGTTCGAAGCTACATCTTTGCTCAAAAAGCACTTTGAAATTACAAACAAATCTACGACTCTCAGCAACCCTCGTCTCATTGAACCGCGGCGCAGTTTTCGCCCAAAGGAGCCACTAGTAACGACTCTTGAGAACAAAATAATTATTTATAAAAGCTAGACACAATGCATGGTTCCGGCATTTGAGCACAAGGTATTTGACGCCTTTCGGAGAACGCTACAAAAGCTTAGTATTCCAACAAGAGCTTAAACGTAAAAAAATTTCAGTTTTCCTCGTATCTGCCTAAACTGGGCGGATCCACCCGAACGACCCGACGTAAGCAAGATCCAAAGCATGTGTCGCAAACTGCTGTGTGCAGCACGCCGGAGCAGCCATCTTTCCGACTGTTTGCACGCTGGCTCACATTGTTTCGATGCACATGCATCTTGCGTTTAACGTTTCGATGGGAGCCTTTCAATTTTAAGAACAAAGCGTCAAGTGCTAGCCTGGCTGTCACTAACACTGTTCACACACACAGTTGCTCAATGCGAAGTGTAAACAAGTACGCCCATGACATGCTGGAAAGGACAGCCTGGCGCCTAGGCAGTACGGCCACGCAGGTCCAATCAAAGCTCGCAGGATGCTGTACATAGACTGCGCGACACTGTTAAGCACTAGACACAACAAAGAAATAAATGCATCTTGATCCTACGAGAAAACTCTGATGACACAGAGTATAGTAAGACTTGCGAAGCTTGTAACTGGGTTCATGAGCTTTTAATCACTCCCGCGACACACACCTGCACACAATGTGTCATCCGAATTTACTCATTAGATCAAGGTACATTAAATTTTTTTCCGCTGCCAAATGGAAAAGAAGGTGCGACAATATTATCCTTTTGTCTTACCCTAGCATGAACTAGCTGGTAATGGTACAATAGACCCTTTCCAGAATTCAGTCTGGCCACTTTGATCACTATCATCATCATCTGAAAACAGAATATGTGCTATACTAATGGCGGCCCTCTGTTTACTGATGAAGGAAGAAGTTGAAGATGCTCCTAAGCAGGTGATCCGAGGCCAATACATTCTAGATGTTAGCGCAGCGTGAAGCAAGAATTGGACGCAAAAGCTGCGTAAGCGTTCATTTCTAACTCGGTCCCAGTCAGTCGGTTAGTAGCACTCACTCGGCTTCAAAGCCCCTTGATGAATAGAACTCTATCAAGGCGTCTATGTGTGTTGGCGCTTCGTTCCGACTGGCTGCATTTGTTTCGCCATCGACACTAAGAGAGATTGAAAAATAATTGTAGTGAAGTGCACATTCTCGCTTATTGTTGACCTTTAGAAGTGACGGTGCCCCGTAAAATACTGCAGACCACAGGTTCATTGCCGCCATTAGTATAGTAAAAGATAAACTGCCATTTCAGTCACCAGATGGCACTGAATTCCGGAAAGGGTCTATTACAAGCGAGTTGCTTTCACTGGTGTCCCTCCTGCTCAAGCTCTCGTACAATCAAACCGCAATTAAACGCAGGGCGCTTGCCCGCACTTGTAGCCACTCCATGCTAAGACGCGACAAAGCATGGCAGGAAGCCTGCCACTACAGCACATCGGCCGCCGGGCATGACTGGCGAGTGCAAGCGCCACGTGAGTCACATGAATGTTCCGCAATAACTGCGTGACTTAAAAGAACCCAGATGAAGCGCCGTTCGTTGTGCCATTCAGTGGTGCAGGGGTAGAACATCGGGCTCCTAATCAAAAGGCTGTGGGCTCGATCCCCCTATAGGGGAGACATATCATTGATCTTTTTTCATTAAGTGAACCCTATCTTTGCTTTTATTCTCTGCTCTTCTCATTCGACGTGCTTCCGTGACCGACTGGCTAATCCATGTTGATCTACAACAACTGGATCGGTCGTTGCATGCTCTCGACCCTACATATATAACACACCGTATAATAAATAAAACAAGTGTCCCGCAACTCTTACCATAGGAACCGTCACTGGCATCACTAACAGTGACAAGGTGCAACGCAACATCGCATCGCTCGGATGTAGCCCATCAAGAAAAGATTGCGCAATCTGTCAGCTGCAATCCATTGGGAAGCAAAATGACCTCCCTGTATGTTTCGATTGAATCGGTGCTGTGGGTGGACTCACTGTTCTATGTGCGAGCCTAGCATCTGTGTATATCTTTGCTGAGTGAGTACTCTGGGCTGCACCGGAAATCATTTTCTCGCGTCCATTGTTCTCATCAAGAAGAGCGTCAGACTATCACCGTGCTCCTAAATAGCATGGATGCAGCACAGCGTTTAATGTGAACTCTTTCGCACGTTACAAAAATATTACCCTCTACTTATGCAAAAAGAGAAAACACCTTCGGAATTTCACTAAAAAACATATTCTGAAAACATGGAACCCTAACTATAGCCACTCCAGTGTATTATATACTTGGGCCGGGTTGGCCAGGCTGACGCGGCCTAAGAGCTGCAAACAAAATCACAAAATTTTCAAGAGCCGCAGAGGGGGGGGGGGGGGGGGGGGGGGGGGGGGCCGCGGCAGGTTTTTTGTTTAGAGCAATAAACGAAACTCAAACTAATTTCGGTCTCTCTTATATGAGTCAAAAGCAGTCCAATTGTGCGTAAGGCAGCAGTAGCACATTTAAAACGCGTTTCATTTCTCTTTTTAGGGAAGTGCTCCGGGAGAGAAGGGGGGGGGGGGGGGGGGGGAGAGAGAGAGAGAGAGAGGAGGGATAAGGGAGGGAGCGGCGAGCCGCACTTTAACACGCGGAGAGCCGCAGCTGGGCCACCCCTCTACTAGGGTATCGCCACGCAGGTTCTCAAGGAGCTTGGGAACGGCCTTTCCCTCTAAATTAATTCCTGGCATTGTATACTAGGCGATACCTGCTGTATTCTATGGGTTACCTTTGCAGGGAGATGGAGGCATCGATGATCACACGTACGGCAATTGCCCATGTCACACATCATCATGAAAGGTCTTCATGAAGCAGGCAACTTGTCCTGTCGATGGAGACCCAAACATATCCTGCATATGTGGGTAAAGTGCCTAAAATTTAATTTAATTACAACAACAACTACTTCTCTCCAAAAGCATCATGACATCAAAGCTTGCGGCTTTCCATAGATGAACTCGCTAGCACAGCCTGGCCTTTTTGGTCGGCCAGGGTGTCGAGAGTGTTTCGTAGCGACCCGCCACACGCCCTCAAAGTTGAACTTGGGTCTTATTCAAATTTCGGAAGAGAAGCCTACTACCAAGTATGATAGAATTGTAGCAGGGGGTCATGATGTTAGCTCCGTAGATCCCGCAACCGAACCTCCATTATCGCCAGCCCCTTTGCCGTCTACTTCATCGCCCATCATGACTACCCGTCATCCCTTGTGGTTGACGCTTGTTCGTAGGGAAGGACTGGCTGGCACTGCTGGGCTCTGCGCCGCTACTCATCCCAATTCCCAAATGGAGACTGCGACTGACCGGTGACATCCGTCGTCTGCTTCCTTTCTTCGGTACTTTGCTTCGGTTAAGGAACTGTTTTTTGCAGATAGTATAACGTGTTGAAATCGCTTACCTACCAATTTCAACGGCAATTCATCTTGGAAGTGCCCGCGCAAAGCTGGTGTCGCGATGTGTGGTGATATCAAACGCAGAGAGTGCCTGAAGAATTTTGAGGTTGCTCAAGCGATTTGGTGGATTTGTTTGGATGCACTTTATGACAAACAAATCAGCGGCAAGCGGCTCGTAGTCAGATCTTCTAAATTGCTGATTGCGACACTTCCCTGATGACTTGCTAAGTGCTTGGATATGGTCAAAAAACTTCGAGTGAAACCTATTCCATCAGACTACGGATACGGAAGGCTCGGCTTCTCGGGGCGCGATGACCCAGGTCCCCCTCTACAGCCCATCGAGCCTTCGGACGGCGCTCGAATGCGTGCTCAGAGTGCAGTCCAGTGTCACTTTCGTGCCATCGCACGGCACTCAGATACAACCTGGATTAAAACAGTTCGCTTTTATTGTTATTGCGGTCACTGAGTAGGTCACTCACTGAGGTGAAGAGGAGGTGAGACGGGGTCCAGTCACCGCCGCGATCAACGACCGAAATCCAACGGTTCCGCAGCTCGCTGACCCTTCTAAAACCAAGAGAACTGCCCACTAATTCACTTTACTGCGAATTGTATTATGCTGCGGGACTTAATGGTGAAATGTAATGCCTGCGGAAGAATAATCTAAACGGTCCTTGTAGTCGCGCACACTGCAAAGCCCCATCCTGGCACCCTCCGACGCGCGATGCCACATACTTTCGATTCCTAGAGCTCGCCTGTTCATCGCAGTTCGCCCAGTCTGCCGCTCACGGCTGCGCTCGCTATATCCCTTCCGTTCTGATAAAACCCACTAGACAGAACGAGTGAACGGGTGTGGTTTCGCAAAACGTATAGTGTCTAGAAAACTGTCCGACGGCACTCTTGCAGAGCGTTCAAATGCCGTCCGACGGTACTCCACTCGCGCGTTCAAGTGCCCTCCGAAAGTCTCGTATAAGACGAGTTCTCAAAACGACTTTTACGAAGGGGAGTGTGGCGTATTGGTAAGATGTGTCACATAAGCACGTGATCCCAGGTTCGATCCCCAGTGCGGGCTCGAATTTTATTTTGCCGACGCATTTGGCGATATGTACATTTACTTTTTACCATTAACACAGGAAAAAAACGAATGTTGTCGCCGAAATTTCGCTGAACGAAATAGTATGGTACTTTGTTTCCGGAGGTGCATCGGGTACAGCGGGGCTTGTTTGCCGGCTGGACGCCGCGAAGCGGCGTGTACGACAGGGCCAAATGGGTCAATAGTTTTGTAATTAGCAGCCGCATACTGTCGCCGCGAAGCGGCGTGAACGCAGGCGGGGGTGTGTGTTAACGAGCTCCCCAGTGATACACGCGCCGTCCGACTCCCGGACGTCACTTGTAGGCGCGATTGGAGTGCCGTCGGGGGGCACTGTAGACAGAGCCTTCGGAAAGTGCTTTGTGGCCCCTTCCCGAACTTGTGCTACCATGTTTTCGTTTATACTCACCCTTGATGAACGAACTGTGAAGTGGGACCGGTCAGTGATTGGGTATTACTTTCGCTGCAATCGGAGGCGTTGATTTGAACCGCTCGTTCTCGAAATAGGAGCCTTGTCTTGAACAAAACCATCCAATAACTCAAAGGCCGCAACCACGTCGCACACAACGCTCCACCTGCCCCACATGCATTGCGCCATCTTGGGTCCCAGTGTTGCCAGGCGAGGAAAACAAAACTCTGTGGATACTGGATAGAACTCAATCGAACTCCCTAAAATCAGTTAATAAAATTATGCACTTTTTTTACTCCAGCAAATATCATAAACTATAAAACAGCAGTTTAGATAAAACTGTATTCCCGAATTGAGCTATAATTAAGAAAAAAAAGCTTTGCTATACTAAAATTTGTGTTATTTTTATTGCGTCACTCTGCTGCAATGTCCGGCAGAAATGTTTTAACGTCCAAAAGTCGGTTTGATTGTATCAACTATTCCGATGACTTGACTCAACGCTGCAATACAAAAACCCAAACCCTTCTGCGTGAAAACGGAACTACGTGGATGCGAGTTGCAAAACCTCTTCGTGGTCTGGAAACACTGTACGGGCGGCCGTCTTGAGTTTCAGTTTCTCCGCACTCCTTCTAGGGCATGGACGCTCCGCCACTGAGAGCGATTCGGAAATTTTATTGTTTTCTAACTTCCGACCGATCACCCAACGTGGCCGAAGAGCTAGGCCGTCATGCGCTTCATCTCTGAGGACACTCTTTTTTCGATGCGAACACCGATGAAATCGTACTGTTTAGCGGTAGACTGCCTACGGTGTTACATGCGACTCAATATTTATTTTTTTTTTTTTATTGACAAAAGTGTTTTATTATTATTTTTTTTAGAAAGCTTTGTGTTTCAATGGAAACTGTGCCCTGGGAATTATTTTTCAGACGTTGCAAAAGCTAAATTGGTTTCAGATAGGAAAAATTGGGTTGTGTGTGTGTTTATACAGCCTAGAACTTGGTCTGCCTCACAGGGGCGACGAGTCTCCCAGCTGTAGATGAGCAATTTAGCCAGTGCAGTACAATCGCTATCCTGGGGTCTTTAACGTGCACCACGCAGTAGTGATACACGACCGCACGCCGGTACGATGCTCATTCAAAAGATAGCACTGACCTCAAGCACAGTTGACGGTTGTTTCGCTATTGAAGATTTGTTCAACCCTGGCAGGATAACTGCATCGACTTTCTCAAGACTAAACAACTTTTTTTTCACCTCGGCTGCGACAAAAAAAAAAAAAAAAACGATGTAAAAAAATGAGTGTGAAATGAGGTTGGCACCACCCGTGTTGCTCCACTCGACGTCCGCCACGTAAGTTTTCGCCGCCGCGGCCGTCGACTTTTTAGCCACTGCGATAGCAAAATCCCTTCTCCATGAATGGTGAGCAAACAGACACGTAGTCTGTGTCTGTTATGTTTTCTATTCAAGAATATTTCAACAACAAACTTCTGTTTTGTTTTAGATGTGTTTTACAAACCTCGTTTACCGACGCCAGACAAAGTGTATGGAAATCGCTGCAAAGCAACGAGGTTGTTTTTTGGCTTTCCAAAACATTAAAGCAATGCCTCTGTGGTGTAGAATATTTAAACTCTCGGTATTTTCCGCACATATTGAGCTACTTGCGCATCAAGAAAAACCACTCTACAACGCGCATAAAAAAAATTCATAAAGAGGTTCGGTACAGTTCGTGAAAAGATTAGAGCCCAGTTCAACAGTTGTAAATCGCTTCACGCCGCGCGAAATGTGCGCAGGTTTCTTCGCGTTGTCATTGATTGTTTTCCTAAAATTTTTCTAAAGATTCGGGAAACAAAATATCAATAATAAAAAAAAGCTGGAAAAAACGCCCGTTCCTGCTTACATAAAATTGAAAGAATAAAACACAAAAGACAAGCACAGGACAACCACTTTCTTTCTTGAAAGAAAGTGGTTGTCCTGTGCTTGTCCTCTGTGTTTCATTCTTTCAATTTTATGTATTCATGTTCAACCCGCTCGTCTTACCAGTCCTGCTTACGTCGAGAAGTTTGGGTTGGGAGTCGCTATGAGGTAGATCCTTTTCGCATCCCAAAACAAGATTGAATCGATGTTCTTTTTTTCCCCATTTTTAAATGTATTTTTTTCACAGATAACGCAGGGCTATCTGGCTACGTTAGCACTGAATCAACATTAGCAACAGGGACATAGGTACTTCGCATGAAGCGCAGCAACAGGAGCAACCTAAATGCGGTATACGAGACACGGCCGGACATGCCGGGGTGACTCGCGGTTCTAACATGAAAGCTAGATCGGTGCTGTATGTGGGAACATCAGCGCTTGATTAGCGCGTGTAGCCGCCGCAGTGAGGTAAAGCCCCTCATCTTGGGAAAAGTGGCGCCATTAATTGTTTTGGAAATGCTCGAGACACGTGCCGCGCGTTACTTCTGGGAAGAGCATAACGTCTGAAATATTGATCAGTGCTGCGCTGTGCAGCCATGATCTTCCCAAGTGCGGCACGTGCCTCGTGGATCCACGCACCTTGCGCTACTTTTGAAACGTGAAGGGGCTTTAGAGTGAGGATCGCTGAAGCGCCCCTTACGTGCTTCTCGCCGGCAATACAATCGTGTTATCTTAGTGCGGACAAAGCCCCAAGGATACGAGCGCGAGCTCCTAGTGTGACAGCGGCACGGCTAAACGAGCGCTCTAGCTGCAGGACCAACTGTAAACATTTTTGACACCAAGTATAGGATTTCGAACGGAGGCTGATGGCGCGTGCTCCATTTTTGTTTTCTTGGTTTAAATATTTTTATTCATTAGCGCGCGTGGATAGACGCTGTAGTGCCGCTTTATATTGGCACGCTCACGCCCTCGCCAGACAACACGGCCGCCGCTCCGCCATCACTCCCTCTGACCAGACAAAGGAGCCCCGCAAAAGATGGGACGTTTGCAGTATTGATCTCTATGAAAATATACCTAATACTAAATTGCCCAAGCATCAAGAAGAATGCAGGGATTGGTGTTCCAGGCGCCGCACGCCTATGCCTTCCCCGTGTAAAAGATTCGAAGTAAATAAGCAAAATAAAGCGTTGACGAACGCGCGTGTAAGATGCAATTTGTTTTAGACATCTGCTTTGGAAAGTTACTAATGTGAGGCCAGCACGTGCGGCGCGTGGAACACCAATCCCTGCATTCTCCTTGATGCTTGGGTAATTTGGCGATAGGTCTATTGCTGATCGCGCATACCCGCTTGGTCGCTGAAGTTCTAGTGAAGTCACCGGGCGGCCATCTTGCAAATAAACAAATTGCGGTTTTGCTAGCGTTACACAGGCAGCCGTCAGCGTGCTGGAGAAACGTTTTCTACTCGTTCGTCGTCATTCGCGAAAGAGTTTTTCCAAGACCCTGTGTAAGCGTTGAGACTTACTGTTGAGAACACGTGGAAAATTTTACGAAAGTGCAGGGCCGCACGAAAAAGGCACAATTCGTCGAGAGCAAGTTTCACCGGTCTCGCGACGTAATCAAAATTTCCTTGTCACGCCGAAGTGCTACGTCTCTGTGCCTTCGTACGCTTGGATACCGATCAAGATTCGACGTCATGTGGATGTGCTTTACTAGTACAATGTGCGTGAAGGTGTGTGTGCCTCTACAGCAGGGTTTTACTTGACTCTGCCGACTGTATTTGTAACTTGCGGCACTCGCAGTCCAGAAACGAGCTACATCCAGCATTAAGTGGCGACCGAAGAAAGGGGGGGGGGGGGGGGGGGAGTACGTTTTTTTTACGGGTTACAGAATACCAAGGAACAGCAGCTCATCACTGATCAGTGGTCTCACCCGTGGGTCTGACTCATGATCAACAAGTGCACGTGACATCAAATTTGAGCGCGGCTCGATTAATTATGATTGGTGAACGGATTGCACTCCGCTTCAAAGATTTTCAATCTCGCCGTCCTGTACTTTTGCCTTCTAAAACCATCCTTGCTCCGCAGCGTTGCTCTATTAGTTCTGGTATGTCATCGATTAGAGATCAGTGCTGCAACCTTTTGCGGGGCGCCTTTGTCTGGCTAAAGGGAGCGCGAACCACCCCTCTATTAGGGTGCCTCAATGTGCGTTTGTCATAGGGCGAAAACACCCATTGTTGTATTGAAAACTGCCTGCGCATGCCGAATTACCTTAATATGGCGCCAAAGCCCCGGGCAGGGCTAAGCGCTCGCTCCGAACGAGATCGAAGCGCGCGCATTCTGGGCATAGAAATGGACGAGATGCCGCCACCCTAAGACAGATGTGGCGAAAGTGTATGAAGGCACCCTACACTCTATCCAGGGAAAAGTGGTGCCATTCAATGTTGTGGAAATGCTCGAGACACGTGACACGCGCCCCTTCTGTGAAGAACATGTCGTCTAAAATCTAGCTCAGTGCTGCGCTGTGCCGCCATGATCTTCCCAAGGGCTGCACGTTGCACGTGCCGCGTGTATAGACGCATCTTGCGCTACTTTTTTTTTAACATGAAGGGTCTTTAGTAATGATAAAAGCCCCTTCATATGTTAGAAGTAGCGCATAGCGCGTCGATGCACGAGGCAAGCGCAACGTGCAGGTCTTGGGAAGATCATGGCGGCAGAGCGCAGCACTGAGCTAGATTTCAGACGCCATGTTCTTCCCAGAAGGGGCGCGTGTCACGTGTCTCGAGCATTTCAACAGCAATGAATGCCACCACTTTTCCCAGGATAGAGGGACTTTAGTAATGATGGCGGAGCGGCGATGGAACTTAAAGCGGCGCCGTGTCGTCTGGCGAGGACGCGAGCGTGCCTACACAAAGCGGCACAACAGCCTCTATACACACGCGCTACTGGATAAAAATATTTCAACTAAGAAAACAAAAATAGAGCACGCGCCATCAGCCTCCGTCACCTTAGCCTGGACCAGTAAAACAACCTCGTTGCTTTGCAGCGATTTCCATACACTTTGTCTGGCGTCGGTAAACGAGGTTTGTAAAACACATCTAAAACAAAACAGAAGTTTGTTGTTGAAATATTCTTGAATAGAAAACATAACAGACACAGACTACGTGTCTGTTTGCTCACCATTCATGGAGAAGGGATTTTGCTATCGCAGTGGCTAAAAATTCGACGGCCACGGCGGCGAAAACTTACGTGGCGGACGTCGAGTGGAGCAACACGGGTGGTGCCAACCTCATTTCACACTCTTTTTTTTTTTTATGTCGCAGCCGAGGTGGAAAAAAAGTTGTTTAGTCTAGAGAAAGTCGATGCAGTTATCCTGCCAGGGTTGAACAAATCTTCAATAATAGCGAAACATCCGTCAACTGTGCTTGAGGTAAGTGCTATCTTTTGGATGAGCATCGTACCGGCGTGCGGTCGTGTATCACTACTGCGTGGTGCACGTTAAAAACCCCAGGATAGCGATTGTACTGCACTGGCTAAATTGCTCATCTACAGCTGGGAGACTCGTCGCCCCTGTGAGGCAGACCAAGTTCTAGGCTGTATCAACACACACACAACCCAATTTTTCCTATCTGAAACCAATTTAGCTCTTGCAACGTCTGAAAAATATTTCCCAGGGCACAGTTTCCATTGAAACATAAAGCTTTCTAAAACAAATAATAAAACACTTTTGTCAATAAAAAAAAAAAATTGAGTCGCATGTAACATTGTAGGCAGTCTACCGCTAAACAGAACGATTTCATCGGTGTTCGCATCGAAAAAAGAGTGTCCTCAGAGATGAAGCGCATGACGGTCTAGCTCTTTGGCCACGTTGGGTGATCGGTCGGAAGTCAAAAACAATAAAATTTCCGAATCGCTCTCAGTGGCGGAGCGTCCATGCCCTAGAAGGAAATGCGGAGAAACCGAAACTCAAGACGGCCGCCCGTACAGTGTTTCCAGACCACGAAGAGGTTTTGCAACTCGCATCCACGTAGTTCCGTTTTCACGCAGAAGGGTTTGGGTTTTTGTATTGCAGCGTTGAGTCAAGTCATCGGAATAGTTGATACAATCAAACCGACTTTTGGACGTTAAAACATTTCTGCCGGACATTGCAGCAGAGTGACGCAATAAAAATAACACAAATTTTAGTATAGCAAAGGTTTTTTTTCTTAATTATAGCTCAATTTGGGAATACAGTTTTATCTAAACTGCTGTTTTATAGTTTATGATATTTGCTGGAGTAAAAAAAGTGCATAATTTTATTAACTGATTTTAGGGAGTTCGATTGAGTTCTATCCAGTATCCACAGAGTTTTGTTTTCCTCGCCTGGCAACACTGGGACCCAAGATGGCGCAAGGTAGATCAAGTAAATAAGGTAAATCAACTATTGCCAGGGTTAATGTATGCAGACGACATTGTACTCGTACCAGAAAGGGACCAGATGTCGCTGGTCTGCCGCTGGCGTGGCCTAAAAGGAGGGGAGGAGCCTGGGAGAGGGGAGGGGGGGGGGGGCTATTGCGGAGCGCCAATGGCGAGGTGCGCGGAGGGGCGCGCGCCGGGAAGCAGGCAAGGGCGCTGCGGGCTCCTATTTCAGTTGCTTTGTTGGAGTACAGATGGCGCTACGAGCGCTGTCGCGTGGAGTGGGGAAGACAGGGCAGACGGGCGCACCAAGCCACACCTCTGAGTTGCTTTGTCAGAGTACAGATGGCGCTACGAGCGGCGCAGTGCGCTCGCGACGGTTGTGCGCCTTCGCGCAACGCGACGCCGGCGTGCCGTCGTGACGGCTCTTGCGGCGCACCGCCGTGTTTCGCTTGCTTTTGACCAGGGGGGGGGAAGGAGGGAAAGGGAACGCGGCGCAAAGCGGAGGCTGCCATATTAAAACCGCTTACGTTGCCAGCATAGGTTTTGCAGTGGAGAAGTTGCTGCCAAATACGGCGAACTAATTTTTACTTTCTTTTCGTTTTGGAAAGAGAATGTATTGTTGTGTTATATAAGTCCTCCTGCATACAGACAAAGAAGTTTAATTATATTTGTCTTGTTTACTCGGCTTGAAACCCTAAAAACAGGTTTTGGCAACTTATTGCTTCCATCATTTTGGAGTGCGCAAGGCAGTTATCTCGCTGTTCTGGTTTCGGTTACGAAAGCAAGGCAAAACGCTCGTAGTTCCCTCCCTCTGTACACTTTGGACACCTTCCACACTTTGACACCGGATAACTGGATGAACAAGGATTTAGATTTGCTTCAGAGGTCACTTTCGCCGCTTCCCCACCGTCGAGCAGCCGGATCAGCTGACGGCAAGCCGCGGATGAAAGGCTTGAGCATCAACAGCCTAGAGCCACTACAACAGCCCAAGTGCACTCACGATGCGGGCGACGCGGGCTTCTGTCAATCCAGGGGCAGACCCAAGGGGGAGGCGACGGGGGCGGCCGCCTACCCTCCAAGCAGTCGACCCCCCCCCCCCCCCCCCTGCCCCCTTCTTAAAAGGCGATTTGACATGGGTAGATCCCCCGAAATAAAACCAACTCCCGTCCTGCCAGGTGGTAGGAAGCTCGGTACTCAAGGACGAGGGTTCGAAATAGGGTAGGCCGCACCCTAGCAGCCGACACACTTGGAGAACCACTCCGTCGCTTAGACTGAAGTCCGCGGCGGTGGTTTCAAAGCACGGCTTAGAAGTAAGAACCAAAAGTCGGCGCAGCGGCGCACATCTAGGGGCCGTCGGCGCAGTGTGGTTCTGCGGCGGTTAAAACAAAAGGCGCAACCGGAGTCCTGTTTATCTTGCTTTAGAGTTTAGATTTTCCCTCCCCCCCCCCCCTCGCCCCGCCCCCCCCCCCCCCCCCGCCCCCGCAAAAAAAAAAAAAAAAAAAAAAAAAAAAAAAAAAAAAAAAAACGGAGTTTTGGAGAAAAGAGTCAAAGTACAGGCTAGCTGGTGGAAGTCAACCATTTCGTCGTTTACCCTGAGACTGGGGGGTTTTTTGAAGAGCAGAAGAAACAGAAAAAACAGACAGGTCTTGAGACCTGTCTGTTTTTTCTGTTTCTTCTGCTCTTCAAAAAAACCCCCAGTCTCAGGGTAAACGACGAAATGGAGTTTTGGATCCGCCCCTGGGTCAACCGGTAGCCCAGCACAAACCGTGAACGTTCCAGCTCTTCGTCATGACACGCTGTTGCAGAAAGCAGGGTAAAATAAAACTACACCTACCACCGAATCAAATGCACTGTTATCGTGGTTATCGTAAATATTGGCTTGTGATTGCGCCTTTGTAGATCATCTTATTCATTTTGCTGGAGAGACGCAACCAACGGGCATAACAAAATCGTTTGCGACTCCGCATACCTCGCAAAAGCACTTACCCAGTCACCTTGCGAAAAGCGCGAAACACGGAGTCCGCACCGCCCTGACTTACCAGTCTTTTATCTGCTTTAGAGCAGTTTGTATCTGCTAGTAGGCATGTCTACTGAAACTGCAACTTGAAACTTGGTGCAATGCCAGAGAGAAAAGAGACAAAGTTGGGAAAGCATGCTCGCTCTCTCCAATTTCTGAACTCTCAAGTGATTGTACCATAATAAATTCACCAACACCTCTTTCCAAAATAAAGAAAAAACGCTATGTTCACTACGTAAAAAATGGTCTCAGTTCATGCATCCGTAGGCAGGTAGGAAACGTTGCCCTAATTTATTCACACCGCATGACGAGCGCAACAAATTCACACGAGATTTACAAGAAAATATCAGTGGTGACTTATGTTTCTCTGAAATTCTGTATGACCGGTCGTTTGCAGGACCGAATCATCTACTCGGGCGGTGTGCGTCGCTGTGCAAACGCCAACAACACGAAGCATAAAAACGGCAGGTCTAGGTCAAGAATCCGTAGTCCATTGTTCAATTAAAACGACGTAATTTTGTTGAAAACGCCCGCAGCTTTTTACTCACGGTATGCGTCGAGAATCTCCCACATTTTGAAACGAAACGAAGGAAGATTTACTTTTAAAAGCGCTCGCTGCGTCCTCCCGGACCAGTTGGACCGGATCAGCTGACGACGACGGAACTGAACCCGTTGAATTTCAACGCCACAATAACCAATTTGCGCTTCGTGTTAGTATGGGATTCTACCTCCAAGCACCGCACGACACACCACGAACGTTTCAACTCTTTGTCGCATCGCCGTGTTGCACCAAACCTATCTCTATGCACAAAACAGAACAAGATCACCGAAGTGAACGGAGCGCTGTCGTGAACCTTGGCTTGTGGTTGCGCACTCGTGGACCCTGTCACTCCCTTCGCTTTCAAAGCACGCACGACGCTTACGAATGATACTTTCCGTCTTTCGGGACCATCACAGAGGCACTTCTCCGGTCACGTCTTCGCTACATGTGCTGGCAAACCGCGTCAAACGTGGTCAAACCGAAGCGCCGAAGCAATACCGGCGCCATGTTGAAACTTGAACGTGCGTTGTTGCTAGATTTTCTCCGACCAAACAAAAACAACGAAAGCAAACCGGCTCTAGCTTCCAGCGTACATCGGCGTTGCGCCGTTGCCAGATTTTCTCCGTCAGCTCTAACTTAAAGATGACCTAGAGATGCAGCAACACTGGTCTCAAGTTTTAACATGGCGGCCCCCACGGAGCGCCGTAAATTCTGAGGAGGGTGCATTGGAAGCGGCGGCACTTTCCCCCCCCTGCTTTTGACGGCTCTGCGCTCGGTCGCGCGTCGTCTCTCTCTCTGCGCGCTTTAAAACATGGCGCTAGTCGGGCTATTGCGTAGACCTGTGCGCCGCCGCGCCGCGCCGCCGCCGCCGCCTGATTTGCTCTCGCCGCCCTGCGCCGCCGCCGGGTTCCCCAGATCCAGCCCGCCGCCGCCGCCGCCGCACAATAAATCCGGCGCGCCGCCGGCACCGCCATCTTTTTTTTTTTTTTTTAGAGGGGGTATTGGTGTTTTTTTTTGTTTGTTTTTTTTGCTGCTTCTATATGAGTTTTACCTACTATATTATGCATAAAAAATGAATAGATTGTTTTGCCTTTCATTTTTACTCCTGTAAATATATCAATAGATGTAGAAGTTCCATAAAAACCGGAGACACAGAACAAAAAAACAAAAAAACGGACAAAACAACAAGTCTTAAACACCGTCTGTTGTTTATTTGAACAACGAACGTTGTTACATATACCTCAAAACCCTCACCACCAAAAAAGAGACACCTCCCCTTCACTAGGTCACCGAGAGCCGGACACTCAGACAGAACCCATATGATTCATGATTCAGACATATCTAAATGATTTACACCACCTTGATGACCTCGCTTGAGGGCTGACCAGCCACATGCGATAACAGGCAACTCCAGCTCCAGCACAGCCCTTACAATTCTGAGAAAACAGACACAAAAAAAAAAACGCTTCATATCACTGTCCAATGCCAAGGACGGTGTGCTTGCTCAATTACCAGAGGTCAAAATACGCATGGTCTCCCTCAGAACTCTCCTACCATTGCTGATTGTTGGGCGAGTGTGTATTGTGCGTGAGAAAACATGATTGCGCTTTAAGACATAGACAGAGGAAGAACACCACAGAGCGCTTACTTTCAACTGATTTAATCCAAGCGCCTCAGCGTAGATACACACTGCGTCACCACACCACATCGCAACCAATCCGTGGCCCCGCCGCGGACTGCAAATAAGCTATCTCTTTTTCTGCAAAGTCAATTAAAACCACGCATGACTGCAGGTGCAAACCATTATTTGCTTCCTCCACTGTTCTCGCTAGGCACACAGATAAGACTGTTAGAGAGATAATTGAGGCGGACGCCATCAATAGTTCCGGCACGTGTTGTGCACGTGTTTTATTCTGGCACCCCTGAGGACTACCCCGAAAAAGGAGGTTAGGGTTAACCTTTCTAATTTGTGCTGAGCTTTAAAAACTAAATTTACACCGAACCTCTCTGCCATTGATATAAAGTTATGAGAGATTCCAAGGTAGTAAGGCACACACACAACATTCCTTACAACCGGTTTTTTCCACAGGAGCCGGATTAAACGTACGTTCCTTACACCTTGAGCACAACTGTAACAATCCCATCCTGGTGTAATTGTTCAAATGGTTGTGAACGAAAATTGAGTTTGGCAGAAGGTGTTGTCGGTTTTTATCTAGAAATGCCTGACAGGAGTGGAGCAACAGCCCATTGTCACTCAAAAACTCTGAGCAATTGATTGAAATATTGAATCCGCATCATGGGAGAAGGTGCGATGTGACAACTGTAGACATCAAGGACTTACGTTACTCTATGGATAAGTCGGAGCTGTTAATAAGGGTCAGGAGGTGGTGTGATGATAATCTAGTGAAGCTGCAGTCTGCCAATGGGATTGATGTAGATAGTTTTATCAGCATTCTGGAGTTTCATTTAGAGTCCACTGCCGTAGACTTTGATGGTTCTCTTTTTATTCAAAAACAGGGTGTGTGTATCTGGTCGTGAATTGCTCCAGTGTTGTCCGAGATTTTTTTTAAACGAGACTTATGTACACGTTGACGCGGTTGTGCGGTCCTTGTCGATTGGACTGCAAAACCCTGCCATCGCAACAGTCAAATTAAGTACTTATAGACCTACTGTTGCACACGGAAAAGGGCCTGTGCTGGATGTACGGCAAGGAATCAGTCAAGCCTCTGTTGGCAGCTGAGAGTTGTCACTTGAAAATAGTTAAGAGTGGTGTAACTGCGTCTGCGATGGATAACGCTTGTAAAGAATCCCGTGTGTTTTGGGTTGGTGAGGTAGTTGAGTTGCAAAAGATGCGTCGTTTGGAAGCGGGCCATCACAATGATGTAATTGTCAGAGTTGTGCTCAAGGTGCTGAAGGTTTAATCCGGCTCCCGTGGAAAAACCGGCTGTGAACAATGTCGTGTGTGTGCCTTACTACCATGAAATCTCTCATAACTTTATATCAGTGGCGATCGGTGTAAATTTAGTTTTCAAAGCTCAGCACAAATTAGAAAGGTCAACCCCCTTTCTGGTGGTCTTCAGGGGCGCCAGAAAAAAACATAAGAACCCAGATGTAACTTTTCAGGCAGGAGTGGTGTAGGGACCCTCTCATTTCGTCGAAACTCGTTTCGTGGAATTAATTATCGCAGACAACATTTCATGGGCGCACGTTTCACGGACACACGTTTTGGCGAATTGCACGCTGTAGGGACATCTCGTCACGCGTGTATCATATATTAGTAAGGGTTCTGATGGAGTTGCCTGTTATCGCATATATGGCTGGTCAGTCATCAAGCGGGGTCGTCTGGGTGGCAGGTTAGTGTGACCATGAATCTTTTGGATCTGCCTGAATGTCCGGCTTTCAGTGATCTACACTCTAAAAAAAGGGTGTATTCTTACACCTTTTGTCCCATATAAGACACCCCAAAACTTCAGACGTCGATCTGACGGTACTAACTTTCACGAGAGGCTTGATAGCCGTGTGGTACAACTTATTAAAATAGCTAATGTACGTTTTACTGACTACAAAAAAAAAATAATAATAATCGGGGCTGCGAAACATCAGTGTTTTCTTTCTGTGGTCTTTGATACGTACTTTAGCTATTTAATCAGTTATATCGCTCCGTTATCAAGCCCCTTGTAAAACGTGTCGCCGTCTGTGCGCTGTGCGTCAAACTAAAGTTTTGGGGTGCGTTATATGGGACAAAAGGGTGTATGGTGATACCCTTTTTTTTAAAGAGTTCTTTTTTGGTTGTGAGGGCCTTGACGTATATATAAGAGCGTTCATTCCTTATTCAAATAAACTGTTTATTTTTTTATTTATTTATGAAAGTACCCTCAGGGCCCGAAGGCATTACAGAGGGGGCGAGCACATACATGAAACAAAGATGTTCGTATACGCGACGCGAAGTCTTACGAGATTTGGTTGTCGGAGAAAAAAGCGATGATTTTGGCACTGGAACGTGTACGTCTTGATAACATATACATAGTAGAATCCAGCTACATATATCTTTATTCTCCACATAAAGGTGGAAATTAGTAATGGTTCGCAAGGAGTCGGACTCTTTTTACTAGAGTTCTTGATGTGAAAACGGGTATAAAACCTGTGTTTGAGACTTGTTGTCTAGTGCGTTATTTTTATCGTTTCGTGTCTCCCGTTACTATGGAAGTTCTTCACCAGCTCGCCTGTGTCTTTAAAGTGTTATAAAGGAATGAACGGTTTTGTAGACCGCAAAACGATTTAAATGAAATTTTTGTGAAATAATTTGATACAAAAGGGCTATATTCGTGTCCGTTTTTCAGGCTTCTTTCAAACGTATTTTATTTTGATCCCCTGGCTTGTTCCTGTCACATCGAGTTTCTGGGGGTCCTTCTTTCTCGTTTCCACGCCGGGATCCAGCAGCGGGGGTCGAAGTCGAGCCCCCATCCGGTCGAGTCGGGGAGGCTCTCCTTACCGGTCTTTGCCGCCAAAGTATTTGCTTACACTCCCGAGCTCAAAATCCTTGCACCCTCGCACATTTTGTAGATGTTGTCATGATCCTCTGTTATGCGTCTAGCCATCGTGGAGGGAAGCGTCGGCGTGATGCGCTTGTAATCCGAAGATCTGCTGCGGAGCAAGGCGAGTTGGTTGAAATCGACGTCAATCGCTGCAGGTTGTTCGTGAAACAAAAAAAGAAAAAAAAAAAGAAAGAAAGAAAAGAGCTATCGTGCGGCAGCTTGACGGCAATCCGGTGTGCCTTGCGGGGCAAACCCGGAAATGGTGTAGGTTTGATTGTTCATGTTGGTGATGAATTAAGTGTCCATGGAAAAGCAGGCCAAGTTTCGAGGAAGGAACGCCGTTCGTGTTCCATACCCTGTCCCTGACCCTGTATGGAGCATGGTCGATATTTTGCATCGTAGGAACGCTTCATGCTGTGAAGGTAAGCGAGGTTCGCGTTTGCAGCGTCGCAGTTCGGGCGGGACGTCGCCGACCTCGTCGGGAAGCGGGGAAAATTCCATTGCTCGACGTGGGACAAAGTTGAACAGGAGTTCGAACGGTGATGTCTGGAGTCCGGCGTACGGCTGCTGGTTCACTTGAAAGCTGGTTGCCTGGAGATAATCGCTCCAATGGTCGATGTCGCCGTTGACGTTCTTTCGCGCAGACATGGAAGGATTTTTCCGTTGACGCGTTCGACAAAGCCGTTAGCTTCGGGGACGTAAAGTACTGTTAGGGATGCTCTGAATGTGCCTGTCGGCGAAGTACCGCGAAGCCGAACGAGAGGTTAGGACCCTGTCGTTGTCGGTGATGACGGCTTGCGGCGTATCAAATGAGAGTACGAGTTCTATAAATCGAAGGACGTGCTCGGTCGACTTGTTAGGCACGGGGCGTGCGACAAGCGCGTGGTGGGGTGGAACGCGGTGATAAAATACCTGTTGTCGTCGGTCCTCATCTTGCGGAATATCTTGCGCCGCGGCTGCCAGCCGGTGACATATTCTCTTACAAACGAGAATAAACAAGACGCCGAAGTACCTGATTCCTCTAACGGACGCACTCTTCACAAAAAAAAAAAGTGTTTCTTTTTATGGTTATTTGCATCTTGTTTTGCAAATCCTTTCTCTCTCCTCCTCACTCTCTAATTTACACCCCCCTCCTCCCCTCCCTCTTCCGCGCCACGCCGCCGCCGGTCCGTTGATCCCCGCGCCGTCAACACGCCGCCGCCGGAGGTACAAACACCGGCGCGCCGCCGCCGACGATTTCTGACCGGCGCACAGGTCTACTATTGCGGAGCGCCAATGGCGAGGTGCGCGGAGGGGCGCGCGCCGGGAAGCAGGCAAGGGCGCTGCGGGCTCCTATTTCAGTTGCTTTGTTGGAGTACAGATGGCGCTACGAGCGCTGTCGCGTGGAGTGGGGAAGACAGGGCAGACGGGCGCACCAAGGACGCGGACACCTCTTTGAGTTGCTTTGTCAGAGTACAGATGGCGCTACGAGCGGCGCAGTGCGCTCGCGACGGTTGTGCGCCTTTGCGCAACGCGACGCCGGCGTGCCGTCGTGACGGCTCTTGCGGCGCGCCGCCGTGTTTCGCTTGCTTTTGACGGCTCTGCGCTCGGTCGCGCGTCGTCGCTCTCTCTGCGCGCTTTTAAACATGGCGCTTGACCAGCTTGACACGCGATGAACTTGGGGTCCCTTTCGTGCGCGCTTTTAAACTGCAGATGACGGGGCTCTGTTGCGCTTTTGAGTTTATACATTTGAACAGTGATTGCAGTGATGTCTTGTAAAATTTAATCGGAATATATAAAACCATCCCCGATTGATAGACAGTTTGACGTCTATTTTTAGGTTATTAATTGTCGTATCAATACCGCTTTTCTTCTAGCAGTCTTCTAGCTGAAAGGCTCACTATAAAAAAAAAAAAAGAAAACGCATTACGTATAGTGCTGGTACCTGATCCCCCCCCCCCCCCCCCTCACTAACGGAGATGAAAGCGGGGAACAGAAATAACTCTCGTATAGTAATAAAGTTATCATTTTTGCATGAAAAAGCAACGGTAGAAAATTGCGAAGGGAAATAAATTTCCTGATCACATATTTATGTTTTCTTTTCACATTTTTTTCGTTAGTTTCAGTACGGATATTGTGATCCGAAATTGGAGCAAGCAAGCCCAAAGACACAACTACGCAAAGCAGCAGAGACTCGGTTAAAGAATTATGCATATATCATTTTGGGACTCCACAATTAGCTCACATTTCTCCACCTACCTTCAAAACAACTTCTCACAAGGTGTATCAAGTGATGAAGAAAAAAAAATACAGTAGAGATATTTCGACTTGTGTACGTGATCAACCTATCGCGCGAGCACGGACATAGCAACCGGAGCAGCTATCATCCAAGCATTTCAGACTGCTGCCGGGCGAAAACAATAAAAATGAAGGAACAGCTGCACTGCGCGGTAAACCGGCCCTCACGTTAGGGTGCCCGTTTGGAATTTTGCTTTTTGTGGTGGTGCTCAGATACGGGTTCCCCACCAATGCAAGCCTCGTCATCGTCCGTTCATTAGAGCTCAGTTATAAAATTTATTGAGGTTTTTCGTGTTTTGTTTTTTGCTTCCAAAGCACCTGTCAACGTGCTCCCGGCACTACTTGACCGTGCGCAGAGCAGAAGACGTCGCGGTGTTACAAAGTCCCTATATAAGAGCAATTCTTACAAGCTGCGACATTCTTTGAAGCGCCGACTGCTTGACGGTGCAGTTTTAAGGAAGCGAATGGCGGCGCACTGCAGAAGACTGAACGGAATGACGCCATTTTGTTTCAGCGGAATGGGCCCCGTCATTTGGATTGGTTCTCGTTACTTGTAAAATTAATAATGAAGGGACTTTACAGTGTTAAGAAGCGGGGCGTCCCCTACATCGTGATGTCACCGTCCTCCAGGCGCCGGCCGCTCCCAATGCACGGCGGAGGCTACGCGGTCACTGTCGTGCTGTCGTGTGACCGCCAGTGACCGCCTGTGGCCGTGTGGACGTACACTTTCGTTCGCGGCTCCCGGAAGGCTCCCACTTGCTTTGCAGTCACTTGCTTTCTCTTTCTTTATGACAGCATTTCAGAAATTTCATAACATAAGTATCGTGATAGTTTAATACCAAAATTTATTTGTCTAAAAAAAAACAAAAAAACAAGACATCCTCGTTGCCCTTTTTAGTGCGACACCTTAAAGGGGCCAGAAACGAATTTCGGGTTGGGATGAATGATTTTAAATTGGGACTTTACTAATCGCATATCGTTTAGTTGGCCAAAAGGAAGAGGCTAGAAAGTCAAAAGCCAGCTTTTCGGTACGAACATTTGAAAATATAGCGGATTATTTTGTACCTTCTTGCCTTCGAAAGCTCTACGCCTTTTCACTATCATACATCCGTGGTTCCAAAAGCGCGTCACCGGTGCCATACTGACGTCAGCAGAGCCCAGCTCACGCATTGGACACGAGAACTGCGTCACTCGGATGTATTCGCTCGTCAACAATCAATCCGTCGAGGAATATTTGGATTCGCGTTCGTGGCCATTGAGTGCCCTGACGGAACTTATTGTCACTGGGGAAGGACAAGTTCTATGGTGTGCATAAAAAGCACGGTGGAAGCTAGGAGTCATCGCACCGGTGCCGAAGGAATATCACGACCACGTGATTTCACAATGCGCATTTGAGTTGAGGATTAAAGCTAAGGAGGAAGAAGTACGAAAATCGTTTCATGACCCCTTTAAGCCCAATTATCATACTCAATCTCGAGCCCTTGTTTGTTTCATTCTCTCAAGGTTGCCGATCGATACCTGGGGGTCCGGAGACTGTGCCAGTCTGACAAAGGCACGAAAGAAGCCAAGCGAATTCGATCAATCTTAATGTACGAGAGTTTCCCATCAACTCATAAACCGTCATACATACGCAGAATTAGAGTCGTGGAAAAATGGACAGCCATCTAACGACACCTTTTTGGGAGTGCCAGATAATGTGTTTGTGTGGAAAGGGGGGGAGGGGGGGGGGGATCATAACGCGTTGACACGTGCTGAAACGCGCAGTTGTTCGGCGGCGCAAGTGCACATGCTTCGGACGGTGGCGAATTCTGAGTTAGGTTCCGTTAGAATGGAATTCTACATTGATGTTGGGAACTTCTAGCAATCCGTTACCGTGTTTCACGTACTGCGCTACCGTCCGCTCAAGGTATCATCGGGGAGCGCCCTTAAAAGCATGCTTCAGAGCATAGCCTCCATAGGAGGCTATGTTCAGAGGCTCCGGTAGTGCGGTACGCGAAACACGGTAGTGGATTGCTAAAAGTCCCTATTACTACTATCTACGACTACAAACTGTTCAGAACGCTATTGAGCCAAAATATTGCGCTACTCTTACTCTGAAATTGTTTCTCCCCACGTATCGTCACCTCTAGTTGACTTCTTCAGACATGGCTCGCATACGTCAATCGTACAAACCCACCGTAGGGACGTACCGTTCAGAAGTATGGCACTCTGAAACTATTATGTTTTCTTGTTTTTTAGACTACCCAGCTATGCGGAGAGTCGAATAAGAACACAAAAAGTTGTATGAAAGTAAGACAAAGCATAGAAGAGTAATATAAGGAATAAGGAGAAATATAGTAGATTTTTTATTCTGCGATGAATATGAACAGAGTTTTAAGTCGCACTGAATAAACTGATGCACTTTACACACAGAAGTCGGATCTATTTCAAGATACGCGTATTCATTTCAAATACAATTCATAATGCGACCGTTGGATATAAAGAGAAAAACAATTATATGTTGCTCTTTCAAGACGAAATCAGAACCAGCCCATAAAGGGGGCGCTAAAACAAATTCTGTATTTTGCGCGAATACGGCCTATCAGACGGGAAGGTAAATGTCATTTTGATCGAATGCCATTCATCGCTCGGCGAGTCAGCTCGTGATGCTATAGTTCTGCATGTGGCGGGTGCACGCGCAGCGGCTTATTAAACACGCGGATTGGCCGAGCTGTAATGTCATTTTGCTCAAATGTCATTTAACGTGCCCGTCTGGCAGGGGTATTAGTACAGTGGTTTCAAACTCATTTGAGTGTAGGCTTATAGATTAGACACGACAACTGCGTGGGCACTCGACTTCGGCTCGTAACAGTCAATGCCTCGGCGGACACTCGGATCGTGGCTCGTGTCCACCCACTGCGGAGATGAGAATAGCCGTAACAATTCCTGGATTCCTGGAGCCGTTTGGCGGCATAGGATTGGCACGAGGCCACGTGGCCGCTTGTTCTGGCTTAGATTTGAGGGGATAGACGATGCATATAGATATTTCTCGAATATTTTTAGCGACTGCCCATTGCCTAGAACAAAAAAACTAAGTCAAGTTTATTCAGTTATTAACGTTAGTGAGTGATTTTAAGTAGTAATTGGCGAAGGTACAAAAATCGTTTCGTGGCTCCTTTGATGGTGATATTTATTTTATATTTTTTTGAAGGCGAGAATCCCGAGCTTTTAGCTGTATTTTTGGCAGTTGCTCCTGTTGATCGAGAGATCGCGCAACCGAGATGCATCCCTCAACGAATAGCTCGCTCTTGCATTACAAAAAGCTGGAAAGCAAAATATAAAACAATACAAAGGGCAAATGAACACGGATAAGTTTAAACTATGTGAATACGTTAAAAGAGCAGAGGTACTTTTCGAGCAAAAATGAATCGACGACACGAGATCACTACGGCGCATGCCATGTCTAGCGGTCGAGACATTGGAACCGCGGGACTCGAAGCTGATAGCCTGCGGACCGCGTGTTTGAAACCCCTGGCTTAGAACGAATCCCTGCACGTTTATGACCAATGAAACACGCGTTCGTTTTTCTCCGCACGAAATAAACGTCGCAAAAAAAAAAAAGAAAAAAAAACAGCGTTCATTTTTTTAACTTGCAGTCAGAACAAGCGGCCGAGTGATCTGGAGCCGATGATATGCCGCCAGTGTGGATCATAGCCACACGCTGAGGTTGGCAAAGCACAGGACACGCGCTGAGTTTCAGACATTATTTGGGTTCGGCGTCATGATTGCCGCGATCGGACACACGAGCCACTATACCCGAATGCTTGTCGAGCTATCGATTATCACGAGTCCAAATCGAGTGCTCACGCGATGCTCGGGTTCAATCTATGAGCCGCATTTAAATATTATCACTAGGGGACTATACCAACACTGCGACCCCCACGCTACGTCATCAAGTTTTGCGAAGGATAGACTGAAAGAACACGCTCAGAAGTTTCTCGGTCAGTGGTGTTGTGTGCGGGTATACCTGGGTCCCACGAGCGCCAGTAAACTCGTGTAATGTGAAACACATTCCAACTGAATATCCTTGCACCGCCCATTTGTAGGGGCAACAATTCTAGTGTTAAAAAAATTGTCACTTTTTTTTTTCTTTTTTTTTTTGCATTCAATCACTACGAATGACATGTAACAAAACGACGAATAACTGAGGAAAGTGAGACGTTTAACAAAACGAATTTGTACAAATCCACGATCCCGGCACGTCGCAGAACAAAGTTGTTTTTCTTGTCTTAAAAAAAAAAAAAGAAGAAAAAAAAGAGAGATGCTTTTGATGGCATTGCGGCCATCTTAGTGGCATTTACAGTCACTGCCTCCATCACGCGCTCTTTGTCTTTCGCAGCGCTTTGGCTAGAGTGTACTTTGGCTGCGTGTATAGGGAGTATTCACTGTCGGCCATAGCTGTGTGCGCGAATGCTGAGCGCGTGCTGATGGCGAGCTTCCACAGTTCTTTTGCAACGTGCATTCCGCACCATCAAGAGTGCCGGTCTTAGCAACCTATTGATGTGAGCTCTTTCTGAGCTTTGATGTGGTGTTCCATTAAAGTTGTTTCTCTCTCTCTCTCTCTCTGCGCTCTAAACAGCACCCGCAAATATGGCGTCCAGTGAATACTCCCTAGAGCTGCGTGAGCACTCTTCCGCTTTCAAGACGAGAGAGCTCGCGCTGGAGGCGGAGCTTCGACTGCGCTCTTCGCCTGTCACCACGACTATTCGCCCCGAGATTCGATCGACACGGCTCATACGGTGAAAATCAGAACTACGCTTTGTTTTACACTTACTTGGAGTGCTACGCGCGTGAGGAATGCTACGCGCGTGAGGCCGAAGCCATGGGAGACGCCAATGCAGCGCTCGCGCACTGGGATCAAGTGCTAAGAGCTCGTACTCTGTACCCTTGCCCGTGCTCTGTGCCGCTGGTGTGGATGCTTTGCCTCCACCCGCATTGTGGACAGATGGAATCACCACATGCCTCATAGAGAACCATAGATAACCAAAAGCACGCTTCCATACAATCCAATCTGGGTCTCGAGGCCAATAATGTTTGTTTTGTGCGCCATAAAGAGAGCAAGACGCGTTATCGGAACTGTTTTCTAACGCCTATAAACGAGACAAAATGCCTTTATATGAAATCGGCTTCGATACTTAGAGTGATGACATAACCAGGAAAGGATCATTCCGGCGGCATCGCTTCCTTCGCCTATTGTTCGTGATAGCCTAGATCAGGGGTCTCAAACACGCGGACCGCATGCGGCCCGCGACTCGCCGAGACGCAGCCCGCAGGCAACCGGCTACCAGTCCCGGTTCCCATGTCTCGAGTACTAGAAATGGCCTGCGCCATCGTGATCTCATCTCGCCGATTCATTTTCGCTCGGAAATTGGCCCTCTTTTTTCAACTTTTTCACATCGTTTCTATATACCGTATCTGTGTTCATTTGCCCTTTGTTTCGCTTTATGTTTTGCTTCCCAGTTTTTTGTAATGTACAACGATTCCGCGATTAGGCTGCAAGCGTGAACTCTTCCTTGAAAAATGCATCTCGGAGAACTCTCGATCAGCAGGAGCAACTGCCTAAGTTAAAACTACGAGCTCGGGATTCTCGCCTTAAAATATATATATATATATATATATATATATATATATATATATATATATATATATATATATATATATATATATATATATATATATATATATATATATATATATATATATATCGCCATGAAAGGACAAGTATATGGGTGTTGTAATGAAAATCTTCGGGAAAGCAAGAACTGCCAAATTAACTGATTCTTTCATATAGACATATTATTGAGCTTGGTTAATTCCCGAGTGAATTGAGCAACGGGAACGACAGTGTACTTGCTCTCCTATTTTAAAAATGCGAGCACGTTGGCGGGGCGGTGTCATTTTAATTATCGTTATCACATCAAGTCAGGGCCCAGAGTAGTCATATAAACAAATGAAATCTAAAAACTTCCCTCGGAAAACTGAGTTTACCTAGATTGTAGCCTAGATTGTAGAGAGGGTCCAACTCAAACTATGGGGAGCGTTTGCCGTTTGAAAGCGGACGCCTCTATCGGAGATTGGTCGCAAGTGTATCTTGTTAGCTCCATAACCTAAAGGTGTACCTTCTGTTTGCAAGTAGAAAAATGCTCATGCACTCTTTGGTGTAGTGTCCTTAGGTATGGTGTCACTCTATTTTTTAACTGCTTTCGACAATGGCACGCCAGAATTGATAGCATTTTGAGGGGGATGTTGAAAAGTGTTACTTCAACACCTCAGGTGATAACTTATTTAGTTTACTCAAATTGCCTTGTTTCTATTCGTTGTTTATTCAGGCGGTTGTTTTTTGTCACTTTTGATGCAGTGATTTTAAAACTGAGAGTTAGGCCCCACGTATATTTAGAACACTACTCGGCTTTGAAATTCCTCGTATCTATACTCATTATGGGGAAAGCATTAGGTAATTTTACGTGCCGAAGATTTTTAATGAGCTACCAGATAACTTATTCTAACCATCGGTTCAAAAAGAGTCTGAAAAAAATTATTACATGATATCACCAAGTGATAAATCTACAGTTGATATTTAGTGAGTTATGTTGCTACCTGCTATTTCTGCAAGGAATGGGCTGTACCGCAATGTCATGCAACATAAGCCTCCCTTGGCTCACGCAGACCTGTATTTGTATTTGTTTATTGCTATGAATAAAAATGTATAATTATTATAATATTAATAGTATTATTAAGTGCGCATGCACTGCGTTATCGCGTGACTATACCCCGTCTCACTAAAACTGTGCAGTACAACCAAAGCTACAGGAGAGAGTGCACCCCTGACCTGTTCAAGAGGAGGGAAAGGGGGAAGGAGGGAATCCCGTTCCCCCGTTCCCTCCTCGTGAACACGTTAGCACATGCTCTCTCCCCTGTAACTTTGGCTGTACTGCACGGTTTTAGTGAAATGGAGTATAGACACTTTTCACAAGGGCGCCCCGTCGCCACGCCAATATAATATATTTAGGATATATGTGGTAGCCGTCACACATCCTCGTTTTGCCGCCCCTCTATTTTTTTTTTTTTTTTTTTACTATTTACAGGGAGAAGCGTTTTATTATTTTTTCGTCGCCCATACCGGATACGTTTATTAAGTGGCCGGGGACAAGAGTACACAAATATACGGATGGCTCCGGCCAGCTGTGCCCGGAAGCAAAGCGAGAGGAGCCTTGGGGTCGCCAACGTGGCCTCCAACGAAGGATTATTGAGTTGACTGACGAAGTTCGTCCCGACAGCCTTGGAGAGATTCCGCCTTCTCCTAGCTTCTGGCGCGTTTGTGGGATTATCCCTTACCGCATGGATTATCCTCTTCCTCCGTCCGGACTTCGATGGCGACACAGCGACGAAGGACGTCTGGCCCCTCGACGCTTCTTTTTGCGCCTGTAGGTCGTGCGGCTGCGGATGTGACGCATTTCGTGGCGTTTTTGCTGTTTCCGGGCGCGCTTTCTGAGTCAGAACCGTGCGCTTTGGTTTGGACGGGCGAAACTTCGGGCGAGCGCGCACGCGCGCACGCAGGCACGAGCGCACAAGCAAAGTGCAACTGCGACAGACTGGCCGGCCAGACGGCGAGAGGAAGAGAGAGGGAGAGAGATCGCGTTGTCATGTTGGAAGAGAATAAAAGGGGGGAGGGGGGGGCAGCCAGACGGCGAGAAACGCGGAGCCGGAACTAGCTTGCCCTCCACCGATTGGCCGGGACACAGGAGCGTCCTACTACGTCACCGCGCGTTTTTGTGCGCGTTGAGAAGTTGAAATCAACAAACTTTTTTATGCGCGCCCGGAAGGAGCGAACAAGCGGCGCGACGTCACGAAAATACGTCACATCCGCAGCCGCACGACCTACAGGCGCAAAAAGAAGCGTTGGTTTGGATCGCGCTGGCGAATGGCGGTGTTTGAGGGAGAAGGAAAGACATAGCTGTACGTTGAGACAATGGCCCTATTGCTTTGGCCGGGGCATTGTCCATCGGGATTCCCTGCTAGCGATATGGAGAAATGTGACGTTATAAAAGGAGCGGCAGGCGGCTGCTAGCGTGGGTGCGATTGCGCTATGAGCAATAAGTTTCCATATGCCGCCAACGAAGTTTTGACGCAAAAAAACCATCCTGTCGGCAAAAAAAAATTTTTTTTTTTTTCATTGCGCGCTTTTAATTGTGACGGACGGCTCAAGGAGCCGCTTGTAGTAAAACATTTACGATCTTGCGAAGTACTGGTAAGCAAAGTAAGGTTGCCGTCATAATCTAAACCCTGAAAAAATGAGAAAAAAAATACTGAACAAGACGACTGTCCTTGTATCAAGGTTTAAATTATATTTCCTAAGCAGCTCACGTGCACACTTTCGCTCCTTGCGAAGGTTATCATGTCGCAGACGGCACAAGCCGATGCCCCGGCGGCGGCGTCTCTGTGAGCGTGCACACGGCGGCGCCGCTGACCGATCGCCGTCTGGCCGGGCAAACAGCCCAAATGTGCGCTTGAAGCGTGGAAACGGCGTGATGAAACGAAAGGCCAAGGGTATCTACAGGACGAACGGAGAAAGCAGATGCAAAGGTGTGCACCAACGTAAACAACGGTAGAAAAGTGCGGTCGCTCGCCGCTATGAAATCCGTCCGCAAACTTAGTAATGCGCGCCCGCATTCCTTTCCTGCTGCTCGTACTTTTTCTAACTTGATGATTACTCTGTCGCGGGGCATGCCGACGAAACGCTCGGCGGGGCACTTAGCAATTGCTACAACCGAGCGCGGCGCAGTTTACCAAGGCTCTTGCCGCGAATCACCATCGACTCAACCACCACCATGGGTGTTACCGGTGTTCAACGTCGTCATGTGACGTAGGTTCAAGGCATGTATACAAATGACGAAGCAGATTCCACTGGAACAAAATGGCGCCATTCCGTTCAGTCTTCTGCTGTGCGCCGCCATTCGCTTCCTTAAAACTGCACCGCCACGCAGTCGGCGCCTCAAGAAATGTCGCAACTAGTAGGAAGCTCTTATCTAGGGACTTTGTAACACCGCGACGTCCCCTGCCCAGCGCGCAGTCAAGTAATGCCAAGAGCACGTTGACAGGTATTTCGGGAACAAAAACACGACACAAAAAACCTCAATAAATTCTATAACTTAGGTCTAATGAACGGACGATGACGAGGCTCGTATTGGTGGGGAACACGTACCTAAACACCACCGCGAAAAAAAAAAAAAAAATTCCAATCGGGCATTGTAGCGTGGGAGCCAGTTTTTCGCGCAGTGCAGCTGTTCCTTTATTTTTATTGTTTTCGCCTGGCAGCAGCTGCTACACTGCGAAGTTTGAAATGCTTGGATGATACACTGTTAGCGAAAATGTAATATTTCGCCTGTTTACACCCCATTTTCACTCGTTAGCATATTTTTACACGCTCTGCTAGTGATAAATCGTCAAAAAATTACTTGGGGTAGTAAAAATTGGTGTTTCGGTTTCGGTTTACACGACTAGGCGTGTAAGCAACACTGAAAACACCCCAGCCCAACACCCCAAAACGTCGAGCGCCATGTTGCTTCTGCCTTGAAGCGGTACGGCGGACGTAGCAGCCGAAGGTGAGTGATTGATTTTTTTTATCAAGTTTGTATAGAATGTAGCACGTCTCAGATTTTTATTACATGACATTCAAGAACGTTAGATTTGCTTTGAGCAAGCCGGCTCAGGCTTTAAGCCCGATTCACACAACCGGCGTTTAGCCACCCCGTCGATTGGAAACGACTCGACTGCTCGCCGGTTCTTTTGCGCGAGCTTTCGCTCGGGCGCGGTGAACCCTATGAACTGTGGTGCTCAAAGCTAGCACAATTAGGCACGGCTAGCGTCCCGGTGGAAGCTGCAGAGAGCGGAAACCGAAGACACCGTCGCATAAGAGTGGCGAAGCCGCGATCCTGCGCTGATCGTTGTCCCGCCGCTCTCTCCGGCAATATCGACACTTCGCTGCTGGGTGTCTCGTATTTCGACGTTTTAGAGAAACTTGGCATTGGCAAGCGCGAGGAGTCTCTATATCGTTTTCTCCGTCGCCTGCGTGGAGGAAACACGGTGGCGATAGAAACATATGCTCATGCAGTCAGTCAACTTGGACAATCCCCCTGTTCCCTCAATCCTATCGCATTCTTTGACTGCGTTTGTGACAACAACGTTTCCCCAGTGTGAAAGCTTTCAGTCACAACCGGCTACAAACTGGGTTGTGCATTGCATGTAGCCCTGAGGGAATTCTTCGCCGGAGACACCAGCACATTAGTTTCATTGGTAAGGTGACCGGCCACTAACGTGTTTGGCAAATGAAGCGATCACGGGTAAGTAGAAATGCAAACAATGTTGAATGAATATTAAGGTGGTTGTAGCCAGAGCCTGCCAGTTGAAATCAACCTTTAACAATATAGTCTGCGGTAACTTCTTTTTGCACTTAGGATTGCAATTTTAAACACAAAGCCACTCCACATAGCTGTCGAAAATCGTGTAAACAACAGCAGTCATCGTCCCCGGTTCGGATGAGTGAAGCCTTAGCTTGATGAAAAGAATGGCGGTCTATACTTCTTGGTTGTTTCAATCACAACCTCGCACAGCTGAACAGACAAACAAATCAAGGAAATATATCCCGTGCTGGCTTGCAAATCACAGCACACAAGCAGGGTACATAGCAGAGCAGAAAACACTGGCAATGAGCACACGGAGGCATGCAGCTTCCTTTCTTTTTCCCTCGGCGAATGATTGGTTTGCTGCAGCATTCCGTAAGCACGTCGACATTCAAAAGTTGAGCCTGATCTGTCTTGCAGTGCCTTGCGGAACAGCAAGTATCGCCCACCATTCCACAAGGCACTGCAGGACTCGCAAATGTGTGAACAGTGCTTTGCAATAAAGGCCATGATCGGGCAGCAGGTGCCCATCTAAAGACATTTAATATTGATTGGCATTGAACTAACCTTTGGGCTTCATCACGTAGCAAGCATGGGTGAGGTATAATTCAAGAACATTTAATGTTCGACGAGTTTAATACGTTGTGGTGCTTTCCCATCTGTTTCGGTGTCACGGAGTGGGGTTCAAATTAATAAAAATAATTCAATGATCCACTCTGAGAATAAACGAGAAATTACGGGAAAAGAACAAGAGAGCTAAGTTCGACCATTGACTAGCGCTAGGTCCACGCCTGGTGTATAATCAGTAGAGAAAGATGATGACACAGGGAGGATAAGCAAACAAAAGATTAGATTTAATAAAGTGAAAAACTAAGCTGTACACGGCAATAGAGCACTCAACACAAACCACACTCCAGCTCAAAGCTATGGAGCCCTGCGAGCCAGAAACTAATACTAAAAAGACTCGACGCTCATAAAACCGGAATAAGCCAACAAAACAGTGACGAAAACCCGACACTAACAACGAGAGCAAACCGAGATGGAGCTCGAACGTTACCTCTACACACATGGGATAATCCCCCAAAACAGTCGCAACAGAAAGTAGCACTGTGTAAAAATCTTCCCAACATTCAACAATTCGTACTTCAGAGCCAGAGAATGCAGTAGACAAGTCCTAGAAAACCAGGCTTAGCTTTCCGGTAGGTGCCGAGTCCAGAGCAGTCCGTAGTCTGGAGTTGTCGGCCGAAGAACGGCGTCTCGAAGTCCAGCGGTCCAATTAGAGGCTTGATGAGGTCGACACCGCGCACCACACAGCCACACACGCTTCAGCACAACGAACTCAAACACTTGTCCGACAGGCAGGGCAGAAGCCAAAAATTACACGTTCCAAGACTCATCTGCAGGGAGTAACCACGTTGAGTAGCGACCCGGCCAGCTCTGGGGTTGGACTACCTTCTTTGTTCCCAAACCCCCTTTTATAGGCTCGTCTACCGACCAACCTCCCGTTTCCCCGCCTTTCGGGTCAGTCAACTTTCAAGAAAAACAAAGCTACACAGCAACGACCCAAATGGCAAAACCTATTACATTTTTCAGACAACCAAACATATGTGCCCATCCATTACCCCGTATGAGTCCAAAAACATCAATTATCGCCGATACATAGAACACGACAGGCGGCAGACTGAGCAAAGCCGCCGCCTTCAAAAAGCGTGCTAGTCAGCGTAAACATCTTTGTATCCCGGCGGCGCCCCTGCATGTCAAATCGGCACCATACGCGAGCCAGCATACGCACCCCTCCGTCCGCGAGGTCAAAGCCACAGACTGTGACCTGGGATGATCTACGTCGCCCATTAACAAAAACCCCATCCCCAAACGAGCAAATTCGTTGGGGACTTAGAAAGGAACTACGACGGGACGAACTGAGATTAAAAGTGGCACCACACTCCCCCTTTTTGACCGTACCAACACTTAAAGTGGTCCAAAAAAAAAGATCATAAAAGTATTTAAAAAAATGAAGAGAAGCCTGAATTTGTGACACCCGGTTTCTCCATCCTGTGTTTTTTTTGTGCTTTTTCTGTTACGAAGCGAGACATTATTCCAGCCGTAGGCACCAGATGTAATTCCCGTCTGCGATCATAAGATTATAGGATCCTAACTGCCGGCAGCTAAGTGTCAATTACATCCGGCTTGTGCATACAGTGCAACATCTTTTGCTATTCAGCCGATCATCACTTTACAGCCTGGGTATCTGTTCTTGTAAACGACAGTAGTGCTACATGTTAAACGGCTCTAAAGCAATAGAGCAAACTCACATCTCATTATCTTTTAGCTGAATGAACTGTTTGTTTGGTTATGCTTGTTATCCAATTTTTGTTTTAAATTTAATTTTCTCATATAAACACCTTACATTATAGAAAAAAAATCTTTTTATAGTACGGAGGTGTCCATATTAAAAAGACATGACTGTATCATCTTTGAAACTAGTTTGCCACAGCCAGTGTTATAATATGTATTGATTTTTTATGCAGTGCCTGCCTTTCCTCGCCCCTTGTGAGGACGACTGAGAAAGCGACTTTGCGCCACAACGACGGATGGCAAGTGTCCCAACTGTCGTCACCTATAGTGGTCATGTGCTATGTGTTCGCAGCATTGTAAGCCGACCGTGGAGCACTTTCAAAAGGGAACTTTCGCCATGTGCACAGTATGGCCGTGTACAATACGGGGCACGTACAGTCAGAAGAATTATGAGAGGGAACATGCGGGCGCGTGTCACTTGGTACAGGCAGAGCAGCCTAGCAAGTGTCATGCTTGTGCACTGAGGGGCCCTAGTTTGAAGAGCCGAGGCAGAAGTTTCAGCGGCGGTGTCACCGCCCTGGCGGCTTGTCGCCGTAGCAGAAACGGGGTTGGCTAGCTTTGCTCGTGGCTGGCTTTGTGTAGTGTGTGTAGACTGGGAACGTAGGCTTATGAACTTCGGCAACAAGAATACTACACGGCTTTGGTGTTTTGGTACGAGCAACAAACGTGACACTATCTGCTACGACTAGCTACGACCACCCACTGCAGCGGTGAAGGCATCCAAGAAGCAGAACCTGTGTATTACGCCGTTGCCGTAACCCAACAGTGCTCATTTGTCATGGAGGGCTTTCCGCCCAGAGACTTTGCTCGTCACTGAGTGTTATTTCCCGTGTTTCTCTTTGTGTGCGCAGTGGCTGGACGGGCCTCATACAGCAGTTCTTCAGTCTCAAAGGTGACTAAAAGTTGAGGGTGGATGGACTTGCAGCAATCCCCTCGGTTGGTGCGTGTGACAGAACCTTTGTACGGCATCATCGGGAGGATGCTGTTGTGAGTTAGCAAGTTGTCCAATTGTATGTTCATTATGCTAATATTTGAAAAAGCTTGTTTAAAAGGATGCTGGACCAAAATTTGGATTTCATAAAATAAGGCCGCGGAAGCTTTGAATGGGAGCTCTACAAACTCCGAAACATCACTCATACATTAATATCTCGAACGGATGGCCGTATTCTTGGAAAGGAAAGGGCACAATCAAACAAGAAATGTGACATCATACTTCTCCTGGTACACTTTAGAATGAGGGGAAGCGGCCTCGTTTCTCTCATTCCCACTTCGGTTCACCTGCTTAAGGGGATGAAGCCTAGAGGAGAGGGAATGAAAATCGCGACATCACATGTCTCGTCGGCCTTGTTGAATCCCACATGTTTCCAAAAATACGGCCATCCGTTAGAAATAATGCTCTATGTGTGATGTTTTGGGGGTTTTGCAGCGTCCCGCCTACCGCCCCAGTGTTGTTTTGCAAGCTTCGAATTTCGGTTAAGCATACCTTTTAATATGAATAATTGTGTCATCAGAATGTTAGAACATGTCAGTTCTACACAGCTACTCTCAAACATTTTCGAGTGGTCTCGCCTGCCAGATTCAAAGGGGGGGGGGGGGCAACATGTACATGTTTTTATGTCTACAGCACAAATAGTTCCTATCATGCACTCTAAATAGCTGTCAATCGACAGACTGGGTAAAAGAGTGAGCACAAACAAGTCCAACTACCAACAATGCTGTCCATGGCGAATCTTGGACACCATGTCTTACGTTATGTGGCCTCAGCGGTCTTTCTATAGTTCTTTTCATTGTTGCCGGTAGAGCAGCTACCGATAGGGGGGGTTGCGAGGACGTCAACTTTGAAATGCAGTTTCTTCACATAATGTTTGCACTTTGGGAAGTTTCTACACATATACCTTGAAGTCGCTATTGTACGGATGAAACAACTTCGTAAGAGTGTCTATGAAAACTTGGGCAGGGTTCTCTTTAACGTGCCTGACTTACAACAAGGCTGTCCAACTTGAGAAATTTCACTGGTGGGAAGCTTATTTTCATATAAGAATGGTGTACTTCTTCACAGCGCTGTATGTATCCAACAGAAACTCCAGATGTGTTCAATAAAAGTAGCATTTGCTAATATTGTGTTTTCTGTGTATCTGATGCACTAGGTTGTATTTGTTTTGAACGCTTGCTACGTTTAGGCTATAAAAAATAGTCTAAATTTTATGCCGACAAGCTTATTGAAACAGAAGTGTTCGGTCTGAATAAAAGATTCCAGAAATTACACTAAAATAAATTGCTACTTGGGGTAGCAAAAATGGTGTTTTACAGTCGACTCTCATTATTTCAAACTCCAGGGCCCGTTTGCTCGAAGCGCTAACCGCGGCTGAAGTTAGCCGCAGTACCTAGGAGAGGGATTTTCAAATCACGTGACTGGCTCGGTAGGGATGCGGGGAAGCGTGGCGGTGCCCCGGTGAGTGAGCGCCGCACGCTTTGGAACTAATATGTCGTTGTAGCTGCAATACCGGGCGCATTGGTCAGCAACGAATGGTGCAGGAGGCTTTCGCTTTGCCTTACCTCACTTCATCACAAAGCATGAGCAAGGCTCTTGCCGCATTTTTTAGATAGTCTTTCGACTCTGGCCATTCCTAAGCCTAAATGAATGTGGTAATTGTCGGCTTAGCAACATCTTTGGAAAGCGGATTGTCTTGACTCTATCGGTCGGGTATTGATTGCACACAAAAGCAAACGGCATCCCTATAGACCTTTTTCTAAATTACCCAAGCATCGAGAAGAACGCTGGAAGTATAATTCTGCGGTCTGCGCGCACTGGCCTTCCTCTTATAAAAGATTCGAAGTAAATAATCATAATAAATATTTGACCAACGCACATGCAAGACAAAATTTGTTTTAGACTTTTTGCTTTAGAACAGTTACTACTTCAGACGCCAGCACGTGCAACGCGTGTAACTACACTTGTAGCATGCACCTCGGTGCTTGGGAAATTTAGAGAAAGGTCTAATATGGTCTATTGGGACGCTGTCTGCTTTTGTGTGCTATTAATACCCGGCCGATTGAGTCAAGGCAATCCACTTTCCAAAGACATTGCCATGCTAACATTTATCGCGTTCATTTAGGCTTAGGAATGGCCAGAATCGAAAGACTATCTAAAAAATGCGGCGAGGTCATATGCTCATGCTTTGCGATTTAAATGAGGTAAGGCAAAGCGAAAGCCTCTGGCACCATTCATTGCTGACTAACGCGCCCAATATTGCAGCTACAACGACATATTAGTTTCAAAGCGAGCGGCGCTCACTCACCGGGGCACCGCCATGTTTCCCTGCATTCCTGCCGAGCCAGTCACATGATTTCAAAATCCCTCTCCTAGGTATTGCGGTTAACTTTAGCCGCGGTTAGCGCTTGAGCAAACGGGCCCTGGAAGCCACACACTTTAGTTTGAAATATCAGAAGATTGAATTATCAAAATTCATCTAAATATTGTCACAAATAAAAACATACTTCTTTATTAAACTTAAAATCAGTGTGTAATGCGCCGAACTTGTGCTGAGAAACATAAATTAACAAAGACTTTTGATGGTGTCGAAAGGACAACTGCCTCACGCAGCCAAGCGAAGGTACTTTTGTAAGCGCGTGGGTATCTAGAAGTTTCTGAGCTCGAACAAAAAAAATTTAGAGTCGTCTCATCATTCCAGTCACGCAAACAATAGAAAGAAGGACATGCGCTGGCGGGGTCAGCGGCATGTGAGTCGATCGCGCTGCTGACTCTGCTATTTGCACGTGGCATTACTCCCCTCTTGTGAAAGACTCGTCTTTATGCAACACAAAATTAAATTAACAGCTTAAACAAGACTAGGTCAAAATACAGTCTCGTAAATAGCAGATTTTCACAGTCCTACCGAGCATACCTAGTTCAGTTGAGTCGGAAGACGTGAATCGCCTACGGGTCGCAGAGGGCAGCGTGACAATGTTGATGTGCCATTGGCCAACGACTTACAACTTGGGTCTCATGTAGCGAATAACCTTGAGGTCGAAGCACCACTTTAACAGTTCCTTGCTGCGACGATGAATTGGTGTTTAGATTCACAGTGGGTAGCCAGGCTGAAACTGGGCGTCGTGGTGACAAAGATTGTAGCAGTCATCGTCAGGAAGTTTTGGCTTGCATCAAAATGCTACCAAGCTGGCAAACTTCCTCCGTTCGTTGAGTGACATACCAGGCGTCGTCGTCCTGTTCGTCTTCGTGACAGATACCACACTTGCCGTAGGTATTGTCATCGGGTTCATCATCAAGGTCGCCGTCAAGTTTGTAGTCGTGGTTGTCGTTAAAGGGCAACTCCGGACCATACTTTCAATTTTGGGATTATGACTGTTTTTAGTGCAGTCAGCGTCCCTGAATTGCAAGGTGTAATTTTTTCCTCGTTATTGTGCGTAGTTTTAAAGATATGGACGCCTCAAAGTTTTGTTTGGGGCACGGCCAACAAAACCGAAACTAGCCGCTCGAGGCCCTGTCAGCACTAGAAATCAGCCGCTATGTGAACGTGACGTCAGGATCGTTCTTGTTCAACGAGTATGCAGGTTGATCAGCAGCTACTTCTGTTGCGCTAGCCGTCTAAAGGTAGGAGGTAAGCTGATTTTATTTTAATTCTGTATATGTGGTAGTTATCCAGCACATGTAGGAAGAGTTAGTGCGTATACCCAAAAGCTAGTGACTGGAAAACCCGTAAACTCGTACAGTGCCGTACTCGGCGGCCGCTGACGCCGTGCGTGTGCCATGCCGTACTTGTCGCTAGTATACCCAAAAGGTAGCGACTGGAAAACGAGTGAACTCGTTCAGTACCATACTCAGCGGCTGTCGCCGTGTGTGCAGTCTTCCGTACTCTGTCGCTAGGCCTAAATTGTCATCGGGGCTCCGTGGATGGAGCGGCGTTGCTCTACGACGCGCTGCCAGTGAAGTACAGTACTGGGTGCCCTCTCGCTTTCGCGCTGCGGGTCAGTAACAGACACGAAGCTCTGAGGCTTTCCGGCACGGGCTGCTGCGTTAGGGCTGTACATGTCTGTTTTTGCATTCTTTTTTCCTTGGGCGCGTAAAAGCCAAAGTCCACTCGTCGAACAGCGTTTACCCACACCTTCTTCAATTTCTGGTATGTTGGAAACTTGTGAAAAAGCACCTCCGGGTTGTGCAGCGGGTTGTTTGAGCAGCCCACAGCACTACAAGTTCTACTCGGCATCCTTCGAGGAACAGCTGGGCAGTCTTGGGCGCTACGAGTTGCTCGCTAAAACCAGTCTTTGAGTCCTCACAAGCAAATAAACAAAAGGCTATACCGAAGCTACACGGGCTACAGATAAAAGCAATGGCTAAACATGACAATCACAAGTCCAAGTAGCGGTGGTAGCGGCTCAAAGAAGCGCACTCCGCGTAACGCTTGGTGGAAAAAAAGAACGATACTGACGTCACGGCCCAATGTTGCTTTAGTGATCGGCAACCCGCTAGCCGACCGCTAAGGTGCAGCGGCTCGCGGCGGGTCACATTTTTATTATCGGCATTAGTTGAGAATGCGGCATCCCACGGACGTAATATTTTGGCTGGGGTCGTATTTTGTGTCACTACAGCGATACCAGTAATTTCTTTAATTTCGAGTTTTGGCCGGAGTTGCCCTTTAAAGTCATTGTCCGGATTGCCCTTGGATAACTGTCAAAGCCGTAGTCGGGATCGTCTTCCATGAAATTGTTTGAGTCTTCGCCTGGGTCATCATCAGTGTCGTCATCAGTCTCGTCACCACGGTTGAAGACTGTTTGTCATCGAGGCCGTTGTCAGGTTGGTTGTTGACATTGTAGCCGGGTTTGGTCTTTGGAGTTGTCGTCCGTTTCATCATCAGCGTAGAAGTCGTCATGATGTTTTCGTCTAATGGTGAATTCCACTCGTAGATCTGGAGCGCTTTCCGAAATCCGCGGGGGTGGCAAAATTCCGCTCCGTGGGACCCCCTCCGAATCGACGAGGTGAAGATAAACTTGCATTTTGGGAGCGATCTCCCCCACACCCCTCCTCACCCCTTCTCCCTCCGCCGTACAAAATGGCCGCTGCTGGAACTTGACCAGCCCATCAACGCCTCAGCCGGCTGATCTTTCCGGCGACCAGTGACGACTGTCACTGCTTAGCTCCAGTAGTAACACGCGACACAGGCCGGGCGAAATTATACGTACCACGGCGCCCATGTCACAAATAACGAAGACGTCCGCGTTCGGCACCGTCACATACCTTTCGGCCGCCTCGAAGCGGCGGTGCACGGACAGCGATTGCCAGCGGTGGAGTTCAGATTTCTAGTACGACTTTAATAAACACGGAGGTAACAAGCCATCACTTGCGCGGTCGTTGCCTAACCACTTCTTGCTTTATTTCACGGGAAAACGCCGACGGATAGCAATGTAAAAAGGTAAACAATCACTGGCTGCAGAATAAATAGGCCTAACCTTGCGTCTGCCTCCGGCTTTTCTATCGTTCTTCCTCTCACGATCACAGATGTCAGCGCTTACGATTTGCCACGCTCCACAGTCCCGGCTTTGTATCCCTGATCTACGCGAGATAGAAGCGTTCGAGCCGTCACAATCTAGAGTAAACAACCGACGCACCCGAACAGATCCAACTCCACGACCCGACCGTGGCCCGACCAGCTTGACCGCCGACCGGCCGACCGGCCCGCCGATCTCTCCAACCTCGCCGCGCATGCGCACCGCCGATTTAGACGGAAATCACGTGGGCCGCTCTGTCAAGTTCCGGAGAGATCTGTGAAATCCCGCAGAGCAAGTTCGGCGGAGTTTGGGGCGCTCCGTGGAGCGGGCGCTGCCAGAGATCTACGAGCGGAAGATGACCAACTTGAGCCAGATCTGCGAGAGGAATATGCGCGCTCCAAATGGAGCGCTTTTGGAGCGCTCGAGATCTGCGAGCGGAATTCACCATAAGTGTGGTAGCTAGGGGCTTTGTCAAGTTCATTGTCCGGGTCGCTTCCGAGGCCATAGTTGAGGTCGTCGTTGGTGTCAGAGTTGGAGTCGTCCTCGGATGATTTCAAGGACGTCGCCTTCACGATCGTCGTCTTCAGAGTTATCGTGTTCACAGATGGTACGCTTTATGGGCATAGACTGCGTTACCCTGCACATCCACCAATATGTCATGAACAAAAACAAACTTGATTAATAAAACTTCAGATCAATGTTAAATGCAGCGAACTTGTGCCGAGAAACATAAAGCAACAAAGACCGCACATACTTTGACAGCGACAAAAGGACGACTGACTCGAGCAGCCATGCGAAGCTCTTTTTGTAAGCCCGTAGGTATCTAGAAGGTTCCGAGCTCGAACAAACAAGATTCTCGAGTCATCTCAAACATTCTAGGCGTGCAAACAAACAAAAGATTCCCCATTCCACCCAACTCCATTGCAGAGAATTGGAATTTTCTAATACTAATTCTATTCCTTTGAACTCCTGGAAAGGAAAAACTGGGCCCATTCCCACTCCTGGAATGGCTGAACTGCTGCATTCCATTCCTCTCAATCCCTCCCAATTGTGAAAATGGCACTTGACAGCTAGTACTAAGTTACCGGAAAATAACGTCGGCGTAAAGCTGGCGTTGTGAAATGCGTAGACAACTGCAAAATTCAAAACCCTACCTGCAATCATTGATTTTACTAAGTTGAGCTTTGGTCGCACATAGCACTAGTGGCAATTGGTATGGGGGCACTGCAGATATTGATCGCACCACCAGGTGTAAAAGCCTCGTAACAGAAAGGAAAACTAAGTCGCCCATCTTTTCCACAAAAGAACCGTATATGTCCTCCACTTTTACGAGATACATAATAAGTGAGGAGTCACGTGTATTAACGAAGTGCGGGCGGTGTGACATTGCCCCTGCCTGGTGGCCTGCAACTGGTGCTGTAATCACACATGGTCCCAACCGCCCTATGGTTGTATCTCGCAGCACCAGGAACGACACTTTGGCTGTGTTCCAAATCTTACCCAAATAGATCCGAGTTACTCCGGTGGGTCGTGTCACGTGACAACACAGATTGAAAAGTGCTGGGCACGGGTAGTTTTTGGAACGCTGAGGTGCAAAACCCTTTCCCTGGATTAAGATGGAGTAAATTGCCCTTGTCAGCCTACAACTCTACAGTTTGGGTTGCTTCACTGGGGTTGCCACTTTCATCCTCAAAAGAATATAAGCAGTCAGATAACCAAACCGTCAGTTACCTAAGTGCAATAATGCCGTTTCGAAAGCCCCTTTGACGGCATCTAAGCAGCTCGCATTAGAACAAAGCCTATTCCATTCCTACTCTATTCTGGGCAAAATGTAACTACTAATTTCATTCCCATTCCATTCCAGTGCTGCCACCATTTTATTTGCATTCGATTCCAGGGTTGTGGAAGTGCGGAATCGTTCCAACTCTGGAGTGGCAACTCCTCAACACTGGTGATAGTCACCAAGGCACCCAGTTCAGTGTGAATGCTGTCCTCACAGCCCATCCAAAGCTGTTATTACTGTAACAAACTCCAGTACGACGAAGTAGTTGAATTCGGAAGCCTGTTGTGCAGATTTGTACCTTGCATTGTTTCCGGTATTTTTTATTTCTTTTGTATTTTATAATGGACAACAACCGTTGTAATCTCGGTATTGTTGCCAAACCTGAAGGTTTTATCATCGGTGCACTTTTAAATAAATACATATATGCCACAGCCGCAGCTCAGCGATGAGCACTTACACTGCGACGTAGGTGTTTCGTAAGTATTCATTTTGATTGCGCGATAATGATGTTTGTCTTCTGTTCGAATTAAAAAAACCAAAACAATATTCAACATGATGGATAATTTTGGACACCCGCGGCATGTGTGATCTGAGCATTTGTTCTTTTCATCTGAAGTGTGTCTCTTGCTTACTACCTATAGAGTATACGATGTTGTGGACGGAAAAGATGCTGCGACCGACTCCGAGCAATAAAAACATTCTGTTTATTCTCATGTCGTTGAGCTCGTGGTGACGAGTATGAGTAGCACTGTCATCTTTGGCGATGCCAAGGCTGAACCGATAGACTGCCGCAGAGCTATCGCCCTCAGCTCTGCACTGTGAGGAATGGCACGATTTTGTTGAAGTGATTGCGGCTCCAGAGAGGTGTCGTTGCTGTTGACATGTACCGCAAGCAGGATGATACTAGAGAGCAGGAAAGAGAGCGTTTGAAAGCCGTGCATGGTAGTTGACGCCGAGGTCAGGAAATGAGGCAGCAGACGGGGGAAATCGACCCTGTCGTGCTTTCAGTCCGGCTCGATCAGTTTGGAGTGTACAGCCTCGGACTGAAAGGGGGATGCCGGCCGACTGCGGGGCCGATGCAACATCCCCTAAGATGAGGAACCGAACTGAGAGCGAATGCCTGACATGGCAACGATGAGGAGACCCTGGTCGGCTAGCAACATGCCTTGTGAACAGTGTGAAGATGTCGATGAATATTCACTTGCCAAGCCGGTGGGGCAAGCAAGGTGGTCGCAGCCCATTGCTGGGAGATGCCGGTGCTAGATGCGACAGAGCAGAGGTGGTTGCGGAGGCGCTGCAGATGTGGAGGCTGAGAAAGTTGAATATGTGCCTACTGCATTTTCGTCCGAAAAGGCAGAGCCATTGCCGTGCCCTTGGCCACGAAGAACATTCCCCTGGATAGCAGGTGCTCGGAGTCAATCATCATGTCCAGGTCACCAATCTGTAGCACTTTCGATCTTGAGGACGGAAGAGACGGTGCGACAGACTCTGAGTTTAACTGCGAAAACATTCTCTTTATTCTCGTACCGTCAAGCTCGTTCCGACGAGTAGCTTGCTTTTATACACTGCAGTCATTAGCATTATAGTTGATCTAAGTATTTTGCACAGTGGCGTACCAACTTGTTTTTGAGTGGGGGGGCAAACCAGACCCTCTCCCCCCCTCCCCCCCCCCCCCAAATCGAAAATGCGGCGCAACTTTTGTCCAACTTTTCTAAAGATTTGGCAATGATTCGGCAAAATTACAACGTTACCAGACTTAACATTGATATTTTGTTTTTTCTCACCAAAAAAATTTTGCTTCTTCTTCTTAAAATAAATACAACTTGTAGTGCCTATTGAAAGAGTTATGACTAAATAAGGTGATATTCTAGAAGATAATTGTATCGATGTCGCTTTTGTGTGTTTACTTGTAATTTTGGTGTATGCTTCCAGAAAGTGGCGTGAGAACGAGGTTGGGTAGTAGCCGGCACAGTCACGAATCACACTACGAGAGCTTTGATTTTGAGGCTTCATCAGCGCACGCCTGCAAATGTGTTTACATTGTTAAAATAAAGGCAATCACTGCGTTCTTACTTTCTCTGGTAGTCGCCGTTTCGTGCGCGAAAACGAATGCAACGGTTGCTGAGCCTTCACCAGAAGAGATAACAATATTGTAAATATGCATGTTTTTCGATTTGAGTCACTTGACGTCAGCTTTGCATGAAAGTGCGCGTTCCATATTCGCAACGTGCCGTTTTTAACGTTTAAAATTCCGGTTTCTGGTGTTCGGACACACACGGACGTTTAGGAAGATGGGGAGAGTTAGGAATGGTCGGATGTGCAACGTCGACCATGATAGTTCTGTGTTTAACGAATATTTTTCATCAGTGTTTACTAACGAGTGCTTGGACTCCGTTCCCACTCTCCCTGAAGAGCTTTACGAGCGCATGCATCCTATTAACGTTAACTCCGCCGGTATTATAACATTGATTGATAAACTAAAACTTACTTCGTCCGCTGGAACCGATAACATCAACTCTAAAATTTAAAAGAAACACCAGTGTTATTTCGAGTGAGTATTTAAAACTTATCTTTATTCAGTCCTTATCTCAAAGGTGCCTTCCATCTGACCAAAAGGTGGAAAGGGTAATTCCCAGTCTTTTACATTTACATTACATTTATATTCTAGTAATTCGTAGTTTACTTTAACTACTTTTCCGAGTGACTTCCACTCAAATTACAAATTACTTTCTAATTTTAGTGGTTGTTTTGCCTATCAACACAGAAAAGATGTCGGAAGGTCAGCTGATATTTGCAGAGGGGGAAGCATGCGGAGTAGAAAAGGGGGGGATGGGAAGGAAGAAAGTGATTTAGATAGTCCAAAAAACCCCAAAATTTTAACGAGCCCCCCCACTGCAACAACACTGCTACGAGGCGCGGGGAGCGAACAGACACGACGCAAGAGAGGTCGAGTAACTGTGGGATTAGCTCCGAATAGTGGCGTTTCTTTGTATTCCGAAGCTCAAGGAGACTTGACGCATTTGAAGAAAGGGCTTGTCCCCGCTTCTCTCCAATGTAGGAATTCTTGCCCACTACAGGAGGTGCACACACTGCTCCTTTTACGGTGCAGGCGATAGAACCCCTAACAACGACGCTCACGCCGGATGGGCTGCTCGTGTATCACTCGAAGCGCGTTAGCCCACCCCCGCGCCTGCGTTCACGCCGCTTCGCGGTGACGGTGTGCGGCTGCTAATTACAAATCTATTAACCCACCTAGCCCCCCACCCCCCGTACACGCCGCTTTGCGGCGTCCGGTCGGCAACCCAAGCCCCGCGGCCCCCCATGCACTTCCGTAAATAGAGTCGATACGATTTAGTTTAGCGATGTTTCGTCAACAACGTTCGTTTTTTTAGTGTTAATGGTAAAAAAGAAATGTAAATATCGCCAAATGCCTCGACAAAACAAAATGTTCGAGAAAAAAAATAAAAAGAAGTAAGCCGCCCACACCATAAATAGAACCCGGGTCTGACACGTATGAGGCAGACATCTCACCACTAAGTTACGCTACCTCTTCGGAAACTCGCATTGCATCCGCTGCCTATGTTGACGGCGGCAGCGCCTATCTCCAAGCAAGCAAGCAAAACTTTATTTTGTGTAAGGGCCTACGTCCTGGTCTGGACGGCCCGTCCGGCCCATGTCTCGCGGATGGATTCCGTTAGGTTACCGTGTAGCCTTGTTCGTGGGGCAAGGCTCCACAAACCAGCCAATCCGGCGTGCGTGAGCACCGTTGCTAGGGTTTGTATCGCCTGCGCGTTAAAAATATGCCCCCGCGGGTCTGGGGGCGGTGCCCTTGGTATTCCTTGGGCGCCGCCGGCCTGTGTCTGCTCTGCCCCGTGGCGGCCGTTTCAGGGGGGGCAAAACGCATGCCTTGCCCCCCCCCTCTGAGAACTGGGGGGGCAAGTGCCCCCCTTGCCCCCCCGGTTGGTACGCCCATGATTTTGCAACACTATTAATACGGCAGATTGGGCGAGTTGGTACGGCATAATTACGAACCAGCGCACAGGTAGACCAGTTACTCAAAATCCAAATACACAAAAATATGCACTCGCACAGCGCTGATGTGAGTTTTTTGTGTTTGGATTTTTGGTAACTGTCTACCTGTGCGCTGGTTCGTAATATTGCAACACTGCCGTCTTTAGGCGGTGTGGAGGCTGAACCGATGGACCGCCAGAGGCCCATATCTGTATCTGTTTCATATACTGAATGCCTTTTTGCACGGCTCTGTGTTTACTTTTGTCTTCCAGATTTTTACTGCTCACTTGTTTTTTTAATTTTATTTAGAGGATACTACTGGCCATTGAAGGCCCAAGTAGGAGTGGGGTACAACATATGCATTCACACACCTACAACAACGAACAAATAACACGACATTAAGAGGTTTACAACAACTAACCAGCAAATATACAGGATATATATATTTAAAAGGGGGGGGGGGGGGGCGGCACAGCATATGCATCAAGCAGCATGTAATTCAATCATTTGTAATAATAGACGTGAAATTTAAAACTCATATTTAAGATTGAACATTATCAAACAAATGTGAATTTAATTAAGCTATAAATATTATATAGACTGTTACTTTTTATACAATTTTGTCTAGATTTGTCAGGATACAATCTGCAAGTATGCATAAAGTAACTGGAAAATTGAAAGAAGCAAATTAGAGATTGCAAAACCTACTTCTCAATAGATATTTTTTCCCCAAAGTATTTACGTGATAGTACAGCTGAAATAAGGCTCCTTTTTCAATTTTTTTTTATTTGAAACACCTTAAAAATACATTGTTTTCTAAGATTTTTTTTTTATTATTATGCTTGGAAAATTAAGTTACCGATTGTGTTCAGTTTATTCTAAACTATTTATATGAAATTCCAGAGTGCTTTTGTGCATAATAGTGGCTAGATAAGGTTTTTATAATTTCTGATAAAACAAACTGACTAGTTTCTCTTTAGTGACCGTTTCGCCAAGGTGACAGCAGAACAAGTAACGGATCCCGACGTCAAACTACAGGAATTTGAGATATATGTTTTTTTAGCGAATGCACGCCACTGTTGTGACATATTTGAATATCCTTATCGCTTGCTTGGGCTCAGCGGGTAATGCAGGTCGGCACTAGCGTGAGTATAACTGCATAAAGCGATTTAGCGAGCGACGGCGACAGCGACGAGTCAGCGACGTATTACGAAGATTTCTTACTATCGCTCGTCGCGTCACTCGGTTTTTGGATTTCTAGAAAACATCGTTCCGCTTTCATGCGGCTTGCGTCGTCGCGCGAGTGACCGAGCGTCAGCGAAGCGGGTCGCCCTCGCTGTTCTCGTCGCTCGCAAAATCGTTTACATTCGGTTTATACTTCACGCTGTCAATAATATCGACTCGAGCGCGCATAATTTCATTTCCACGGGAGCGCGTGTAAATCAAACCCTAAACCAAGACGGGGGCTGCATCCAGCAGCTTTGAGAGCGTCATACAACGGATTATAGTTTGACAGAAGCAAGCACACACTTCGCTAGCGCATTCCAGCCTTGAGCGCTCGAACTTCCGAAAACGAAACCAGATTTTGCTACATTTTGGCTAGCTCGAAACATTTTTTTTTAAATATAGGGTGTCTTTTAGCTATAATGTAGACTAAGAGAAATGTGTACCTTCCCAAATTATATTTATGTCGCCGTACTATATGAGTAATAATTGTGTAATATCGTTACGTTCATGTAAAATACAGGGGGGGTCACCGGACCTTCGTTTGAAACAAAAAGTCTGCTATATATACCGAGTGGGTTTCTGTCGTAATCGAGTAGGAGTGTCGGGTTGGTAGTGTCTCTGTTCGTTGTTTGTGTATGCAGATGCTTGTATGTTGATCTTGTGGTATGTGATGTGATGTGATGTATGTGTTGGTATGCTGCCGTCCGTGTTCGAGCGTGTCACTTCCTCAAATGCCGAAATGTCCTTCATTTTTGTAGTTTTCCGCATACTCACTAGGTGGCGCAAGCAGCCGCCCAATTTTATTTTAGCTTTGTTTGTACGTAGTCCATTTATGTGTAAGGAACCACACCACATAGCTACAGTCTAGTAGAAACGTAACCGCGTGTTTAAATGGCGCATAGCGCCGGCGTTCAGTTCGTCTTCGTTCGCTGGCCGTTTCGGTAGCCGATTCGTACCCGGAAAGCCGCAAAATTTGCGTACACACGAGATATGAGTCGAAACGTCGCGTACAACTTTGCTCGCGGTAAAGAGGTGAGCGGGACGTCGGTAACGCCGGTCGGGTAGGGTCGGTGTCGGGGCTATTCGTCGTCGCTCGCGGCAAACGGGCTTTTTCAATAAAGTTCATGTCTGTGGTCGCGAAAAGATAACTGCTGTGGAAATTACCCGGCGTCGGTGACAATGCAACCGGCTTGAGGCCTCGGCGATCGGCTGAACCGCCACGCGAACGAGACCTGCTCGATGGGGAAGCACGCTGCTGGATGCAGTCGATGGTCGCTCCCGCTGTCGCGTAATCGCCGTAATGGATACGGCGTCGGCGCTTGGGGGTGAATGCTTGCGGTAGTTCAGCACACTGTTAGCGAAAATGTAATATTTCGCCTGTTTACACCCCATTTTCACTCGTTAGCATATTTTTACACGCTCTGCTAGTGATAAATCGTCAAAAAATTACTTGGGGTAGTAAAAATTGGTGTTTCGGTTTCGGTTTACACGACTAGGCGTGTAAGCAACACTGAAAACACCCCAGCCCAACACCCCAAAACGTCGAGCGCCATGTTGCTTCTGCCTTGAAGCGGTACGGCGGACGTAGCAGCCGAAGGTGAGTGTTTGATTTTTTTTATCAAGTTTGTATAGAATGTAGCACGTCTCAGATTTTTATTACATGACATTCAAGAACGTTAGATTTGCTTTGAGCAAGCCGGCTCGGGCGTTAAGCCCGATTCACACAACCGGCGTTTAGCCACCCCGTCGATTGGAAACGACTCGACTGCTCGCCGGTTCTTTTGCGCGAGCTTTCGCTCGGGCGCTGTGAACCCTATGAACTGTGGTGCTCAAAGCTAGCACAATTAGGCACGGCTAGCGTCCCGGTGGAAGCTGCAGAGAGCGGAAACCGAAGACACCGTCGCATAAGAGTGGCGAAGCCGCGATCCTGCGCTGATCGTTGTCCCGCCTCTCTCTCCGGCAATATCGACACTTCGCTGCTGGGTGTCTCGTATTTCGACGTTTTAGAGAAACTTGGCATTGGCAAGCGCGAGGAGCCTCTATATCGTTTTCTCCGTCGCCTGCGTGGAGGAAACACGGTGGCGATAGAAACATATGCTCAGCAGTCAGTCAACTTGGACAATCCCCCTGTTCCCTCATCCTATCGCATTCTTTGACTGCGTTTGTGACAACAACGTTTCCCCAGTGTGAAAGCTTTCAGTCACAACGGGCTACAAACTGGGTTGTGCATTGCATGTAGCCCTGAGGGAATTCTTCGCCGGAGACACCAGCACATTAGTTTCATTGGTAAGGTGACCGGCCACTAACGTGTTTGGCAAATGAAGCGATCACGGGTAAGTAGAAATGCAAACAATGTTGAATGAATATTAAGGTGGTTGTAGCCAGAGCCTGCCAGTTGAAATCAACCTTTAACAATGTAGTCTGCGGTAACTTCTTTTTGCACTTAGGATTGCAATTTTAAACACAAAGCCACTCCACATAGCTGTTGAAAATCGTGTAAACAACAGCAGTCATCGTCCCCGGTTCGGATGAGCGAAGCCTTAGCTTGATGAAAAGAATGGCGGTCTATACTTCTTGGTTGTTTCAATCACAACCTCGCACAGCTGAACAGACAAACAAATCAAGGAAATATATCCCGCGCTGGCTTGCAAATCACAGCACACAAGCAGGGTACATAGCAGAGCAGAAAACACTGGCAATGAGCACACGGAGGCATGCAGCTTCCTTTCTTTTTCCCTCGGCGAATGATTGGTTTGCTGCAGCATTCCGTAAGCACGTCGACATTCAAAAGTTGAGCCTGATCTGTCTTGCAGTGCCTTGCGGAACGGCAAGTATCGCCCACCATTCCACAAGGCACTGCAGGACTCGCAAATGTGTGAACAGTGCTTTGCAATAAAGGCCATGATCGGGCAGCAGGTGCCCATCTAAAGACATTTAATATTGATTGGCATTGAACTAACCTTTGGGCTTCATCACGTAGCAAGCATGGGTGAGGTATAATTCAAGAACATTTAATGTTCCACGCGTTTAATACGTTGTGGTGCTTTCCCATCTGTTTCAATGTCACGGAGTGGGGTTCAAATTAATAAAAATAATTCAATGATCCACTCTGAGAATAAACGAGAAATTACGGGAAAAGAACAAGAGAGCTAAGTTCGACCATTGATTAGCGCTAGGCCCACGCCTGGTGTATAATGAGTAGGGATGTCGCGAACCACCCTAGGTTCGATTTCGAAAGGTTTCGATATTTGCGAAGCGAACTGAGGTTCGATTTCGAAAAATTTCGATATTTTCGTACCGACCGAGGTTCGATTTCGAAAAATTCGCAACTTTTGTCCACAGCGGAGTTTCGAATTCGAAAAGTTCGAAGCTTTCACGGTTTCTAAAATTTCGAATTCGAATATTTCGAATATTTTTTTACCTCAGGTTCGATAAATTCGAAGATTTCGAAATTCTTTGTAAAAAAGATTCGAAAACTTCGAACGCTTCGAATTTTTATAGACATGAAGTTCGAAAAATTCGAAGATTTCGAATTTCTTTTTCCATAAAGTTCGAGAAGTTCGAAGGTTTCGATTCTCTTTTCTTTCTCTTTTAACTAAAAAAAAAAAAAAAAATTTCGAAGATTTTGAATTACTTTCTAATCCAAGTTTTCAAAGTTCGAAGTCCGATTCTCAAGTTTTTCCACAGTTTCAGTTTCAAATAACGTTTTCACGACTCACTGGTTTTCACAAAATCAAGTTTAGAAAAGTTAGGGTGTGATATCTAGATTCTGCGAAGTTGGTCAGGCAATTAAATGAGACGACGAGTGTCCCGGATGTGCTAGAATATTTGCCAGTGCAGAATTGTGACCGCCAGCCCCGTGGGGGGGGGGGGGGGTCTTTAACCTGCATCAAGCAGTAGTGATTGCACTAACACACTGCTTTACGAGACTCTTCCAGTTCGAAACGGCCAGGGGCGAGCAGGAGGTTGAGGCTCAGAAAAACCGTGAAGCGACCTGGCAAACTAGCTCGCCACCCCTTGCACGCTGGTAGTAATCCGATCCGGTGAAGTTTATAATTGTCCTGGAGGTTTATTTTCTGGGACGGAGGAATCGCCTCGCAAAAAGCACAAAAGCCGACACAACTCGAGGTCGAGGAGCGGTCTACCATACAAGTGGCGTCGGAAGAGGAAAAACGGGGGGAAAGAGGGTAGCGGTGGGGCGGGGGGGGGGGGGGGGGGGAGGGAGGGAGGGAGGGGGAGGGGGAGGGAGGGGCTTCAGCCTCCTTCTTCCCCTTGCAGGTATTTCGGACTGTTAAAGAAAACAATACGGGGAAAGAGGGCGTGGTCGAGCTTATTTTAGTCTGAAATTATTTATGCATATGTATAGCTAATGTCGCTCTTCACTGCATAAAAGGTTGCGTAGATGGTCATTGTTAGAAACTCGTTGTCAGAAGGCACTGCTCGTCACATGCTTAGTGGTTCGGAAGTTCAAAGCTGTCTTTTCGACCTAAACACCTGTGCCGATAGTAACAAAAGAAAAAAAAAAAGAATAAATGCGGGAATAAAAAGCAGGAGAAAAAAAAAACCTATCAAGAATTCGTCGGAAGTGTTTTATTCTTGCATATTCAGAGGTTCAGAACTTCGAAACAAGTTTCTTTTACCAAAGTGTGTACAGGCTAAAAGAAACACGTCCCAGGAACGTGAAGCGAAAAAAAAAAAAGTTTTCTTTTAATGACGTGCTGAACTTGAACACTACTAGAAATCTTCTCCCATGAGTTAAAAAACAATAAATATATTATTTTGTATTCTGCAGATGGCAATGATATGTACTGTCTGTGGTGTTAATTTAAATGCGATACCTCAAACAACTTAGACGAAAATAAATATCAAGTTTAGGTCATAATTGCATGCAGATACATGTTTGGACATTTCTTCGAAACTCACGTTGAATAACAATAATCACATCTTAAAACGGCACTTACCTAGGCTATACATAGATCATTCTTAAAAAAGTATAACTTATCTACCATGAATAGCTCCGGCTGCAGCGTGCTTCAAATCTGGCACAAACGATAATCGTCAAAAACCCGTCGTCCTTCCTCGCCCCTTCGGGGATTTATTTCTTTAAACCTAAGCATGCCAGAACATTGAAATAAACGACATTGTCTTTCGTAAGGAACGCAGCACCGCGTGTAAAAGTTCGAGAAAAAAAAATTACGAATGTACCCCACTACTTGAAATCAAATGAAACCGTCCGCCGGTCTTTCGAAGTTCGACGAACGTCGAACTTTTACCCTGAAAGTTCGAAGTTCGTCGAACTTCTGACTTTTCAGAGTTCGAAAGTTCGAACCTTTTCGAATTCTCTTGATAAATAAGTTCGAAAGTTCGAAATTCATCGAATTTTTTGGTCAGTCAAGTTCGAAAGTTCGACAAGCATCGAACCTTGCAGCGCAATAAATTCGAAAGTTCGAAAAAGATAGAATTTTTTAGCGTAATAAGTTTGACGGTTCGAAAAGCGTGGAACTTCTTAGCTTAACAAGTTCGAAAATTCGACCTCCGTCGAATTTTACGATATAGACATTTCGAAAAATCGAAATCTTTCGAACCGCTTGATTCGATCATCGAAACTTCGATTCGAAAAAAGTTCGCGGCATCCCTAATAATGAGTAGAGAAAGATGATGACACAGGGAGGATAATCAAACAAAAGATTAGATTTAATAAAGTGAAAAACTAAGCTGTACACGGCAATAGAGCACTCAACACAAACCACACTCCAGCTCAAAGCTATGGAGCCCTGCGAGCCAGAAACTAATACTAAAAAGACTCGACGCTCATAAAACCGGAATAAGCCAACAAAACAGTGACGAAAACCCGACACTAACAACGAGAGCAAACCGAGATGGAGCTCGAACGTTACCGCTACACACATGGGATAATCCCCCAAAACAGTCGCGACAGAAAGTAGCACTGTGTAAAAATCTTCCCAACATTCAACAATTCGTACTTCAGAGCCAGAGAATGCAGTAGACAAGTCCTAGAAAACCAGGCTTAGCTTTCCGGTAGGTGCCTAGTCCAGAGCAGTCCGTAGTCTGGAGTTGTCGGCCGAAGAACGGCGTCTCGAAGTCCAGCGGTCCAATTAGAGGCTTGATGAGGTCGACACCGCGCACCACACAGCCACACACGCTTCAGCACAACAAACTCAAACACTTGTCCGACAGGCAGGGCAGAAGCCAAAAATTACACGTTCCAAGACTCATCTGCAGGGAGTAACCACGTTGAGTAGCGACCCGGCCAGCTCTGGGGTTGGACTACTTTCTTTGTTCCCGAACCCCCTTTTATAGGCTCGTCTACCGACCAACCTCCCGTTTCCCCGCCTTTCGGGTCAGTCAACTTTCAAGAAAAACAAAGCTACACAGCAACGACCCAAATGGCAAAACCTATTACATTTTTCAGACAACCAAACATATGTGCCCATCCATTCCCCCGTACGAGTCCAAAAACATCAATTATCGCCGATACATAGAACACGACAGGCGGCAGACTGAGCAAAGCCGCCGCCTTCAAAAAGCGTGCTAGCCAGCGTAAACGTCTTTGTATCCCGGCGGCGCCCCTGCATGTCAAATTGGCACCATACGCGAGCCAGCATACGCACCCCTCCGTCCGCGAGGTCAAAGCCACAAACTGTGACCTGGGATGATCTACGTCGCCCGTTAACAAAAACCCATTCCGCAAACGAGCAAATTCGTTGGGGACTTAAAAAGAACTACGACGGGACGAACTGAGATTAAAAGTGGCACCACACTCCCCCTTTTTGACCGTACCAACACTTAAAGTGGTCCAAAAAAAAGATCATAAAAGTATTTAAAAAAATGAAGAGAAGCCTGAATTTGTGACACCCGGTTTCTCCATCCTGTGTTTTTTTTGTGCTTTTTCTATTACGAAGCGAGACATTATTCCAGCCGTAGGCACCAGATGTAATTCCTGTCTGCGATCATAAGATTATAGGATCCTAACTGCCGGCAGCTAAGTGTCAATTACATCCGGCTTGTGCATACAGTGCAACATCTTTTGCTATTCAGCCGATCATCACTTTACAGCCTGGGTATCTGTTCTTGTAAACAACAGTAGTGCTACATGTTAAGCGGCTCTAAAGCGATAGAGCAAACTCACATCTCATTATCTTTTAGCTGAATAAACTGTTTGTTTGGTTATGCTTGTTATCCAATTTTTGTTTTAAATTTAATTTTCTCATATAAACACCTTACATTATAGAAAAAAAATATTTTTATAGTATGGAGGTGTCCATATTAAGAAGACATGACTGTATCATCTTTGAAACTAGTTTGCCACAGCCAGTGTTATAATATGTATTGATTTTTTATGCAGTGCCTGCCTTTCCTTGCCCCTTGTGAGGACGACTGAGAAAGCGACTTTGCGCCACAACGACGGATGGCAAGTGTCCCAAGTGTCGTCACCTATAGTGGTCATGTGCTATGTGTTCGCAGCATTGTAAGCCGACCGTGGAGCACTTTCAAAAGGGAACTTTCGCCATGTGCACAGTATGGCCGTGTACAATACGGGGCACGTACAGTCAGAAGAATTATGAGAGGACATGCGGGCGCGTGTCACTTGGTACAGGCAGAGCAGCCTAGCAAGTGTCATGCTTGTGCACTGAGGGGCCCTGGTTTGAAGAGCCGAGGCAGAAGTTTCAGCGGCGGTGTCACCGCCCTGGCGGCTTGTCGCCGAAGCAGAAACGGGGTTAGCTAGCTTTGCTCGTGGCTGGCTTTGTGTAGTGTGTGTAGACCGGGAACGTAGGCTTATGAACTTCGGCAACAAGAATACTACACGGCTTTGGTGTTTTGGTACGAGCAACAAACGTGACACTATCTGCTACGACTAGCTACGACCACCCACCGCAGCGGTGAAGGCATCCAAGAAGCAGAACCTGTGTATTACGCCGTTGCCGTAACCCAACAGTGCTCATTTGTCATGGAGGGCTTTCCGCCCAGAGACTGTGCTCGTCACTGAGTGTTATTTCCCGTGTTTCTCTTTGTGTGCGCAGTGGCTGGACGGGCCTCATACAGCAGTTCTTCAGTCTCAAAGGTGACTAAAAGTTGAGGGTGGATGGACTTGCAGCAATCCCCTTGGTTGGTGCGTGTGACAGAACCTTTGTACGGCATCATCGGGAGGATGCTGTTGTGAGTTAGCAAGTTGTCCAATTGTATGTTCATTATGCTAATATTTGAAAAAGCTTGTTTAAAAGGATGCTGGACCAAAATTTGGATTTCATAAAATAAGGCCGCGGAAGCTTTGAATGGGAGCTCTACAAACTCCGAAACATCACTTATACATTAATATCTCAAACGGATGGCCGTATTCTTGGAAAGGAAAGGGCACAATCAAACAAGAAATGTGACATCATACTTCTCCTGGTACACTTTAGAATGAGGGGAAGCGGCCTCGCTTCTTTCATTCCCACTTCGGTTCACCTGCTTAAGGGGATGAAGCCTAGAGGAGAGGGAATGAGAATCGCGACATCACATGTCTCGTCGGCCTTGTTGAATCCCACATGTTTCCAAAAATACGGCCATCCGTTAGAAATAATGCTCTATGTGTGATGTTTTGGGGGTTTTGCAGCGTCCCGCCTACCGCCCCAGTGTTGTTTTGCAAGCTTCGAATTTCGGTTAAGCATACCTTTTAATTAACCTTTCATCAGAATGTTAGAACATGTCAGTTCTACACAGCTACTCTCAAACATTTTCGAGTGGTCTCGCCTGCCAGATTCAAAGGGGGGGGGCAACATGTACATGTTTTTATGTCTACAGCACAAATAGTTTCTATCATGCACTCTAAATAGCTGTCAATCGACAGACTGGGTAAAAGAGTGAGCACAAACAAGTCCAACTACCAACAATGCTGTCCATGGCGAATCTTGGACACCATGTCTTACGTTATGTGGCCTCAGCGGTCTTTCTATAGTTCTTTTCATTGTTGCCGGTAGAGCAGCTACCGATAGGGGGGGTTGCGAGGACGTCAACTTTGAAATGCAGTTTCTTCACATAATGTTTGCACTTTGGGAAGTTTCTACACATATACCTTGAAGTCGCTATTGTACGGATGAAACAACTTTGTAAGAGTGTCTATGAAAACTTGGGCAGGGTTCTCTTTAACGTGCCTGACTTACAACAAGGCTGTCCAACTTGAGAAATTTCACTGGTGGGAAGCTTATTTTCATATAAGAATGGTGTACTTCTTCACAGCGCTGTATGTATCCAACAGAAACTCTAGATGTGTTCAATAAAAGTAGCATTTGCTAATATTGTGTTTTCTGTGTATCTGATGCACTAGGTTGTATTTGTTTTGAACGCTTGCTACGTTTAGGCTATAAAAAATAGTCTAAATTTTATGCCGACAAGCTTATTGAAAAAGAAGTGTTCGGTCTGAATAAAAGATTCCAGAAATTACACTAAAATAAATTGCTACTTGGGGTAGCAAAAATGGTGTTTTACAGTCGACTCTCATTATTTCAAACTCCAGGGCCCGTTTGCTCGAAGCGCTAACCGCGGCTGAAGTTAGCCGCAGTACCTAGGAGAGGGATTTTCAAATCACGTGACTGGCTCGGTAGGGATGCGGGGAAGCGTGGCGGTGCCCCGGTGAGTGAGCGCCGCATGCTTTGGAACTAATATGTCGTTGTAGCTGCAATACCGGGCGCGTTAGTCAGCAACGAATGGTGCAGGAGGCTTTCGCTTTGCCTTACCTCACTTCATCACAAAGCATGAGCAAGGCTCTTGCCGCATTTTTTAGATAGTCTTTCGACTCTGGCCATTCCTAAGCCTAAATGAATGTGGTAATTGTCGGCTTAGCAACATCTTTGGAAAGCGGATTGTCTTGACTCTATCGGTCGGGTATTGATTGCACACAAAAGCAAACAGCATCCCTATAGACCTTTTCCTAAATTACCCAAGCATCGAGAAGAACGCTGGAAGTATAATTCTGCAGTCTGCGCGCACTGGCCTTCCTCTTATAAAAGATTCGAAGTAAATAATCATAATAAATATTTGACCAACGCACGTGCAAGACAAAATTTGTTTTAGACTTTTTGCTTTAGAACAGTTACTACTTCAGACGCCAGCACGTGCAACGCGTGTAACTACACTTGTAGCATGCACCTCGGTGCTTGGGAAATTTAGAGAAAGGTCTAATATGGTCTATTGGGACGCTGTCTGCTTTTGTGTGCTATTAATACCCGGCCGATTGAGTCAAGGCAATCCACTTTCCAAAGACATTGCCATGCTAACATTTATCGCGTTCATTTAGGCTTAGGAATGGCCAGAATCGAAAGACTATCTAAAAAATGCGGCGAGGTCATATGCTCATGCTTTGCGATTTAAATGAGGTAAGGCAAAGCGAAAGCCTCTGGCACCATTCATTGCTGACTAATGCGCCCAATATTGCAGCTACAACGACATATTAGTTTCAAAGCGAGCGGCGCTCACTCACCGGGGCACTGCCATGTTTCCCTGCATTCCTGCCGAGCCAGTCACGTGATTTCAAAATCCCTCTCCTAGGTACTGCGGTTAACTTTAGCCGCGGTTAGCGCTTGAGCAAACGGGCGCTGGAAGCCACACACTTTAGTTTGAAATATCAGAAGATTGAATTATCAAAATTCATCTAAATATTGTCACGAATAAAAACATACTTCTTTATTAAACTTAAAATCAGTGTGTAATGCGCCGAACTTGTGCTGAGAAACATAAATTAACAAAGACTTTTGATGGTGTCGAAAGGACAACTGCCTCACGCAGCCATGCGAAGGTACTTTTGTAAGCGCGTGGGTATCTAGAAGTTTCTGAGCTCGAACAAAAAAAATTTAGAGTCGTCTCATCATTCCAGTCACGCAAACAATAGAAAGAAGGACATGCGCTGGCGGGGTCAGCGGCATGTGAGTCGATCACGCTGCTGACTCGGCTATTTGCACGTGGCATTACTCCCCTCTTGTGAAAGACTCATCGTCTTTATGCAACACAAAATTAAATTAACAGCTTAAACAAGACTAGGTCAAAATAGAGTCTCGTAAATAACAGATTTTCACAGTCCTACCGAGCATACCTAGTTCAGTTGAGTCGGAAGACGTGAATCGCCTACGGGTCGCAGAGGGCAGCGTGACAATGTTGATGTGCCATTGGCCAATGACTTGCAACTTAGGTCTCATGTAGCGAATAACCTTGAGGTCGAAGCACCACTTTAACAGTTCCTTGCTGCGACGATGAATTGGTGTTTAGATTCACAGTGGGTAGCCAGGCTGAAACTGGGCGTCGTGGTGACAAAGATTGTAGCAGTCATCGTCAGAAAGCTGTGGCTTGCATCAAAATGCGACCAAGCTGGCAAACTTCCTCCGTTCGTTGAGTGACATACCAGGCGTCGTCGTCCTGTTCGTCTTCATGGCAGATACCACACTTGCCGTAGGTATTGTCATCGGGTTCATCATCAAGGTCGCCGTCAAGTTTGTAGTCGTGGTTGTCGTTAAAGAACAACTCCGGACCATACTTTCAATTTTGGGATTATGACTGTTTTTAGTGTAGTCAGCGTCCCTGAATTGCAAGGTGTAATTTTTTCCTCATTATTGTTCGTAGTTTTAAAGATATGGACGCCTCAATGTTTTGTTTGGGGCACGGCCAACAAAACCGAAACTAGCCGCTCGAGGCCCTGTCAGCACTAGAAATCAGCCGCTATGTGAACGTGACGTCAGGATCGTTCTCGTTCAACGAGTATGCAGGTTGATCAGCAGCTACTTCTGTTGCGCTAGCCGTCTAAAGGTAGGAGGTAAGCTGATTTTATTTTAATTCTGTATATGTGGTAGTTATCCAGCACATGTAGGAAGAGTTAGTGCGTATACCCAAAAGCTAGTGACTGGAAAACCCGTAAACTCGTACAGTGCCATACTCGGCGGCCGCTGCCGCCGTGCGTGTGCCATGCCGTACTTGTCGCTAGTATACCCAAAAGGTAGCGACTGGAAAACGAGTGAACTCGTTCAGTACCGTACTCAGCGGCTGTTGCCGTGTGTGCAGTCTTCCGTACTCTGTCGCTAGGCCTAAATTGTCATCGGGGCTCCTTGGATGGAGCGGCGTTGCTCTACGACGCGCTGCCAGTGAAGTACAGTACTGGGGGCCCTCTCGCCTTCGCGCTGCGAGTCAGTAACAGACACGAAGCTTTGAGGCTTTCCGGCACGGGCTGCTGCGTTAGGGCTGTACATGTCTGTTTTTGCATTCTTTTTTCCTTGGGCGCGTAAAAGCCAAAGTCCACTCGTCGAACAGCGTTTACCCACACCTTTTTCAATTTCTGGTACGTTGGAAACTTGTGAAAAAGCACCTCCGGGTTGTGCAGCGGGTTGTTTGAGCAGCCCACAGCACTACAAGTTCTACTCGGCATCCTTCGAGGAACAGCTGGGCAGTCTTGGGCGCTACGAGTTGCTTGCTAAAACCAGTCTTTGAGTCCTCACAAGCAAATAAACAAAAGGCTATACCGAAGCTACACGGGCTACAGATAAAAGCAATGGCTAAACATGACAATCACAAGTCCAAGTAGCGGTGGTAGCGGCTCAAAGAAGCGCACTCCGCGTAACGCTTGGAGGAAAAAAAGAACGATACTGACGTCACGGCCCAATGTTGCTTTAGTGATCGGCAACCCGCTAGCCGACCGCTAAGGTGCAGCGGCTCGCGGCGGGTCACATTTTTATTATCGGCATTAGTTGAGAATGCGGCATCCCACGGACGTAATATTTTGGCTGGGGTCGTATTTTGTGTCACTACAGCGATACCAGTAATTTCTTTAATTTCGAGTTTTGGCCGGAGTTGCCCTTTAAAGTCATTGTCCGGATTGTCCTTGGATAACTGTCAAAGCCGTAGTCGGGATCGTCTTCCATGAAATTGTTTGAGTCTTCGCCTGGGTCATCATCAGTGTCGTCATCAGTCTCGTCACCACGGTTGAAGACTGTTTGTCATCGAGGCCGTTGTCAGGTTGGTTGTTGACATTGTAGCCGGGTTTGGTCTTTGGAGTTGTCGTCCGTTTCATCATCAGCGTAGAAGTCGTCATGATGTTTTCGTCTAAGTGTGGTAGCCAGGGGCTTTGTCAAGTTCATTGTCCGGGTCGCTTCCGAGGCCATAGTTGAGGTCGTCGTTGGTGTCAGAGTTGGAGTCGTCCTCGGATGATTTCAAGGACGTCGCCTTCACGATTGTCGTCTTCAGAGTTATCGTGTTCACAAATGGTACGCTTTATGGGCATAGACTGCGTTACCCTGCACATCCACCAATATGTTATGAACAAAAACAAACTTGATTAATAAAACTTCAGATCAATGTTAAATGCAGCGAACTTGTGCCGAGAAACATAAAGTAACAAAGACCGCACATACTTTGACAGCGACAAAAGGACGACTGACTCGAGCAGCCATGCGAAGCTCTTTTTGTAAGCCCGTAGGTATCTAGAAGGTTCCGAGCTCGAACAAACAAGATTCTCGAGTCATCTCAAACATTCTAGGTGTGCAAACAAACAAAAGATTCCCCAATCCACCCAACTCCATTGCAGAGAATTGGAATTTTCTAATACTAATTCCATTCCTTTGAACTCCTGGAAAGGAAAAACTGGGCCCATTCCTACTCCTGGAATGGCTGAACTGCTGCATTCCATTCCTCTCAATCCCTCCCAATTGTGAAAATGGCACTTGACAGCTAGTACTAAGTTACCGGAAAATAACGTCGGCGTAAAGCTGGCGTTGTGAAATGCGTAGACAACTGCAAAATTCAAAACCCTACCCGCAATCATTAATTTTACTAAGTTGAGCTTTGGTCGCACATAGCACTAGTGGCAATTGGTATGGGGGCACTGCAGATATTGATCGCACCACCAGGTGTAAAAGCCTCGTAACAGAGAGGAAAACTAAGTCGCCCATCTTTTCCACAAAAGAACCGTATATGTCCTCCACTTTTACGAGATACATAATAAGTGAGGAGTCACGTGTATTAACGAAGTGCGGGCGGTGTGACATTGTCCCTGCCTGGTGGCCTGCAACTGGTGCTGTAATCACACATGGTCCCAACAGCCTTATGGTTGCATCTTGCAGCACCAGGAACGACACTTTGTCTGTGTTCCAAATCTTACCCAAATAGATCCGAGTTACTCCGGTGGGTCGTGTCACGGGACAACACAGATTGAAAAGTGCTGGGCACGGGTAGTTTTTGGAACGCTGAGGTGCAAAACCCTTACCCTGGATTAAGATCGAGTAAATTGCCCTTGTCAGCCTACAACTCTACAGTTTGCGTTGCTTCACTGGGGTTGCCACTTTCATCCTCGAAAGAACATAAGCAGTCAGATAACCAAACCGTCAGTTACCTAAGTGCAATAATGCCGTTTCGAAAGCCCCTTTGACGGCATCTAAGCAGCTCGCATTAGAACAAAGCCTATTCCATTCCTACTCTATTCTGGGCAAAATGTAACTACTAATTTCATTCCCATTCCATTCCAGTGCTGCCACCATTTTATTTGCATTCGATTCCAGGGTTGTGGAAGTGCGGAATCGTTCCAACTCTGGAGTGGCAACTCCTCAACACTGGTGATAGTCACCAAGGCACCCAGTTCAGTGTGAATGCTGTCCTCACAGCCCATCCAAAGCTGTTATTACTGTAACAAACTCCAGTACGACGAAGTAGTTGAATTCGGAAGCCTGTTGTGCAGATTTGTACCTTGCATTGTTTCCGGTATTTTTTATTTCTTTTGTATTTTATAATGGACAACAACCGTTGTAATCTCGGTATTGTTGCCAAACCTGAAGGTTTTATCATCGGTGCACTTTTAAATAAATACATATATGCCACAGCCGCAGCTCAGCGATGAGCACTTACACTGCGACTTAGGTGTTTCGTAAGTATTCATTTTGATTGCGCGATAATGATGTTTGTCTTCTGTTAGAATTAAAAAAACCAAAACAATATTCAACATGATGGATAATTTTGGACACCCGCGGCATGTGTGATCTGAGCATTTGTTCTTTTCATCTGAAGTGTGTCTCTTGCTTACTACCTATAGAGTATACAATGTTGTGGACGGAAAAGATGCTGCGACCGACTCCGAGCAATAAAAACATTCTGTTAATTCTCATGTCGTTGAGGTCGTGGTGACGAGTATGAGTAGCATGTCATCTTTGGCGATGCCAAGGCTGAACCGATAGACTGCCGCAGAGCTATCGCCCTCAGCTCTGCACTGTGAGGAAGGGCACGATTTTGCATGTTGAAGTGATTGCGGCTCCAGAGAGGTGTCGTTGCTGTTGACATGTACCGCAAGCAGGATGACATACTAGAGAGCAGGAAAGAGAGCGTTTGGAAGCCGTGCATGGTAGTTGACGCCGAGGTCAGGAAATGAGGCAGCAGACAGGGGAAATCGACCCTGTCATGCTTTCAGTCCGGCTCAATCAGTTTGGAGTGTACAGCCTCGGACTGAAAGGGGGATGCCGGCCGACTGCGGGGCTGATGCAACATCCCCTAAGATGAGGAACCGAACTGAGAGCGAATGCCTGACATGGCAACGATGAGGAGACCCTGGTCGGCTAGCAACATGCCTTGTGGACAGTGTGAAGATGTCGATGAATATTCACTTGCCAAGCCGGTGGGGCAAGCAAGGTGGTCGCAGCCCATTGCTGGGAGATGCCGGTGCTAGATGCGACAGAGCAGAGGTGGTTGCGGAGGCGCTGCAGATGTGGAGGCTGAGAAAGTTGAATATGTGCCTACTCCATTTTCGTCCGAAAAGGCAGAGCCATTGCCGTGCCCTTGGCCACGAAGAACATTCCCCTGGATAGCAGGTGCTCGGAGTCAATCATCATGTCCAGGTCACCAATCTGTAGCACTTTCGATCTTGAGGACGGAAGAGACGGTGCAACAGACTCTGAGTTTAACTGTAAAAACATTCTCTTTATTCTCGTACCGTCAAGCTCGTTCCGACGAGTAGCTTGCTTTTATACACTGCAGTCATTAGCATTATAGTTGATCTAAGTATTTTGCAACACTATTAATACGGCAGATTGGGCGAGTTGGTACGGCATAATTACGAACCAGCGCACAGGTAGACCAGTTACTCAAAATCCAAATACACAAAAATATACACTCGCACAGCGCTGATGTGAGTTTTTTGTGTTTGGATTTTTGGTAACTGTCTACCTGTGCGCTGGTTCGTAATATTGCAACACTGCCGTCTTTAGGCGGTGTGGAGGCTGAACCGATGGACCGCCAGAGGCCCATATCTGTATCTGTTTCATATACTGAATGCCTTTTTGCACGGCTCTGTGTTTACTTTTGTCTTCCAGATTTTTACTGCTCACTTGTTTTTTTTAATTTTATTTAGAGGATACTACTGGCCATTGAAGGCCCAAGTAGGAGTGGGGTACAACATATGCATTCACACACCTACAACAACAAACAAATAACACGACATTAAGAGGTTTACAACAACTAACCAGCAAATATACAGGATATATATATTTAAAAGGGGGGGGGGGGGGGGGGGCGGCACAGCATGCATCAAGCAGCATGTAATTCAATCATTTGTAATAATAGATGTGAAATTTAAAACTCATATTTAAGATTGAACATTATCAAACAAATGTGAATTTAATTAAGCTATAAATTTTATATAGACTGTTACTTTTTATACAATTTTGTCTAGATTTGTCAGGATACAATCTGCAAGTACGCATAAAGTAACTGGAAAGTTGAAAGAAGCAAATTAGAGATTGCAAAACCTACTTCTCAATAGATATTTTTTTCCCAAAGTATTTACGTGATAGTGCAGCTGAAATAAGGCTTCTTTTTCAGTTTTTTTTATTTGAGACACCTTAAAAATACATTGTTTTCTAAGATTTTTTTTTATTATTATGCTTGGAAAATTAAGTTACCGATTTTGTTCGGTTTATTCTAAACTATTTATATGAAATTCCAGAGTGCTTTTGTGCATAACAGTGGCTAGATAAGGTTTTTATAATTTCTGATAAAACAAATTGACTAGTTTCTCTTTAGTGACCGTTTCGCCAAGGTGACAGCAGAACAAGTAACGGATCCCGACGTCAAACTGCAGGAATTTGAGGTATATGTTTTCTTAGCGAATGCATGCACCCCACTGTTGTGACATATTTGAATATCCTTATCGCTTGCTTGGGCTCAGCGGGTAATGCAGGTCGGCACTAGCGTGAGTATAAAGGCTGAACTGCATAAAGCGATTTAGCGAGCGACGGCGACAGCGACGAGTCAGCGACGTATTACGAAGATTTCTTACTATCGCTCGTCGCGTCACTCGGTTTTTGGATTTCTAGAAAACATCGTTCCGCTTTCATGCGGCTTGCGTCGTCGCGCGAGTGACCGAGCGTCAGCGAAGCGGGTCGCCGTCGCTGTTTTCGTCGCTCGCAAAATCGTTTACATTCGGTTTATACTTCACGCTGTCAATAATATCGACTCGAGCGCGCATAATTTCATTTCCACGGGAGCGCGTGTAAATCAAACCCTAAACCAAGACAGGGGCTGCAGCCAGCAGCTTTGAGGGCGTCATACAATGGATTATAGATTGACAGAAGCAAGCACACACTTCGTTAGCGCATTCCAGCCTTGAGCGCTCGAACTTCCGAAAACGAAACCAGATTTTGCTACATTTTGGCTAGCTCGAAACATTTTTTTTTAAATATAAGGTGTCTTTTAGCTATAATCTAGACTAAGAGAAATGTGTGCCTTCGCAAATTATATTTATGTCGCCGTACTATATAAGTAATAATTGTGTAATATCGTTACGTTCATATAAAATACGGGGGGTGTCACCGGACCTTCGTCTGAAACAAAAAGTCTGCTATATATACCGAGCGGGTTTTTAATACAGTTGAGTAGGAGTGTCGGGTTGTTAGTGCCTCTGTTCGTTGTTTGTGTATGTAGATGCTTGCATGTTGATCTTGTGGTATGTGCTGTGCTGTGATGTGTGTGTTGGTATGCTGCCGTCCGTGTTCGAGCGTGTCACTTCCACAAATGCCGAAATGTTCTTCATTTTTGTAGTTTTCCGCATACTCACTAGGTGGCGCAAGCAGCCGCCCAATTTTATTTTAGCTTTGTTTGTACGTAGTCCATTTATGTGTAAGGAACCACACCACATAGCTACAGTCTAGTAGAAAAGTAACCGCGTGTTTAAATGGCGCATAGCGCCGGCGTTCAGTTCGTCTTCGTTCGCTGGCCGTTTCGGTAGCCAATTCGTACCCGGAAAGCCGCAAAATTTGCGTACACACGAGATATGAGTGGATACGTCGAAACGTCGCGTACAACTTTGCCCGCGGTAAAGAGGTGAGCGGGACGTCGGTAACGCCGGTCGGGTAGGGTCGGTGTCGGAGCTATTCGTCGTCGCTCGCGGCAAACGGGCTTTTTCAATAAAGTTCATGTCTGTGGTCGCGAAAAGATAGCTGCTGTGGAAATTACCCGGCGTCGGTGACAATGCAACCGGCTTGAGGCCTCGGCGATCGGCTGAACCGCCACGCGAACGAGACCTGCTCGATGGGGAAGCACGCTGCTGGATGCAGTCGATGGTCGCTCCCACGGTCGCGTAATCGCCGTAATGGATACGGCGTCGGCGCTTGGGGGTGAATGCTTGCGGTAGTTCAGCACGTATGGACGATTACGAACGAACACGTGCAAACTACGCTTTCGCTGCGGCGAAAAGCCGTGTAAAGCGCTGGGCCTCGCTCGTAGAACCCGTCTTGCGTCAAACGGCCGCCATTGTAAAAAAACACCCCTAGACGTGTGATCGCAGAACGAAGTACACGTTCAAAGATGTTCATTTTACACGAGACCTCGGGTGCAAACGAAATACACCGAGCCTCGCGTGTAAAACGAACACCATTTGGGGAGTCCGCCCTGGGACAACGGTTTACACGTCCAGGGGTGTACTTTTTCGCTGTGTGTGCACGTATGGACGATTACGAACGAACACGTGCAAACTACGCTTTCGCTGCGGCGAAAAGCCGTGTAAAGCGCTGGGCCTCGCTCGTAGAACCCGTCTTGCGTCAAACGGCCGCCATTGTAAAAAAACACCCCTAGACGTGTGATCGCAGAACGAAGTACACGTTCAAAGATGTTCATTTTACACGAGACCTCGGGTGCAAACGAAATACACCGAGCCTCGCGTGTAAAACGAACACCATTTGGGGAGTCCGCCCTGGGACAACGGTTTACACGTCCAGGGGTGTACTTTTTCGCTGTGTGTGTAGCTGCTCCGGTTTCTATTTCCGTGCTCGCTCGATTGGTTGATCCAGAGCCTTTTATACTGGGTTGATCACCTACAGAAGTGGAAATATTTCTACTGTATTTTTTTTTCATGTTATTGATACACTGAGTGAGAAGTTGTTTGATGGTGGGCGAGAGATGTGAACTAATTGTGCAGTCCAAAAAATTGGATATATGTAAAATTCTTTAACCCAGTCCCTGCTGCTTTGCGCCGTAGTGCCTTTTGGCTTGCGCGCTCCAATTTTGGATCACAATACCCGTGCACAAACTAACAAACGTACGAAAAGAAAAAGAAATTTGTGAAAAGAAAGCAGGAATATCTGATAAGGAAATTCATTTCCCTTCGCAATTTACAAGCATTGCTTTTTCGCAATTTACAAGCATTGCTTTTTCATGCAAAAATAACAACTTTATTACCGTTCGAGAGTTGTTTCTGTTCCTCGCTTTCATCTCCTTTAGTGAGAGGTCAAGTACCCAGTGCGTTGTCTTTGTTTGTCTTGAGCCTTTCAGCTAGCAAACTGTTAGAAGAAAAGCAGTATTGATACGACAACCAATAACCTAAAAATAGACGTCAAACTGTCTATGAATCAGGGATTGTTTTACGTATTCCGAATTACTTTCACAAGACCTCACTGCCATCACTTTTCAAATGTGTACACTCAAAAGCGCTACAGAGCCCCGTCATCTGCAGTTTAAAAGCGCGCAGAAAAGTGAGCGCGAGTTCATCAAGTGACCAGCGCGCCCAGAGAGCGACGACGCGCGACCGAGCGCAGAGCCGTCAAAAAGCAAGCGAAACACGGCGGCGCGCCGCAAGAGCCGTCACGACAGGGCTGCGACAACATACCGGCGTCGCTAGTGCGACAGTGCGCCCGTTTCACCGCGTAGCGCAAAGGCGCACAACCGTCACTAGCGCACTGCGCCGCTCGTAGCGCCATCTGTACTCTGACAAAGCAACTCAAGGAGGTGTCCGCGTCGTTGCTGCGCCCGTCTTCCCCACTCCACGCGACAGCTAAAGTCCAGACCTTAGCGACAGCGCGCTCCTAGCGCCATCTGTACTCCGACAAAGCAACTGAAATAGGAGCCCGCAGCCTCCGTGCCCTCCGTGCCTGCTTCCCGGCGCGCGCCCCTCCGCGCACCTCGCCATTGGCGCTCCGCAATAGCCCCTCCCCCTCCCCTCTCCCAAGCTCCTCCCCTCTTCTTAGGCCACGCCAGCGGCAGAGCAGCGACATCTTTACCTATGGAAGGGAGTGATGGTGCCAGGACTGTCATTTGGCAATGCAGTGCTGTGCATGAAATCTGAGGTTCAATCAGGGCTAGAAATTCGACAAAGAAGCGTAGGCAGATTGGCGCTGGGAGCACATGGAAAAACACCAAATGAGGGAGTACAGGGGGACATGGGATGGTCGTCTTTTGAGAGCAGGGAGGCAATTAGTAAGTTGAAATTTGAACAAAGGTTGACTGAAATGGAGGATACGCGGTGGGCACGTAAGGTATTCAAGTATTTATACATGAAAAGTTTAAACACAAAATGGACAAACCGAACCCGAAAGCTTACATTTAAATATCTACACACTGGTGATGGGGCTGAACAGACTGCGTCAGTGAAAAAGAAGGTGAAAGAGGCGGAGAGGAAAATTTGGGAGGGGAGAATGCAGGAGAAATCAGCTTTAGCAGTGTACAGGTCACGAAAGCAGGAGATAAGAAAGGAAAAGCTATTTGACAATTCACTGGGAAGTGCTTTGCTGTTCGAGGCAAGAACGGGAGTTTTGAGGACAAGGACGTATAGGGCTAAATTTCAGGAGACCGACACATTATGTGCCGCCTGCCATAATGATAGCGAGACACTGGAGCACTTGGTTTTGAAGTGCACGAGGCTTCGTCCTGCCCTCCCTGAAGGGGAAACGGATTTGGACGGGGCCCTGGGTTTCACTGGCGACGATGGAGGGATGGTAGAAAAAAAGATTACAGTGACAAAGAGACGATTAGAAGATTGGTGGAAATTATCTAGGGAAAATTAAATGATGGACAACTAACTAGCACAGCTGGGAACAGGCGGGACAGTGGAAAATTGGGACTCCCTCCCGCGTGGCTCCGGCCCAAAGTCTCAACCCTGTCTCCCAGTGGGTCCGGTGCTGGGGTAACGCCGAAAAGGTTTGACCAGAGGAAAATTGGCGACTCCCTCGCCGGGGGGAAGAGGCAGGGGGGTGATGTTTTTTAGTTTTTTTGCCCGATCCCCCGAAGGTCATCCATGGTGATATCCCACACTGCCTGGTGATAGTTAGGGGGAGAAAAATTGGCCTTAAAAGGGCGGGAGGAATCACGTTTTTGTCTTTTTAGACTTAGGCTAGGTGGCGCAAGCTACCGCCCGTTACAAAGGGAATAGCCATTAACATCCATCCATCCATCCAGCAATGCATGTGGGGCAGGTGTGCGTTGTGTGCGACGTGGTTGCGGCCTTTGAGTTATTGGATGGTTTTGTTCAAGACAATGCTCCTATTTCGAGAACGAGCGGTTCAAATCAACGCCTCCGATTGCAGCGAAAGTAATACCCAATCACTGACCGGTCCCACTTCACAGTTCGTTCATCAAGGGTGAGTATAAACGAAAACATGGTAGCACAAGTTCGGGAAGGGGCCACAAAGCACTTTCCGAAGGCTCTGTCTACAGTGCCCCCCGACGGCACTCCAATCGCGCCTACAAGTGACGTCCGGGAGTCGGACGGCGCGTGTATCACTGGGGAGCTCGTTAACACACACCCCCGCCTGCGTTCACGCCGCTTCGCGGCGACAGTATGCGGCTGCTAATTACAAAACTATTGACCCATTTGGCCCTGTCGTACACGCCGCTTCGCGGCGTCCAGCCGGCAAACAAGCCCCGCTGTACCCGATGCACCTCCGGAAACGAAGTACCATACTATTTCGTTCAGCGAAATTTCGGCGACAACATTCGTTTTTTTCCTGTGTTAATGGTAAAAAAGTAAATGTACATATCGCCAAATGCGTCGGCAAAATAAAATTCGAGCCCGCACTGGGGATCGAACCTGGGATCACGTGCTTATGTGACACATCTTACCAATACGCCACACTCCCCTTCGTAAAAGTCGTTTTGAGAACTCGTTTTATACGAGACTTTCGGAGGGCACTTGAACGCGCGAGTGGAGTACCGTCGGACGGCATTTGAACGCTCTGCAAGAGTGCCGTCGGACAGTTTTCTAGACACTACGTTTTGCGAAACCACACCCGTTCACTCGTTCTGTCTAGTGGGTTTTATCAGAACGGAAGGGATATAGCGAGCGCAGCCGTGAGCGGCAGACTGGGCGAACTGCGATGAACAGGCGAGATCGAAAGTATGTGGCATCGCGCGTCGGAGGGTGCCAGGATGGGGCTTTGCAGTGTGCGCGACTACAAGGACCGTTTAGATTATTCTTCCGCAGGCATTAAATTTCACCATTAAGTCCCGCAGCATAATACAATTCGCAGTAAAGTGAATTTGTGGGCAGTTCTCTTGGTTTTAGAAGGGTCAGCGAGCTGCGGAACCGTTGGATTTCGGTCGTTGATCGCGGCGGTGACTGGACCCCGTCTCACCTCCTCTTCACCTCAGTGAGTGACCTACTCAGTGACCGCAATAACAATAAAAGCGAACTGTTTTAATCCAGGTTGTACCTGAGTGCCGTGCGATGGCACGAAAGTAACACTGGACTGCACTCTGAGCACGCATTCGAGCGCCGTCCGAAGGCTCGATGGGCTGTAGAGGGGACCTGGGTCATCGCGCCCCGAGAAGCCGAGCCTTCCGTATCCGTAGTCTGAAGGAATAGGTTTCACTCGAAGTTTTTTGACCATATCCAAGCACTTAGCAAGTCATCAGGGAAGTGTCGCAATCAGCAATTTAGAAGATCTGTACGAGCCGCTTGCCGCTGATTTGTTTGTCATAAAGTGCGTCCAAACAAATCCACAAATCGCTTGAGCAACCTCAAAATTCTTCAGGCACTCTCTGCGTTTGATATCACCACACATCGCGACACCAGCTTTGCGCGGGCACTTCCAAGATGAATTGCCGTTGAAATAAGTAGGTAATCGATTTCAACACGTTATACTATCTGCAAAAAAACAGTTCCTTAACCGAAGCAAAGTACCGAAGAAAGGAAGCAGACGACGGATGTCACCGGTCAGCCGCAGTCTCCATTTGGGAATTGGGGTGAGTAGCGGCGCAGATCCCAGCAGTGCCAGCCAGTCCTTCCTTACGAACAAGCGTCAACCACAAGGGATGACGGGTAGTCATGATGGGCGATGAAGTAGACGGCAAAGGGGCTGGCGATAATGGAGGTTGGGTTGCGCACTCTTAGAAAAAAGTGTCAGTATAGTCCTCCCTAAAGGGAGGAACGCTCTTGACACATATGTTCTTTCACAAAGGGAGAAACTTTCGTCCCTTAAGCAGGGGAGGAAAAGTTCCTCCGTCGACTGCATCTCATTATGGCGGCCACGAATGGAGCAAATCGAGCTCGGTAAGGCTTAACGAGAACACTAAGTCTATTGCACGAAGTGAGAGGAGCAGGAAATAAAAACGTAACACGAGCTTTCCGCGAACTGTATTTATTTCCGACGTTTCTTTACCCCTGCAGGTAAAGAGACTTACGTTTCGAAAGCATGCAGTCACTCAGTCTTCTCATCGTCAGCACTGCGATGTTCAACGGAGACAACCGGCACTCAGTTCGCGCACTTTATGTCCTACCTTTGCTATTCCTCGAGCCACAATTCCTTCGTCAACCGTTGCGTCAACCGCACATCACGGAGGAGTGAAAATCATTCGCCCGCAAAACCAAAAGCCGCTCTCAAAATAAAAATGCAAATCCGAAGCAACCTCTTGGCTTATCTCACTCAGCACGGTAACACGAAATTAGGGAGTTTTCGTAGACCGCGCTGCCCCCTCCGCTAAGCGTTCCGCAACGAAGAAGTTGCTACGGCGCCTGCGCGCCGATAGCCTTGACTGTGGAGTTCCCGCTATCGTAGCGGGTTGCGGAGGGCCTTGCGGGACGGCGAAAACGATCTACGAAAACTCCCTATTATGGCGCAGCCGCGTAGCGTAAAAGGATGTTAAATCGCTTGCCACCAGATGGCAGGGTCAAGCAGAGTAATCGCACGCAGCTAGGCTAGGTGGCGCTAGGTACCGCCCAATTCATGTTTTCCAAAAAAAATATTTTTATTTCTTTACGCCACAATTGCGTTTCCTTTTCTTCGGAATCTCTAACACATGTAGACACGTTGCGCACACTACAAACATCAGGTCAACATATATTGAACGCATACACAGGCATCGCACATACAAACATCAATATAACAGCACACTACCCCGATCACTACTACCGAGCCCAGCGTTTCCGTCTTTTATAGTGGTCGTTTTGAACGTACGCAATTTTTCGGTGACTCCCTAAGCAAAAAAAAATATTCCGAACATGTTCATTTTTTTCCAGCAATGTCATACATCTGAGGCTATCTTTAATGGCTCAGGGGATGAATCTCTTATCAAAAAGAAGACGTCCATCATGCCATAATTATTTGAAAGCCAATAAATCGAGCCGCTCCAATGTGGTTCCAAGCCATGAGTTTGTTTTCCCGCATGGCCCTTCGTAGCCAGTATTTATATTGTAGTGTTCGTTTTTCTATTCGTGCTGTTCGCGCAAAGCTGCAATTGCCGTCTTGAATTAATCTCTGTAGAGCGGATATCCACTCAGCTGGAAGTGACGCTTCACGGGCACAGAAATCGCTTTTCGATCAACTTGAATGCAGTCAAAGCCGCGACTTCCGACAACTGTTAAAGGGGTACTCCGCCGATTTTTGAGCTACCTCAACTAACTATATTTTCTGATTCCCAGGCCTTTACCCTTTTTGGAATGCTATTTAATATCGTGAAATTCATTATAGTTATTGCGAAATCGGCAAATGAAAATGATGCAAAAACAGACATTCAAATATACCCGCCCTTTTCAGGGCCGTGACGTCAGTGGAAGTTCAGCTTGCCAGTCGGGCGAGCAGTCTAAAAAATAGAATATGCCAATTATTTGTTCCGTGCTGGAGCGCGGGGACTGGAGCGAGCTTCCAAGGCATCCATTTGACACCATGAAACTGCTTCAAATCAGTTGGGAACAAATTCTACAGTCCAAAGAGTGAACCCCTGCACTTCCAATGACGTCACTTTTTCATTGTTTCCAGTAGAGACTTTCAGTTTGAAAAACACGGTGAGGACCAAAATTGTAAATTCAATAACTTCGTGAAAAAAAATTATTTTGACCTAATATTTGGGATACTATTTTGGCGATGTTGTTTGGCGAGTTTAGCAAAATTTCAAGCAAATCGGGGACCACGAAGAAATCGGCGGAGTACCCCTTTAAGTGTACGGAGCTGCGCCGTTGCGAGCTCGAAAACTTCTAGCGCTCATCCCAGCGCGCCACTTAGAGGGCAGTTTCTACAGGAACCGTAATATATTTAAACAGTACAATAAAGGATAGCGTTTTTTTTTTCGATTTTGCCTGTCTTTTTTTTTTATGCTAAACTTTCATTATAAATATACGTCCTTTCCGTCATACTTTCGTAGTGTTGTCTTTTCCCCAGAGCGCAATCGCTCTCGGGGACGTCGGGGACCGACAGTCACATTGGCCACTGTACGATAGGAGCTTACCTTTCAGACCAGCGTTCCAACATGACTATCCGCACGTCGATCGACTGCACCTAATCCCTCAAGTGGTTTTAAACTCTTTGATGTAAAGCGGAATGTCATCCTGCGACACCCCGGCCCCTCCGATAACGGCCCGACCAGCGGCATCAATGCCCGACAGTTTACGTCATCTCATCTTGTTGTTACACCACTGATACGCGAACACACGGTCACATCGGCGATAATTCCAGTCTTCTGTTCACAACACACAACACTGCCATCACCTTGTCGCTGACACGAAGAAATACAGAACCACTTTGACGATGTTGCTGACACGCAGAAGAATCACGTTGAACGCCGGTTGGCACTCGGCACGGGACAACGGAACCGAACTCAGCACGGAAGGCACCCAGGCAGCCGGCAGAAAAACCTGCCTTCCTTGGACGCAGTTCCCGCGATTTCCATAACGTCGAAAACGTCGACACAGTTCCTCGTGGTTTCGCTGCTGTAGTTCCGCGTGTGTCCCGCAAATTGGAGACGGCCGTCTTACCCAGTGTATGTAGCGCTGCTGGCACTGCTCCGGAACTTCGCTGTTTCTAGCGGCTTCGTTAGCTCGTTTGATAAAATTAGTGGTAAAAACGTCAATGCAACCGAAATGTTCTGCACGTTTGGACTAGAAGACGGAATTACAGGCGGCCTTCGATGCCGCTGAAGCTCAATCAACTCAACATTAATTTATTAAACGACGTGCGCGATGTGCTCGAAAAACGAAACCGAAAGAAGATGGGTCGGGAGGGCGAAAGCTTTCTCCGGTCTGTCTGCAGGAGGAAAACGTCTCGGAGAATAATAAGGACTTTAATTTTCCTTTCATCGGTCTGGGTTTGTTTATGTGTGTTTTGGTAAACAAAAAACAAAACAAAAAAACTTTACAAAAAAAAACAACAAAAAAAAACCCACTTCTCTGGGGATCGAACCGTTGACCACTTGGTCAGTAGCGCGATGTTCTACCCCTGCGCCAACTGAACAAGGAGGAACGCGCCCTCCTCCTTTCATCTGAACTGCCGTTCCTCCCTTCTCTGGGCAACTTGTCCGCGACAAGGAGGAACAGTCGCTTTTGCTACCTTTCTCCTCGTTTTTTTCTTAGAGTGCGGGGGCTACGGAGGTAACATCGTGACCCCCTGCTACAATTCTATCATACTTGGTAGTAGGCATTTCTTCCAAAATTTGAATACGACACAAGTTCTACTTTGAGGGCGTGTGGCGGGTCGCTACAAAACACACTCGACGCCCTGGCCGACCGAAAAAGGCCAGGCTGTGCTAGCGAGCCCCATCTATGGAAAGCGGCAAGCTTTGATGTCATGATGCTTTTGGAGAGAAGTAGTTGTAGTTGTAATTAAATTTTAGGCACTTTACCCACATATGCAGGATATGTGTGGGTCTCCATCGACAGGACAAGTTGCCTGCTTCATGAATACCTTCCATGATGATGTGCGACATGGGCAATTGCCGTACGTGTGATCATCGATGCCTCCATCTCCCTGCAAAGGTAACCCATAGACTACAGCATGTATCGCCTAGTATACAATGCCAGGAATTAATTTAGAGGGAAAGGCCGTTCCCAAGCTCCTTGAGAACCTGCGTGGCGATACCCTAGTAGAGGGGTGGCCCAGCATCGGCTCTCCGCGTGTTAAAGTGCGGCTCGCCGCTCCCTCCCTTATTCCTTCTCTCTCTCCCCCCCCCCCCCCCTCTCTCCCGGAGCACTTCCCCAAAAAGAGATATGAAACGCGTTTTAAATGTGCTACTGCTGCCTTACGCACAATTGGACTGCTTTTGACTCATATAAGATAGACCGAAATTAGTTTGAGTTTCGTTTATTGCTCTAAACAAAAAACCTGCCGCGCCCCCCCCCCCCCCCCCCCCCCCCCCTCTGCGGCTCTTGAAAATTTTGTGATCTTGTTTGCAGCTCTTAGGCCGCGTCAACCTGGCCAACCCGGCCCAAGTATATAATACACTGGAGTGGCTATAGTTAGGGTTCCATGTTTTCAGAATATGTTTTTTAGTGAAATTCCGAAGGTGTTTTCTCTTTTTGCACAAGTAGAGGGTAATATTTTTGTAGCGTGCGAAAGAGTTCACATTAAACGCTGTGCTGCATCCATGCTATTTAGGAGCACGGTGATAGTGTGACGCTCTTCTTGATGAGAACAATGGACGCGAGAAAATAATTTCCGGTGCAGCCCAGAGTACTCACTCAGCAAAGATATACACAGATGCTAGGCTCGCACATAGAACAGTGAGTCCGTCTACAGCACCGATTCAATCGAAACATACAGGGAGGTCATTTTGCTTCCCAATGATTGCAGCTGACAGATTGCGCAATCTTTTCTTGATGGGCTACATCCGAGCGATGCGATGTTGCGTTGCACCTTGTCACTGTTAGTGATGTCAGTGACGGTTCCTATGGTAAGAGTTGCGGGACACTTGTTTTATTTATTATACGGTGTGTTATATATCTAGGGTCGAGAGCATGCAACGACCGATCCAGTTGTTGTAGATCAACATGGATTACCCAGTCGGTCACGGAAGCACGTCGAATGAGAAAAACAGAGAATAAAAGCAAAGATAGGGTTCACTTAATGAAAGAAGATCAATGATATGTCTCCCCTATAGGGGGATCGAGCCCATAGCCTTTTGATTAGGAGCCCGATGTTCTACCCCTGCACCACTGAACGGCACAACGAACGGCGTTCCATCTGGGTTCTTTTAAGTCACTCAGCTATTGCGGAACATTCATGTGACTCACGTGGCGCTTGCACTCGCCAGTCATGCCCGGCGGCCGACGTGCTGTAGTGGCAGGCTTCCTGCCATGCTTTGTCGCGTCTTAGCATGGAGTGGCTACAAGTGCGGGCAAGCGCCCTGCGTTTAATTGCAATTTGATTGTACGAGAGCTCGAGCAGCAGGGACACCAGTGAAAGCAACTCGCTTGTAATTGTACCATTACCAGCTAGTTCATGCTAGGGTAAGACAAAAGGATAATATTGTCGCACCTTCCCTTCCATTTAGCAGCGGAAAAAAATTTAATGTACCTTGATCCAACGACACACACCTGCACACATTGTGTGCAGGTGTGTGTCGCGGGAGTGATTAAAAGCTCATGAACCCCGTTACAAGCTTTGCAAGTCTTACTATACTCTGTGTCATCAGAGTTTTCTCGTAGGATCAAGGTGCATTTATTTCTTTGTTGTGTCTAGTGCTTAACAGTGTCGCGCAGTCTATGTACAGCATCCTGCGAGCTTTGATTGGACCTGCGTGGCCGTACTGCCTAGGCGCCAGGCTGTCCTCTGCAGCATGTCATGGGCGTACTTGTTTACACTTCGCATTGAGCAACTGTGTGTGTGAACAGTGTTAGTGACAGCCAGGCTAGCACTTGAAGCTTTGTTCTTAAAATTGAAAGGCTACCATCGAAACGTTAAACGCAAGACACATGTGCATCGAAACAATGTGAGCCAGCGTGCAAACAGTCGGAAAGATGGCTGCTCCGGCGTGCTGCACACAGCAGTTTGCGACACATGCTTTGGATCTTGCTTACGTCGGGTCGTTCGGGTGGATCCGCCCAGTTTAGGCAGATACGAGGAAAACTGAAATTTTTTTACGTTTAAGCTCTTGTTGGAATACTAAGCTTTTGTAGCGTTCTCCGAAAGGCGTCAAATACCTTGTGCTCAAATGCCGGAACCATGCATTGTGTCTAGCTTTTATAAATAATTATTTTGTTCTCAAGAGTCGTTACTAGTGGCTCCTTTGGGCGAAAACTGCGCCGCGGTTCAATGAGACGAGGGTTGCTGAGAGTCGTTGTAGATTTGTTCGTAATTTCAAAGTGCTTTTTGAGCAAAGATGTAGCTTCTAACACGAACAAAGTCTTCAGTGAGAAACTGGATGAAGCTCGGGAGTGCGTTGTTTATTTGGTGAACAAACCCTTTATTCCGTAATGGGAGCAACCAAAGCTAAGAAAGCCGTGAATGAGCCGGTACAATTTTTTTTCAATCAGCGTTTGACAGTTCTTAAGGTATCGATGTAATCGCAACATGGCTGAAATGATGGTATCCAAACATCGTAAATTAATCACGTTCGAGCACCGCGTACAAACCACCGATTGCACCAATGGTGGGCTCCTTCGACCTTGCTGTTCACAGGAGGAGAAATGGGAGGAAAGTGTCTTGGGGCTTTTTCCTCCCATTTCTGACCATTTGAAGCATGCAATCGTAGATTTATCTCGCCTTTCTTAGTAGTTTCTGCCACAGCCACAGACGTGGCGAAATATGTGTGTTTGACGTAAATCTGTATGAGTGACTTTATACGTGGAACCGAAATATGCCGACGCCTTCAGGCTAAACTGTGCTTCTAATGTAGAAAGAAGTGCACAATGAAATTAGCTACTCATGCAGTGTGCTGGTACGGACATTGCAGCTATGGATACTGTTTCACAGGAAAATATGTTTTGTTTTGCTGCAGTTTGTGTCATCAGACATTGCAGCACATCATACCTACGACAGACGGTGGTGCCTGCCGTGTGTTGAGACTTTCCAAGGTGACCTGGGCAGTTACCGTACTTGTGAGCATGGGTGCTTCCATAACCTTGCCAAGGTAATCTCTAGACTTGGGCAAGTATCGCCTCATATGCAATGCCAAAACTTCCCTTTGCGAGGAAGGTCATAACCAAGCTGCACCAGAGCCTGGCTACCCCTAGCGTGACATATAGCAGCATCACTATAAGCGGCATTCCGTGTTTCCAGAATTAATCCTTTGTCGATCATAATGTAGAAAACCCGAGACTGATAAAAGCAGGGAAACAATGTCGGAGAAGAAACACAGGGGAAAAGAATGTAATCCTTTGTGGCATTGGAGGGCGTTTTCTGGAGTTTACCTTTGTGGAAAATTTGATGTTTCTCAGAGCTTGTTTTGATTAAATTCTCAGTTTTTCAGAATAATTTAGATATTAAATTTGCTTGCTGAGTTTCCCGATTCTCAGAAAGTCAAAAAAAAAAAAAAAACATAACCAGACACATGTGTATTAATTAATTTATAGTCTCAATGATTGCGGAAGGAGTTGCCTGTGCCTAGACGAGGTTTCTTGAGCTGAATATGGCGGTGTGACTCTAGATCCTCTACAACTCGCAGTGCACCCCAGTTAATACCAACTCTCCCACGACAAAACTTGCAAACCAGGGTTACTTATCCTACCTAGTTTGGCGCAGTATGGCCGTCGGAGCTCTTGCGCCATAAAACCCGTGAACAACAACAGGGTTACTTATTCAGGTGTCGGTACATTAAGCTATCAGTCTCCTCGATTCGGTCACTGAAAAACTTTGTTTTACCCACCTTTTTAAAGGCTCCCTGACATACTTGCTACTCACAGCCGTAGGTGCCACAGGAACGTGCCGCGCTGCATGGCTGTGCGGGGTGAAGTGTGAAATCTAGAAAGTTCCGCCGCCTTCGCTCGTCCCACAAAATCTGCGGGCTAATGGCTTCCTTCATGATAGAAACTGTACTCCTCTTCACATTACGAAGCCCAAATGGTTTGTTCGAAACTCTTGTTTGTTTGGAGCATGGCTAGCACAACCACATCAGAGAACAGAATGGAACATATTTCTTTCGTGCTGCTGAGCTATTGTTGGGGTTCCGCAGGCTTTATTTGTTGCCATCGAAATTCTTCTAATCAGTTGGAAACAAGTTCTACTGCCAAAACCCAACCCCTCCCCACCCCGACGTCACAAATACTGATGTCACATAGACAAGGGGAACACGACTACAACATAAACAGAATCACTTCTGGACACTAAGGCATACATTGCCAAGATTGCAGATGTCAAGCAGAACTAAAAACATTGCCCCGTAATAAGTAAAAATAATAATCAACTAATTAGGGAAGTTATTGAAGCTGAAAAGATTTCGAGGTTAGAAGAAAACTGTCACTAAACCTTGTCCAGATTTATTACAAAAAAGAATTAGATTATCTTGCATCCAGATGAAACCAAAAATAACAAAAAAAAATCTTGTTTAAAAAGACAGGCGCAGGCAGAGAAGAAATAACACAAGTCTGAGTTGCAAGTCAGAGCTTCATGAATGTCTTTTCCTTTTGTGTGTGCCTGTGCTTGGTTGCGAATTTTTCGCGCTGTGGAGGAGTATGCAACACCAGCTTGCCCGAGCCTCCATATTTTTAATACTGCCAGTAGAAACTTTCACTTTGAAAATATGATGAGGACCGAATTTGAAAATTAAATGTCGCCAAACAATTTTTTGCGGACGTAAGGTTTAGGTTACGAGGTCAGTCATAGCTACTGGTGTGTTTAGCAAATTTTGAGGCAAATTTGTGACCTTGAAAAAAATTGCAGGTATACTGTTACATTCTCCTTAGCCTCCTGAAGATGTAAATCACTGGATTGAGCCCCTACCATATTGTTTTGTCTCATAACTGATGCAGGTATCTTCTTTTTTTCTTCAACCCAGTTCGGCGTAGGAGCTGCCAAGGCGTCCTGTCCCTTTCACGTGAGCAGTGGCCAGCACTGGAAGAAGCAATCTTTGGACTGCTGTAATCCATTCTTTGGGCAAGTGAATAAATTTCTTTGAAGCAGAGACCTGGTGTTTGCACAGCAGCTCCACAGAACAAACAACACAAACACAAATGTTTCTGTGCCCAAAGCCTTCGTAACTGCTTGAACTTATTGATCTGAGCTTGCACGTTGCAATGTTAAGGCAAGATGCAGATATAGATAATGTCTCTCTAAAAAAATTAAGGGCACCTTATGCTTGGATGCCTAGCTTGATCAACTTGGAACGTCCAGCCGAATTGAAACAAGGATCTAGCCGAACTGAAGCATCCAGCCGAATTGAAACTTGTAGCCGAACTGAAGATTTAGCCAAACTGAAGCGTCCAGCCGAATTGAAACTTCTAGCCGAATTGAGGATGTAGCCGAACTGGAACGTCCAGCCGAATTGAAACTTCTAGCCTAATTGAGGCAATAGCCGAATTGAGGCGTCAGCCGGATTGGGACGACACCGTAACGGCGGGGGCCCGCGTCCTCGCGGGCCCCGCCGAGGGCGAGGAAGGACACCGGTGACTGTCGACTTGTTTATTCAAAATCTCAGGGTCAACTGTTCTAAACCGGTAGTACCATGCATGACCTGATAGCGAGTTCGTTTCACGGCACTCGTGCCCACGCGTGCCCACTCGCAGCGTGGAACGGGTTCGTTTCAGCCGGCACTCCACGAGTGGTTGCACTCTCCGAGTTCGTTTCTACGCGTGCATGCACTCGCTGCACCGAGAAAATCGGGAGTGCGCCAAAATGCAATCCCGTCATGCCTCGCTCCGGCGGGGCCGGCGAGGAGCGAGAGCAGGCGACGAGGGTTCGTCTGCTACGATGTGTCGTGGAACCGAACGGAACAAAAAGTAGATTTTCTGATAGAAATCGCGTCCCGCGGGCCACGAAATCAAACGCCAGCTTGAATTGTGAGCGTCTGCTATTTCCCGAAGGAAGCAATTGACAACCCGTGATTTATTTGCAGGTTTTAAATCGCTCTGTTGCCGTACAAACGCTGAAATGTACCAGTGTGTAAAGAAATGCTCAGAACAAACGTAACAGCGGCCCCCGAGATGTCTATCATCATCCGTGTGCGGGTGAAAAATTTAACATTTGTGGACAAAACTCCCCCAGCAGAAACCTTTGACTGCCCAGTAAGCATCAGAGAAAGCTAAAGATGGTAACTTTACCCGTGGATTGGGCAACATCATCATGTTTAACATTTACCTACGTCAGCTAACTTGCCCCGTCGTATTTTGTTCGAGAAAGCTCTCGTTCTTGACGCCCGCACCAAGGCTAATATCTGATCCACCTATAATGACGATCCAAATCGAAAGTCCCAGTTTTGCTGGATATTCCAACAGGCTAGTTTTAAGCCGTACCCTTTCAGTGGTTCACGCATAATACCATGCTCAAACGGATCAAGCTTCTGCTCGGACAGCATCATCAGTTTTCTTCAGTGTAAACGGTTATAAGAATTGAAAGATCGCAACCAGCTGCTTCGTACACAACTGGGTGCGGAAATTTACGCTGTCTGTAACTATCTCTACGGCAGCCGAGCTGCTTGAAGTCATCGCAACTATAAACTACAGGTTGTAGCGACCAACGTTTGTAGATAAACGTTGGTAGTCGACTGCATTCTCGCATTCCCACGCATCACTCCGAACAGAAAGGCGCTAGTTTCGGTTTGAAGTCGGTACCTTTTCTACAACATAGATGGCGGCAACATCAGTCTTCTGCACTCGGTGCATTTGGCGAGTTCGTTTGAGTCCAGTTTTCCGTGCAACACTCTGTGAGTGCGATGCATTCTGGGAGAGAACTTGAACGGTGCCAGTGCGTGTGAAACGAACTCGCTATGAGCACGCGCCACTGCTTGTGGGGCACGCGCTTCTCTCGTTCAAAATTCATGCCCGTACGACCGCTAAACATGGCTAAACTGAGAACACTACAGCAGGTGAGTTTCACCTTGTTAAAATTTAAGGCACAGTTCTTTTTCTGTGGAAAATTAAAGCAAATACCTTACCAAAGTCAAGGTTGAGGGCGTTCGCAGACGACTGAGTTAGCGATCTCATTTACTTGTGGCGCCACCTCCCGAGAGGCGCACAGGCGAGCCAACAAAGTGCGTCGTCTGCTTGCTGCGTTTACTGGGAGATGGCACCACAAGACCGTCGCAAACTCGGTCGTCTGTGAGCGCGCCCAACCCTTCCTTTGGCAAGTTTTTATTAGCTCTATTTTTCGCAAAAAGAAAAAGAACTGCGCCTCGAAATTTTACATGGTAAAACCAGACATGCACCCGTTATTTGAAAGAAGTAATTAATCACAATTACAATTACTTGACCGTAATACTTACAGATTACCGATTAAGATGCAATTAATGCAAACGTGCAAGCGAGCAGGGCAAGAATGGCAATACTAATCCGTTGAGAAGGGGAACAAAGAGGGCAATGGACAAACGCAAATCTCTAAACACAGCTACAGATGACTGGTGCGCGACTGAAAAAATCCTCTTGGTCCGGGTATCGAACTCGGGACCTGACTGAAAAAATCCGCCTGGTCCGGGTATCGAACGCGAAACCTCTCCAGAGGTCCCGAGTTCGATACCCGGACCAGGCGGATTTTTTCAGTCGCGCACCAGTCATCTGTAGCTGTGTTTAGAGATTTGTGTTTGTCCTTTGTCCCCTTTGTTTCCCTTCTCCAGGGATTATTATTGCCAGATTACTGACTGACTGCAAAACGTAATCAATTAATCGCTTCGTTACTTTGCTTCATTATACATTTCAGTTACTTTCAGAAAGACAGGCAAAAATGTTATTTGCGTTTAATATCCATGTGCGCTGATAAAATAGGTTATTTGCTATACGTTGAGAGCAACTACTTTATGTTTGTCTTCTCCACATGTTAAGTCAATAAAAAGTGACGCGACAGTTCGAGCTGTCCACGAATATCTGTTCCTTGATCTGCGTCACGGCGGTATATGGCGCCGAACGCGAACCCCTTTATTCGGTGATAAAGTGGTCGTTACCGAGCGCAGTCTGTGTGACTCATGCTCGTATCGTAATCTTGAGTCGATTTTGGTTGACGGGCGTGGACACAGTGGATCATCGCGGCATAAAACGCGGAGGCGGGAGACTACGGATCATCGCGGTATACACTGTGGATCATCGCGAAGGAGAAAATAAATATACGCTGCTCTTATTCACATGGCCAGCATAAAGGTACATCTTTAAAGTGGGGAGGCACTCACTTGATCGAATGACGTTTTAGCGAACGCCCACGTTTCACCAAATGACACTTTAGCGAATTCTTGGACGCTGCGAAGCGGCGTTTTCGGGTGGGCCAAATGCGTTCACGTTTCTGTAATGAGCCGCCGCAGACTGTCGCCGCGAAGCGGCGAAAACGCAGCGCGGCGGATGGGTTAACGCGCGCCCCCGTTATTCGCTAAAACGTCCATTCGCCGAAACGTCGCTCTTCGCTAAAACGTTATTCGCTCATGTAATATGGACCCTCGCAAACTGCCCCACCGCCGGCCATGAAGGTGTTGTAGCTGAAGGAACCTTTATGGTCGTGGGAATGGGGTACTAGTATGTTAAATATTACAGAAAAAATCGTGTTTGTAGCTCCTCATGTGTTAGACTGCTTTGATCCACAAAACAGAATGCAATTGGTGACTGAATAATCGGACATCGAGTCGTTTTATGGTCTCTTTGATAAACTAGTTTGCACAGATCATATCTCTAAGCACCCAACCGTTTTAAGTTATAAGCGCACGTACGTTTTAGAATATATGTTTTACCTAATCGTTTTCGCTGACGCGTCATCGTTCCTGTTGCACTATTTAAGGTATGCTGGGGAGTAACATCATGAGCTGCCGATGCTTATATTCTTTTACGGAAATACAGTTTCCGCAAGCTCCGTGAGTAACTGTTCGAAGTGTACTTTACGTCGCACGTCAGCGGACTCGCATAAGCGGAAAAAAAGCAATCAAAGACAATGTTGCAAGTTTAAAGCGCCGTTCACACATATGCAACCGAGTAAGACCGAGAGAGACTAGACCGGTTTTAAGCCTCTTGCGACGCCTTAGGGCCAGCTCCGCTGCAGCGCATCCGATCCTAATACGTCGCAAGACGCTTAAAAACTGGTCTGGCCTCTCTCGGTTTTACTCTGTCGTATATGTCTGAACGGCGCTAAAAAGTGTGATGCAATCGTCAAATTATCACCCACAAAAAAAAAAAATTAAATTAATTCAAACAATGGGTTTTTACATATAAATAAGAAAAAAATGACTTACCTTGACATGTTTGAGTAAGTTTGATTTCGTGGACTTGGTAGACAAAGGCATCTTTCTTTAGGGGAGGCAGAGTGGCAATGCTCACTCTAAATTCTAACTCTAACTGCAAACTCTAAATTTGCAGTTTGCTTGGTGCCTTGAAGCTTGAACATAGGATCTAACGACAGCTGTGGTGACAGTGGAAAAGACATGATGAATTATTACTGCTAACACCTCTCGCGTTTTTTTTTTTTTTTTTTTTTTTGTAGCTATGAATTAGCGAGCTAGAGCGAGACCACATTATGAATATTTAACAGCCGGGAAAAAAGTTTGCATATATAAACCTTTCCGCCATAACGAGGAGAAAAAGAGGGTTGGGATGCAGACAGTATTTGGCAAGTGCTACACTATACTAATACGACAAGAACACGATGTTCTTGCAAACAAAAACAAAAAATGAAAGCTAAGCAAGGGAAACGGATTCACGGAAAACTCATAAGCGGATGTAGTGACTATTGTGAGCATCATTCTCCAAGACGACGCTATAGTTTCGCTTTTAGGTTGAACTAGGGCTCGAGTATTCGTCTCGACTTGAACAGAAAGGTGGAAAACTCGAGCCTCCATCACGGAAATTAAACGTCATGCTTTTTTCGCCGTGTAGCAAGAAAATAGAAAGTGCCTTCTGCCACATGAGTATGGCACGAATTTCACCCCACTCTTTTAGCGCACCTAGAGTATGCTAGTTCAGCAGGAAGTGCATCAGCAGAGAGCGCTGCTTCTTATTTGCGAGTCTTGTAATTCAAGGGAGGCCAGTCTGAATCCATCCATCATTGACGGTACTCTGTTTCTACACAGTGACCTCGACAAGTGGAACCTGCACGCGTGTGCGTTATTCTTTTCTCCACAAATGACAGGCTTCTCCTAAGTATGAGTGGTTCAAAGCACGCAGTTCCGGGTTCCTGTTTAAAACTTACACCTATACGTGTTGCCATTATTGAATATCGTGATAATTTGCTAGTGGTGTTCTCGCGTCTTACCACGTATAGCCTCTGCCTTTTCATCCCCTGTTGCATGAGCGCTGCCATCTTGGAATCACGTGACGCGGACAGCTTAAGGTGGCTTCAACCATGCACTCTAAAAAAAAAGCCCGTGCGTCTGCTTTCCCACACAGCACTCGAAGAGGCAATCACCGAAACTTGCGGAGGCAGCTCAGCGAATGACAATGCCGAAATATATGCTTAGACCAAAAAACGCAGCCTGAGTTATGACATTAGGCAATGCAAGCGTGACGTTTTGCTTTGCTTAAAGTCACAAGTCAGGCTGCGTTTTTTGGTCTAAACATATGTTTCGGCATTGTCATTCGATGAGCTGTATCCGTAAGTAGCGGTGATTGGCTCTCCGAGTGTTGTGAGTGAAACTAGACGCACAAACGTTTTTTAGAGTGTACTGACTCCGGCTCCCCACGCGAAGCCCCCTTTGTACAGGCGAGTGGGCTTCTGGAACAATCAGCGGAGAAAATTCGACGCGTAAAGCATTCTGACCTCAAACAAGCAATCGAGTTCTCGAATTTACCAGAACGCGACTATCAGAAAAATAACGAAAAGGTGCCTCCGCTTAGACATCGAACCTCGGCTTTTTGCGTGGGAAGCAAGCACGACAACCGTTCTGCCACGGCCACGCTTTTTTTATAGCCTACTTTGGCATGTAATACAAGAAAGGAGTAAAAATGGTAAAATCACATACATATACACACCAAACTATGCGCGTGTATACATTTTAAAATTCTTTCACGGTCTCGAGAACGCCCAGAATCGCGGTCCAGTCAGGTGGACATTCTAACGTGGCGTACACTGACTTCATGACGCGAACAAATTATAAAATATACACGTACAGGACACGCATCAACGTCCGCATGTCTCACGGCCATTCTGTATCGCCATATTGCATGCAGGCCAGGAGCATGACAAGGTAAGTAGGGATCTTATTATCTTTTTCGACGGGAAGGAACCGAATGCCATGCGGACTTAAAGGAAGGTCCCTTTTAATGGTTCGCTGGAGAACGTCCCAATATAAAAAAAGCATCCCAGCAGTTTAAGAAAACGTGCCCAATAGTTTCTTCCTTATTACACAGAAAGCTATCCACACCCCAAGGAACAAAAAGGTGTTTCTGTTTAAGCCAAGTTTTTACGGGGAGTGTGTTCGTGTGTAACGTAAAAAAAAAATGTTTTGACAGCAGGTGAAACTGACATATTTTTCACTCTAGATAAAACATCCTGTCCTAGGCCAGCATAAAATAGGGAACGGTACACTGGGACTGCAACAATAGTTTCAATAATATCTCTCGTTAAGCGCTTTTGCGTGACACTTGACAAATATTCAAGAGTAAAACGAACGCACAGAAAACGAAAAGCCTTAAGGCCCTGTCACACTGCGGAAACAGTCGGAAAACTTTGTCCTTCAACACGAGGAAAACATGTTTTCGGGGACCCTGTCACATTGCGGAAACAGCAACAGTCCGGAAACATGTTGCTGTCGTCCGAAAACCATGGTTCCCGACTTGTTCTCCGGCACTCGGGGAACATCCTGTCACACCGAGAAAGCGTGTTGGAAGAACACAAATTGCCTCCTCTCCTGCGTGCTGCATCCCTCTCTCTCTCGCCCTCGTCTGCCCGGCCGGCTCGGCTAAGCTACAAGCGCGAGCTCCAGGCTTTCAGCATCCCTGCCAAGCACGCGCGCCCGTGCAGTGCAAGCACTGTTCTGGGCCAGATGCTCGCGCTTGTAGCATCGGCTGCGTCTGGACCGAAGCTGAAACGAAGTATAGGCGGCTAGGCTCAGATCCGCTGGCTCCGCTCGCCCCTTGAGAGAGAGAGAACATGTATTTATTTAATGAAAGGTTCACTCGTCTAAGGGTTGGCGTCCCTGAGGCGAGAGGGAAAAGGAATGTAGGGATTTATAGGAAAGGGTAAGTGACAATGAATAAATCTAGATGAAGTGATGGACCCCAGAGTCCCTGATGTAGCTGACCAGAGAGTCCAGGATTTCTTTTCTGTGCTGCGGCTGTCCCTTGGGGTGGGTCCAGTCTTCAAGGTTCGTGGGCCTTTTCTCGCTGGGTAGCGAGTCCCATGACTCTACTCTAAAGTCTTCCAGGCCTTTGCATTCCCAGAGCACGTGTTTCGTCGTTGCCATGGATCCCTCTGTGCATGTCTTGCACGTTGGGTCCTCGTGGTCCTTCAGTCCGAAGGATGCTTTTTTCGCTGGAGTTAGTGCCGTCCCTGTCCTGATTCGCCGTAGCCGAACCGTCTCCCATCTCGTGTACCCTGGTGGTATCGGGTCTTCCTCTGTTAGCAGAAGACCCTTCAGGTACAGTTTCCTCCCTTCTTTGGCTTGCTCGGCCATTTCATCTGGGTCTATTGACATTTCATTCGTCGTTTCGACTCGAGAGGTAAGGCCTGGCGCGGAGCTGGTGCTGCTAGCTGCCTCCGCTGCGGCCTGGTGAGCCCTCTCGTTCCCCGGGATATCGTTGTGTCCGGGTAGCCACTCGATCCTTAAGTTGGAATCCAGCTTCCTGAGCTCCTCCGCAATATTCTTGATCTTCTTGACCGTTCTGCTTCTCGTTCTGCAGCTGCGGCAAGCTTTCAGTGCCGTCTGAGAGTCGGTGAAGATCCAGGCCCTGTTACCTGGGTCGATTCTTTCACGGATATCTTTGGCTGCGGCTAAAATTGCACGCAGTTCAGCCTCTTTAACCGAGGTCTGCGTTGGAAGCTTCTCTGACCAGGTCCTGTCCCTCGCAATGTCGACAAAGGCTGCTGCGGCAGCCCCGTCGTCCTTCGCGGCATCCGTGTACCTTATTTCCTTACATTCAGTGTTCTCCGCGAGCCACTGGACGTGTTTCTTGGCTGCGAATTTTCTCTGTTTAGTTCCTTGTCCCTTGAATGTTGGCTTGTGATCAGTTACGCCTATGTCTTGCCATGGTGGGGAAGCCTCCTCTATCGGTGGCCTACCTTCCGTGGAGTATCCTAGGATTTCCAATAGTCTTCGCCCATGTTTAGTCCTTTCGAGGCGTTGAAAGTGTGCGATTTGTTGTGACTCTGCTTTCTCCTCTATCTTGTTCATTCCTGCATATTTCCTTAGTTCGTCGAGGGGTGTGTATCTCGGTAGTCCAGTTACCACTCTCATGGTTTGATTGTTCAGTCTTTCAATTTGCTTCCACTGAGCCTTGGTGAGGTTCATCCAGTTGCAGCAGTAGAGCGCTCTGGATGTGAGGAGGGCTTCTGCCATGGTCCGGATTGCTTTTTCGTCCGCCCCCCACGATTTACTCGTTGTCCTACGAATCAATTTCAGAGCCTGGTCCCATACCTTCCTCAGTTCGGGTAGCCATTTGGTACTCCCAGCTGTTTTTTCAAATGTAACTCCGAGGATTTTTATGCTCGGACGCCGTTCTAGTTCTTTTCCCATGAGTTGAAGTTGCACTTGCTGTGCAATCCCTTTTCTGTGGTCCTTTGGTCTCGCAACGACCATGTATTGGGTTTTTTCAGGGGACGGCTCCATCCCGACTTATTCCAAGTACTTTGCAACTTCGTCGATGCCCCGTTGCATGGTGAACTCCTGGTCTCCCAGCGAGCCTCCTTTCGTCCACAATGTGACATCATCCGCGTATATTGTGAACCCGAGGTTTTCAATGCGTCGCAGTCTCGTTGGTAAATCTGCCATTACCATGTTAAATAATGTGGGCGATATCACTGCCCCCTGTGGTACGCCTCTGTTGTTGAGTGTCTCCGGGCCCATTGTGTTCCCGATTTTCACCTTAAACCTCCTATTGGCCAGAAAGTCTTTGATGAATTTTAGCGCTCTGCCCCTTAGTCCACATCTCTTAGCTCCTTCTTTCACCGCCCAATGCGGAACGGCATCAAAGGCTTGTTTTATGTCAAGAGCAACTACAAGTCTTGGATCTATGCTCTTCATGTCTGCCATCACGTCTTCGTATAGCAGCTTGAGACTGTCTGGTGTTCCCATGGCTTCTCTGAATCCTGTTTGCCTCGGGTCCAGCCTGTCGTAGGTCTCGAGATACCATTGTACTCTCTGCAGGACCATTTTCTCTAAGACTTTGCAGATGCTGGACGTTAGTGAAACTGGTCTGAAATTTTCGATTCTATCCTGCGTCTTTCCGGGTTTAGGTATTGGTGTCACCCAAGAGATCTTCCAGGAGTCAGGGATCTTTCCTTTCTTCCATGTTTCGTTATATTTCTTCAATAGCTCTTCTTTGGCCTCGCCTGGGAGGTTACTAAGAGCCGTATATGTTATCCCGTCGGGTCCGGGTGCGCTTCCTTGTTTGGCTGAGTGGATGGCCTCAAGCAGCTCCCCCATGTTGAAAGGTTCGTCCATTCCCGGTTCTTTTGGTGGTTTTGCAGCCCAGCTCTTTGAGCGTTTTTTGCCTCCCTGTTTTGCCGCCGTGATGTGCGGGAAAAATATCTGACTTGCTTTTACCGGCAGCTCCTCCTCCGTCATTTTCAGGCGAAGCGCAAGGTCCTGTGCTGCGTTCCGGCTCTTGCGTTTGTTCTTGTTCATCCCCCTGTAAGTCCGCCAGGCCTTTCCGAGTCCGGTACGTGCGTTGAATGATGCGCAGTGGCTTCTCCATTTATGCCGGCATAGCTCTTTGGAGTATTTCATAGCCATGGCAGTCGCTTTGTTGAGCTTGATCTTATGCGCCGTCGCCCTGCTTCTCCTGAATCTTGTTAACGCTTGTAGTCTACTGGCCCATAGGTTCAGAAGGTGGGTGTCCGGTGTCGGATCGCCTTGTTTGACATTAACGTGGGTTCTTGCCTCCTTCATCGCCTTGCAGATGCTTTCCTCGATGTCTTCGTGCCGCTCCAGGATGCTTAGAATTAGCTCCCGGAATCCGTCCCATTTGATGATCGGTCGAAGCTCCTTATCTTTCCGCCCACTTGGGTGTGTGACTGTGACTTCGATGGGGTAGTGGTCGCTGCCCTGTGTGTCCCTCCTTGGTGTCCATTGGGTGTCGAGGCGCTTTGTGGCCCACGTGAGATCTGGTGTAGTGTCCTTCTGGCGTTGTTGTTTGGCTAGTCGCGTCTTGACCCCTTGTTCATTGCGGAGTTCAAGCCCGGCTGTTTGCATGGCTGCGATGATGTCTCGGCCTTTCTTTGTGTTGGTGTCGTATCCCCATTCGCGGTGTTGTGCATTAAAGTCCCCTCCGACAATCAGTGGGTCTCCATCCGCCAGCTCGGATAGCTTTCGGATCCATTCTGCCGTCTCTCCATTTTTTAGGGTGGTATTGGGCTTTATGTAGACAGATGCCACCACCAGTTTGAGTTTACCTCGCTTTAGTCGGACAGCAACTACCTCCCTCTTGTCCGAGCAGAGTGCAGTGGTGTCTAGCTGCGTCTGTGGTATGTTTTGGAGTACGCAAACTGCCACCCATCCTTTCTTTTCAATGGGATTCTTCTCCCTGCAGCTTGGCTTAGATTTGATGGTCGGAGTTAGGTAAACGTTGAAGCCGGTGATTGCCATGTCCGGTGTTTTAGTCTCCTGCAGCAGCAGAATTTCTGGTGGCGCATTTCTTTCGAAGCGGAGCTTGAGCTCCGCTGCTCTTGCCGAGAACGTGTTGCAATTCCACTGTAGGATCCGTGTCGGTGCCATCTTGGTCTGTCCGGGTTCGTTAGTTCTATCTGCTATGCTTGAGTTCAGCAATTTCCTTTTTAATCTCTCCGAGTACTTGGAATACCATATTAAATCCCATTTCCACGTTTTTCTCGAATTTTGCGATTTTGGATTCTTGCTTCTCGAACCTTGCTTCGAGTGTTTGTACTTCCTTCCTCCAGTCTGGTAGTTCGGTGGACTTAGCCTTCGTGCGCTGGGCCCATTCTGGGATCCAGTTTGGGGCTGCCATCTTCTCATTGGAGTCAACTGTTGGCTTTCCTGGGTTGGGAGGAATTCGAATGACCTCCTGCTCAGAGTTTTGTTGGCCGCGAAGTTGGGCCTGTGAGGTGGCAGTTGCTTTGGCTGCTGCCGCGTAACTTTCTCGCATTAGCGTCGGCTGTGGTGGCTTTGCGGGCTGCTTCTTTTCTGAGATCTTCCTCTTGGGACAATTGTTGCTGGTTGCCACGTGGGCCCCACCGCAGTTCTTACACTGTGGATCCCTTGTGCACTCCTCCATTTCTTCTTCGTGCATGTGCCCGCATTGGTCGCATCTGCTCTCTTTGCTTGGGCATACGTCCGTTTTGTGCCCAATGTTGTGACAATTGAAGCAGACTATTGGCCTTGGACGGTACGGTTTCACGGTGAACACTTCGCGGCAGAACATGACTTTCGCTGGCAGCCAAGTTCCCTCAAATGTGATCACCACAGCGTTGCCTTTCTTGCCCATAAGGCGGGCGTAGACTACTTTGGCCGTTCTGCATTCCAAATCCGGTTGTAGCGTTTCGGGTGTCTCGTCGCGGTTATCACCGTGCAAGTAGATGACACCGCGTACTTGGTCGTTTCCCATTGCCTTGTATGGGCTTAAGGCGTACGAGTCTTCGCCTTTCGTAATCTCAGTGACTTTTAGGAGATTTTGGATTATCTCTTCGTTCCGCGTTTTTAACGCAATGGTGTTCGTCTTCGGCTGAATTTGAATTTTGTAGTCATCACGACTGGCGATTCCCGTCTTTTCCACCGCTGTTTTTATATTTCGGGTCTTGAAGTCCTTGACATTCTTTTTGCATATCGCTTTTAGTACCACTGTCTGGGTTGACGTGGGAGTTTCCCGCCTATCTTCCTCAGATGATGTTCTCGGTTTTTGGACTGTCGAACACCGGCGTTTTCGTCGGCGTTTACTTATATACATTTCAAACCCTTCGTCTTCGGGGTTCTCCTCCACGGGGGCGGTTCCTAAGCTGTTAGGCTTAGCTTGTCGTTCTTCTGAAGTTGGATTTTCTGGTTTATGTAATTGCTGTAGTGGTGGAAATTGGGACGTATCTTGAGAACTCACCTCTTCGGATTCCATGGCGTCCCTTTGCTGGCTTGCCATCCAGCCTGGGGTCAACGTCCCTTGTATGTAGCTGTGCAAGAGTGTGGTTATTAATTTGCCGATATCCTCTTTGGTGATTCCCAATTTTCCGAGGAGTCTAGCGTCAAGCTTGATGGCTGTGGTCCTGGCGGGTTCAAGCTGCTGCTGCGCTTTTACTTCGGCTTGTTCACCGCGCGTTCCCGTAGTCAGGGCTGCTGCGGTGTCCATCTTTTCTGGCTCCAAACTCGTCGAAATGACCCCGTCGGTTGCAAAATGAGCGGGCGGAGCGTCGTCGAAGGTCCTTGGTGATTCACGACACCTTCATAAACGTGGCGCTGTTTTGGGGGTGTCGGGACCCTCTAACGATGCCACAGAGCGTCCAGGTTTAATCTGCAAGGTAGTTGGAAGTCCAAAAGCTATAGAAAGCGCCAAACATAGAAAATTATCAGGAGCCGAAAATTCCGTGTTCCTTTGCCAGGGCACTTCGTCGTCGTCCCACCCGGAGCCAAAGCTATACCTATCTCATGCCTATCCCAAGCCGCCTATCCTACGCCGCCAACGTTAATCACAACCACGCGCTGGATTGCAAAGTAAAAAACGCGCGCTGAGCTTCAGGCGTTGTTAGCAGAGCCTTTTATACTGGGAGAGTTCGGCGGGTGGGAGGGGCTTACGTCCCGCTAGGTCTAGCGGACTCAGCGGGCGCCGCTTCCGCCATGATGTGCCTCCCGGCGAGTGGGTCCCCATTGACATGCGATGTATACGCGTGTAGGTTTTGCCGTTTGCGCTTTTGCTGGCGTAAGGAGAAAGTCGAAAAATCAAGCATTTTGTTACGTTAATCCTACGTTAATCATAAACTTACCTCGCACAATCGAGAACTCGGCTTCCAGTCAGCCCTTCTTGGTTTGGTTTCCCAGATCTTGTGCCTTGCGCGGTTTTCTTTTCCTTGCGCGAACCGGTACATTCTGAACCCCTTTTTCGCGTTGTTCGAGCACCCAACGGCCCTGCAGCCCCCCATTTCTTTTTCATTTAACGTCTGGCAGAGCGCAGCGCAGAACGATCCTTTTCATCGTCGTCTCTCGCTCCATGGACTCTAGCGAGCCGACTGCCGGCTCAAGTCAGTAGGGCAAACGGGTTTTATCAGCCGCCACCAGCCTTACACCAAACAAGGGTGAAGCTTGCAAATTAAGGTTATAATTATAATGCAATTAAATGCAAAGGTGCAATCAAGCTAGACGGCGAGGCACATCATGGCGGATGCGCACAGTTGCCAGACTGTTTGATCAGTGCTGCCAGACTGGCGGCTGGATCAAAGAACCGCCGAACTCTCCCAGTATAAAAGGCTCTGGTTGTTAGAGCTCGGCTATTGTCATCACCGCGGTGGTTGGACGCGAGACACTCACTGCCCGAGTGTCCGCCGCGGCATTCATTGTTACGAGCCGAAGTCGAGTGCTCACACAGTTCTCGTGTTCAATCCATGAGCCGCGCTCGGCTGTCGTCCGGTGGGTAGTTTTGATCCCACAATTATGTCATCAAGCTTTTTGAAGGCAAGACTGCAAGAAAAAATTGGTGGTCGAGGCAAATTTGTGAAACTACAGAGGTGATTATCTATGAATGCGATAGCGTTTATCAGTTCACACCGCAGACTTAGCGGGGTTACTGAATTGGTGCATAGGTCGTGACGTCAATTTTGTCGCTAAGTTTAGCAAATAAACTCTCCCAAAATGTTGTTGTCCTTGAGATCACCCTATAGGTTGTCCTTGAGGTCGTCCTCTTAACGTCGTCCTCTAGGATGTCGGCATCGATGTCGCACTAGACGCCATACTTGGCGTCTTGTAGGAGGACGTCGAGGTCGACGTCCTGAAGCACGACGTCAAAGGGGACATCTGGAACGACCTCTAAGACGACCTCTAGAGTGACCTCAAGGACGACCTCTGGAGGACCTCTAGGTATACCTAAAGGACAACGTCAAAAACAACGTCTAGGACAGCTTCTAGAACGACATCTAGTGAGATCTTGAAAACGACGTGAATACGACGTCTAGAACAACCTTTAGGACGAGCTCTAGGACGACGTCAATGTTATCAGGTCCTTCGAAGAGGGTGCGAATGTGAAGGAGTGCGTGCTGCTGCTCCGCATCCACGCGGAGCAATGAGGTGCAAGCACAGTTAGCTGAAATGTTCCACAGCGCATACTTATTGCGCACTAGGAGTCCAGGAAATACCCATATAGGGGGAATACACTGGTAGCCATAGCTGTACGCGCGACTGCTGAGCGCGTGCTGTTGGCGAGCTTTAACAGTTATTTTGCCACGTGCATTGCGCACTATCAAGATTGCCGTCTTTAGGAACCTCTTAATGTGAGCTCGATCTTAGCATGCGCTCCAAGCAGCACTCACAAATATGGCGTCGACTGAATATTTTCCTATTGAGTAGTAGCTTAATAAGACGTTCGAATTAATAGTCCCATTCTATCCTCGCAGTTTCACAGCGACAAAAAAGCTTCGGTATCAGTGGAGGTCTGTGCGAGTGCTCTTGAGCCAGGCTAGGACCAATAGGCCTTTGCAAAGTCATGAACATTGCAAGCTGATATCGTTTCCTGCCCCTTTTATTGACAAACCCGAGAATGAGGAGACATAAATAGAAGTCGTAGTTTTCGCCCACAATGTGTGAAGAAACGAAAGCGATCGCTATAGCACAATGTGCGAAGAAACGAAAGCGATAGATGTAGCACGACCTCGCAATGCTGGTTAGATTGTGCCGTCGCGTACCTGAGGACGGAGGTGCGACGCGGTTAATTCTCATAGTCGTCGTGGTTGACGTCGTGGACTCCACTGACGACCGTCACCAGTGCTCGCTAATCCGTGAAGTAAGTGATAAGCGCGTTGGAAGTTTCCAAAACCATCCAACATTACGCATAGCAACTTGATAGTGCCAAAGTGGGATTTCGCATAACGCGAGTAAGGTTTGAAAACAAGTGTTTGTAGCAGACGACACGGGAGACTCTCCTTTCGTCGCGTCGTTATTGTCGAGATGCCAGGTCTTCCCTCTCTTCTCACTCCGCGCTGCGCGGCCGATGATTATTTTCCAGTCTCGGGTTTATCATTGGGAAGTTAGTTCTCAAGCTTGTCTGCGTTTTTTACCACCAACTTCTGGCTGCTGAAGCTTCTGTGTACTCCCACACTAAAGAGCGGCCTGCATCAGGACAGGCGTCTGCCACACCATCAGCGCTGTTGTGACGAAGCCAGGATCGCGGCCGGCGACAACATGGCACTTTCATGACGTCATCAGAGGAAATCGAGAGACCACCTTTTCAGAATGCGCTAAACACGTCAATCAAAGACGGTTTCCAGGCACCATAGTGTGTGCTACTGCTTTAGTCATGGTGGTGCGTTCAAAGGACCGTTTTGTTTTTCTTCAGGCGGAAGGAAATACACTTGGCCTCCAAAGTTTACTTGAGTTTGATTCTTTTGCGAACGAGAAACAATCAGATCTCGCAGAAATACAGATTTGCTCCTTCGCAGTGACAATGCGCTATCTCTCTTCAGCACTTCCGAAAATATCAGTAACGGAAGCTTCTAATACTTTCCCGAGACAATTTCGCACCTTCGCTTTTTTTCCACAAAAAACAAACAAGCAACCAAAGTTTTAAATAAGATTGTAAGAATGCTATTAGGAGGGAGGCTGTAAACAAACTATTGAACACGCAGAAACACTTGTTTCACTTTAAATTTGTTTACAACCCAGGGCACAGATACGAATGTGAACTAGGTGAAGGTACGCGAACGATTTGTAATTATAGTGGATTAGAAATTGTTTGCGAATTTGTTGCAGGTATACTGCTGCAACAAGGCCGTCCTTCGGCAAGGTCATATTTCTGCCGGCGTCTATTTTGAGACGAACATGCGTAATATAGCCCTACGTGCGTCGCTGACGTCACGACGCAGCGGCAACGCTGCTGACGGTGTGTATATGGCGCACGCGCCATATACACGCACGCGCACGCTTTACGTTCTTCCAATACAAATCCTGCGTCCGCACCTGACGTGGGCAAAAATACGCTTGTTTGAAAACAGCACGTAACTGAGGATGGGAGGAATGAAAATTATTGCTGATTCGCACTCGTGCGATATTCTTGCGCACGCGCAGCTGCGACGTCGCTTGTGCGGAGAAGAAAGCGTGCGGCTCACACTGGGATTCCCAAAAGTTGCAGCTGCAAAATCCCCAGTGGAATCGCACTATGTAGATCAGGCTCTAGCACTATAATGATATACCTCTTTAATCTTCTTATTTTTGTTCCTTGGAGTTTTTTTTCGCTGCATTCCGATGCTTCAGTGTTGATGACAACGTCGAAGGTCAGAAAAAAAGTCCACGTGAGAAGCAATACTTTCCGCTGCAGCTCCATTTTCTTTTTTTACACGTCAGGCAATTTGCGAGCACAACGTCTGAGTGTTCGTTTTTTTATACTTTGAGTGTATGAAACGTGAGTATGAAAATAGAGATACGTTTCGAGGATGTTTGTTGCTAACTCGCCATATGTTTTTTGCTTTTGTCTTTGCGGGGTTTTTTTTTTCAATTCTATAAGCCGTGCATATAACTGCTTACTCAGAAATTGCAACACCATCTTTCTTTTAGCCTTTCCAGGTAAACAAGGTTTTTCTATTCAATTTGTTTGTGCAACACGAACAATTGAAACATGTTCCTCGAACCGTACGTGCCCGCCCCCGCGGAGGGAGGCCTGGAGGCTACGACGAACATGGAACGAAGTTTATTGTTTCCTGCATTTGAGTACGTTGAACCTGACCGGCATGAGAATATGCGCGACAACGCTGGAAATATAGTTGATGTCCCTTCTTGCACCGGCGATGTCATGGGTTGCCCTAGACTCCGGCAAGGACGGTATCTGAGCGGGTGGGCCGTTTTAGGAGCGAGGCGTAGTCGACTGGAATGATGTCTGTGCCGTCCTGGGACCTTTCGTCGGTTTGGCACGTAGAGAAACCCCCAAATTTGCCATTGCCTGCGGCCGTGGAATGACCTTTTGTTCTCCTCTTTCTCTGTTTCCTTTTAAGAGGCACGTGTGTGGGAACGCTGTTCATATGCAGTGCCTCGCATTGCACTGGGTGGCCCAGCGCCTTCGTGGGCAAAAATGTCTGGGTCCCAATGCAAAGAAAGAGCGTTCGAAGGAGACAAGGG